>NC_142064.1:54831666-55168750 GCF_059756535.1 Pantherophis guttatus
GGGATTTTGCTAAAATCTGTTCAGTGTCAAAAAAAAAAAAAAAAAGGTTTTGTTTATGGTTTTTTTTTTTGTTTGTTTTTTTGTTTTTTTTTGTTATAGTCACCGGATGAATATTGTCAGGTAAAAGACAGATTCAAACTTCAGTCTCTAAGGCAGAGAAAGTTTTAGGGGAAAAACATGCAGAATAAGTTTGGGATGAATATGTAGAGAAGTTTTTATTAAACCTTGTTCCATGTTGCCTTTTATTTATCTCAGTTTTATTATTCTTTGGAATTATAGACCAATGGTAATTTTAAAAACCAGAATTCTATCTGGAACTCACATGGAAAGGTGGATAAATACAGGGGTTACACGAGACCACTACATGTTTTTAGAACATCTTTCCAAAAATATTCTATTTTAATAAACTGAGGCAACTGAGTAACTTAGTGGGCTAAAATGAGAAAAATGTTTCTTGTTTACAGATTTCTTGCTTAGCTGACAAAAGAACAGGCTACAGAATTGACACTCTACCAGCCTGTAGAAAACAACTTGGAATATCTGTTCTACAAACAGTCATCCAAATTTTGTATTGCTTATCAGTTTTTGATGTTTACATAGTGAACAAAAAGAATATCATTTCTTGGGAAATAATAGTAATGGTATCTTTAATTACCATTAATTGGACAATGGTTATTCTACTTAACTGTAGTTATCTTAACTGAGTTGTTTTGCACATGACAGGTACTAATTTAGCTAATTTTCACAGTCTACTGCCATATTTGCATCTCCTCTCATACAATTTCAAAAATGATTATGGCTCTTAAAGAGCATGTTAAAGTATGCAGAGATTGCAGTGAGGACAAATAGTGTGGCAAAAAAACAAGTGTTTTACTTGTATATATTGAGATCAGAAACATTTGCAGAACTTAATAGAAAAAGGACTTTGTGGTATAAATGTGGTGTAGAAAATTACTTTAGATGTGCCAAAAAAAATTCTCAAACCTTTTCAGGAGTACATATTCAACATATCTATAGAAACATCAGGCTGGGAGAGAAAGTGTTTGTTAACTTTATGGCAAGGAATATGCATTTTAAAACAGAAACAGAGAACCAGTAACTTCTTAAAGTTCTCCAATCTGTTTTGTGTGTTTTAAAGATACCTTGACAGCTATCTTTTCCAACCCTGTATCTGGAGCAAGATAACTGTTGATGGGCAATGTTGCAAAACTTTTTAAGTAACTTCAAAATCTACTTAAAAGGGAAAACTTTAAAACTGTGAAAACATACTATTGTCTCATCTTAGTCCACTGAAATTTATATGATTTCTCCAGTCTGTCTTGAAGAAAACTTTTCCAAGAATTGTGTTAAGTTTATGTTATTGTAGATTATGGAATTCGCAGCCTTCCTCTTCCTCCTCCTTTAGAACCAAATTTTCATGTAAAATCATGAAATCATTACTTTTCAAAGATCTCCCAGTTTCAAAAGCAAATTAACCTTAAAGATAGATTACCATGTGGGTATAAAAAGCTGCTTTACATTAACACAGAGATGCATAAATTAACTGTCTAGTTATTTGAATCCCATGTAATCACATTGTAAATAAATAGATTGCCACTAATAACTCAACTTGTCTACTTGAAGATACACAAAAATTAAAGGCATCATTCAGAGCATTGTATAGTTGTGCCTATTCATGGCCTTCTTTTTCACCAACAGCAAGCACTCTATCCCATAAAATAGCTCAGACAAAGAAAAATGGAAGTTTCAGAAGTTAGAACTATTTTGTAAAATGTCTGATTATGAGGATGATGATGGTGGAGAATTTGATTTTAAGCATTCCTGGCACTTTGGTGGTTTACTTCTTATTAAGACTTCAGAGATACAAACCAGTAGCTCAGTAATTGCTTTCTTGAATCTGCCTTTAATAATTACATTTAGTAAAGCTGTATTGAAAATTAGAAAGGCAGAGACTAATGGAAAACTAGATTTTTCACTGAATTAGAAAGCAAGACAATCCATATATTGACAACATTTCAAGTTGAAACAGATCAGGAAAACTGTTTTGGACTGTCCACACAAAGAGTCAAATACAGGCCTGATGTGCAGTGGCATCTACATTTTATACCAACAGAGAAACTATACAAGATTTCATGTAAATTGCTGTCTTGAAAAGCTGATACAATTCCAATTTGGATGAAATCATTTAAATCTTTCTGAGGTGGGAATTATTGCAGGATTTTCTGTTTGACATGTCACAAAACAAGAAATTGTGTTAATGAAGTGACTGTGTCTTTAAATTAGAAATGAAAAATTAGATATTCAAAAGTATGGAGAGCGGCATGGGATAAAAAATTAGAATGCTGTGTATGAATCAGTGGAATACCATTTGAGCATCTATGTCATTTTGCTAATTAATTCAAAGAATATTGTTTTGTATGCATTGGACATTACATGGGTCTTTTAGAATTATTGATGGGTCCACCTAAGAGTTGGAGAGGTAGTCCTCAAAATGCAGATTTATTTTGTACTATAATAATTTCTTTTCTGGATAAAAATTTTTTCACATATTAATTTTGTTCTTGAACTTTCATTGATATTTGGGATGCTTGTGTTGCTTTCCATGATATGCCAACAGTTTGGAAACTATTACGAGGACAATAAAAATGGGTTTTACATGCATTTATAGCTACAAAAAAATTAGTTACAAATGGACATACTCTCTATCAGTTTTTGGTGGTCTGAAAAATACACATCTCTTTGTATATTTGAATAAGCATTTTGCTACTATGGATTCAGTTTGGAGGACCCTTTTAGAAGCTTAGGTTAAATGTTTAAATCTTTAATCTATGTTTTTCCCTTTCCCTTTTATTGATGTTTCATTAAAAAAAAACTTGCACAGTTTTTTTTAAATGAATATAAATTAATTTCTATTAAGTAAATACTTAGAGTAGCATACAGTTTTAAAAATTTGTCTATGTTACTTAATCACATTATAAAATCTGTACTTAGTATTATGTAATATATATTATATTCAATAGACAGGTAATATTGTTCTTCAAATAAACTTGTAGTCATTCTCCCTTCCCTCTCCCAAAAAACTCTTTGGGTTGAATTAGAATGAGATGGGGACAAATATATGTATTTAGTTTCAGCAGGGCGTATTCCTCAATATGTATCATTTCTTCTTTTTTAGCTAACTGCAGTAGCTAATTGCAATGGGAGGACATTTTACAACATCTGGTCATGAAGTGACTAAATATGTGAGAAACAGAAACAGTAGAGAATGACTAACTAGCTGTTTGAATGACCATTAGAATAGCTGGTCAAGTGGACAAAATGTATCAATATTGTCTTGGTGGCGCAGCAAACTAAAGCACTGTTAAGTAACACCAGCTGCCTGCAATTACTGCAAGTTCAAATCTCACCAGGCTCAAGGTTGACTCAGCCTTCCATCCTTTCGAGGTAGGTAAAATGAGGACCCGGTTTGTGGGGGCAATAAGCTGACTTTGTATAAAAAAGAACACCGCTTGGGGGGGGGGAAGCCCTACTAAGCAGGTATATACAAAAGTATGAAGGCTATTGCTTAACACATTGTAAGCCGCTCTGAGTCTCCAGAAAAGGGTGGCATATAAATCAAACCAATAAATAAATTGTCATGTTTCTCACATGTCTCCTATTTCATTGAATCCAACAGTATTTTCCATATCATGAATTTGTGTTGTCTGGGTACCTTATACGAATAAATGGTATAATTCGGAGCATTAAAGAATAGGAAAACTGTAAATAAAAAGTTTTTTAAAACATTATTTCAAATAATTTATACGGCCACCCACCTCACAAGGGTGGGCGCAACGGCTCAGCAATTAGGATGCTGGACTTGTCAGCTGGAAATCCCATAGCTGATTGTGTGACGAGGTGAACTCCCATCTTCACCTAGTTTCTGTGAGTTCGAAAGCATGCAAATGCACGTAGATAAATACGTACCACTTTGATGGAAAGGTAACAGTGCTCTGTGACATCATGCTGGCCACATGACCACCGAAATATCTTCAGATGGTGCTGGCTCAATGGCCCTTGAAAGCAGAGGAGCACCACACCCTATTGTGGGTTATGATCAGCAGAGTAACCATCCACAGGGAATTCTTTTCCATCTCACAACAGTGATTCTAGATGACTTACAAACATTAAAGATATCCTCACACAAGCTGGTTTTCTCCTGCTTTAAATGCAGTGCCAGAGGTTTTGTATTTAATGCTGAATTCAAGTTAGAATTACATTGCTACAGTACTGTTATTCAAACTGTTTCTCACATTGTGCTTGTCAAATATAAATGATTTTATATGAACCAATGTCCATTTGTAAACTAGAACTTTGAAATAACAGAATAACGGAGTTATTATGGCTCAGTGAAATATATTAACCCAAATATTAAGTATGAACAAGCCATGTGAAAAGTGTGGCTGGGGGTATACAATTTGTATGAATTAAATTATCTAAGGACTTGGACATAATATATCAAACATGGTTAAATTTAATTCTAGTTAGTTAAGTATTGTGTGATCTAGGGCATTTGGTCAACTTATGATTTGGTGTATTATTTAAACCCAGATAGTGGTGAATTTGGTCACTAGAATGTAGTCTGTGTGAATCTAGCTTAAAACTGTACTATTATTTTCTACTGAAATGAATGCAGTAGTACCAGATTTTTTTTGTTTATAACTTGATAAAAAATATAATTTTATTTATTGCATCCTTGACTACTGCTGAGTACTGCTGAGTACTTCTACGGCAAAATATTTCAGTATTCACTAACTTAAAAAAAATAAGTATATTTCTGTTATATTTGGTAAGATGTATTTGTTTATGGTACAAAACAGTGGTATCCTTTTTTTGTTTAAGTAAGTTGAATTATCTAAAAAGGTTTGCTTGCTTCCAATCACTTAGCTACATTGTGCTATGTTTCTTCAGTTTTTATTATATAAAATGTGTTGGGCTAGAGCGCTGTCTAAGTGTCCATGAGAAATTTTGGTCTAAAGGGAATTAGTTGTGATGTGGGCAATGGATACAGGTGGCCAATAAAAATGCAGATTAACTTCATTAGTATTCAGCCAAGATGTAGTAAAGTTGAGTAAAGTTCATTTGCAAAGAACTAATTGCTTGGTACACTGGGTACACCTCTACTGATAAATAAAAAGAACCAAAAAAAAGTTTGGTTTGAAATACAGATTTAATTTAATTTAATTTAATTTTAATTTAATTAATTCAATTTATATGCCACCCCTCTCCGAAGACTCAGATTTGTTTTTGTTTTTTAAAATTTCCAGTATGTTTGTACTGTATATGGAATACAAATATATATTGAAGAATTTCAGCATACTTCCATAATTGCACGCCTAGTATTTCCCTTCAGTTCTCCTTATTTTGACACCCTAGAATCCCCAAACATAGACATCTTTTTAATATAAGATTAGGATTCTAATACAGAAGTTCTGAACAAGAAACATCCCTCCTCCATTTGGCCAATATCAGACATGAGTAAGATCAAGTCTGATTTTACTGGTAAATATTATATGCAGAACTGGTTTTTAGAATAGGATTTGGAGAGGAAAATCCAGGGGGAAAAAGCAGGTATAAATAATTTCTGTAATTCTACTTATTAGAAAACTGCACGGATCCTAGTTACAGGTGTTCAGCTTGAAAGTATTTTAAGCTACAAATGGAAGCTCAGGGTTGCTCCCCTATGCTGAAAGTTTTGTTCCAAATAATTTTTGATATTTTCATCATTTGGTTGGATGCATTTAAATTGTTGACAAGTTTTAAATTATGACTTCTGGTTCATAGGTAATAACAAGCCAGGAACTGTAAAAACAAAAACTGAATCATGTTAACTACTGCTCCAAGATATGCAGACAGAGCAAAAGAAAGTTAGACTATAAAAGCCTATGGTTTTTCCCCAACTTATAGAAGTTCATCTATTTAGCACTAAATTCTAATTTAAGGTGATCATCTTCTTCCCTTGGCCTTAACTCCAAATAAGACCTTAACAATTGGGAAAGTTGATTTGTACTAGAGCCATGATGGCGAACCTATGGTACACATGCCACAGGTGGCACACAGAGCCATATCTCTGGGCACGCGAGCGTTGCTCTAGCTCAGCTCCAGTGTGCATATATGCGCCAGCCAGATGATTTTTGGGCCTTCTAGGCCCACCGGAAGTTGGGAAACGGACCATTTCTGGCCTCCGAAGGGCCTCCGGGAGGCTGTTTTCACCCTCCCCAGGCACCAAGAAAGCCTCTGGAGCCTGGGGAGGGCAGAAAATGGGCCTATCAGGCCCATTGGTAACCTTTTTGCCATCCCGTGCCAAAATTGGGGGGAGCACGGGGGGTTGCATGTGCATGCACGGGGGTGCGGGAGGCATTGAATTATGGGTGTGAGCATGCATGCGCACAACCATCCCGCGCTCCCACCGCTTTTGGCATGCAAAAAGGTTAGCCATCACTGTACTAGAGTTTTGGGAGGTAGATTGCTTTCCAAATTTGCTATGGTTTATAGTGTATTTATCATAACAGTTTGTAATGCATTTATTATAATGGATAATCAGACAATGATTTACTATTCTGTGTTAAATATTCACTTTAAATGAAGACATCTGTTAAATATATTTATTGAAACCTATAAAAAACTTTGCTATGATTTCTCACAAAGAATTTTTCAAATAGGACTTTAATTTAATAGGTCTCAGTATTTCTTCTCCATCTTTTGATAGTTATGAGATAAAATGTCCTATTTTAGGCACGTTAATCTGAGAAAAGTGTAAATCCTCACACACACTCTGTTCTTCATTTATATGAGTTAAATGGATAATTATTTTCCCTATCAACTATTGGCTCAATGTAGGAGAAAATTGTTGAGAACTGAATGCACTTTTATTGTGGTGAAAGAGAAAGAACATTCATTTGACTGCCAAACAGTTATAAATATAATTTGTTCTATCTGCTGCATTTATGAATTATACCTTTGAAAGGCAGAATGTAGTAATTGAAGTTCTATATTCCTTGCTAAAACAGCCAAATTATATAATAGGTTAAATGTGTGCATACCATCATAAATCCCCCATCTCCAAACTTTAAGGTTACACACATTGATGGAGAGGGAAATGAATGTGGTTTGAAAGATACATTTGTATGTGTTTGTTGTTAATAGATTTTCTTTGCCATGATCTGTATGAAAGTTTTGCCACAAGCTGTGATTTTTTTCTTGGGAAGAAAAGTTATAAAAAGCAGATTTAAGGAAGAGAAAAAATAACTTTGGTACAGTGGAAAAATATTTCACTCCTTCCTAACATACTGCTTAGATTGAAAATAACACAAGAAACATATAAGTTATAAAATGGCGTCTTTAAATTTTGGCTTAGTGCGTTCTGAGAACTTAACCAAATATAGTTTATTTTGTAAGAACTTGGTGCATTGTGAACCAAATCTCTGTAGTTTTGACGTTATTACTTTAAATGAGGATGCATATTAAAACCATACATTAACTCTTTTTGTTTTCAAAAATTGTACAATGGAAGTGGTTACGGGTCATTCTTAGTCTTCATGATTGCTACATGGACAATGTCTTTTTTCAGATATGGTAGTGAACGTGCAAGGACAAACCAATTTTCATTTTACATCAGAAAATGTATGAATATCAAAAATACATAAATAATCATGTCTGATAATTCTTAGTGTAGGATTTCCTTTTACCTCTCATATCATTCTTAAATAACTAAATAATACTTTATAAAATTCATTGAAATTGCAATAAACTATTTTGTCATTTTGGGAAATAGTTGCTGCAATTTGTACTTCAACAGCAATCCATAATGTTGTGTTTATGAAATTGTGTATTCTTCTTCAAAAGTAGGAACATTTTCTTTTGGTACAGATCTTCTAAATATATAATTTCATTTGCAAAAACCTCGGCACAGTGTAACTTTATTACAACTGCTGGATCTTATTTTTTCAGGGTCCAGGTCAGGGGTGGGTTCTACTTACCTTTACTACCGGTTTGCAACGGGGCCGCGCGCACGCTCTTCTGCGCATGCGCAGAAGCGTTCTAATGATGTCGGGGTCGGTGGGCGGAGCTTCCCTCCGGTTTTATTACCGGTTCTATAGAATTACCTGGTCCAGGTAATTGAACATGCTTTGGTTTGATGTTTGCATTTGTCATGTAGCAAACTCTAAAACTCTCGAAGTAATCAGTTTTCAGAATGACCAGTATTTTAAGAATTTTAAATATCCTAAAGCTAATTTTAATTGTTCTTAGCAAGCATACCACGAATCTGAAGAATTACAATAATAAAATTGCAATAAAGATGTATTGTATTTTGAAAAACAAATTGTATTGTTTCTGATTGCTAATCTGTACAGTTAAGAGAAACAATGTTCATATAGCACACTAAGCCATGGCTTGTTTTACTGCTGAGTTTTTAAAGAAACCACAATTGACTCAGTTTATACAATTTACTAAATTATAATTTATAGTTAACTAATTATGACTACTAGATTCACATAACACATTAAACCAAAGCCAAATAAACTACATTATGTCTCTGTATATATATAGTATATGAAGTCTACAAGCTGAATGCAATTAGTTTAGAGTTATGAAAGGGGGATTTTGAAAAGTAAAATATCCCAGATACAGAGTTTAGTAGCTTATGGGTAATAGTATTTAAGCCAATATTTCTGGAAAACAATCCCTGACATACAGAAGCTTCAGACCATACATACAATATGGAAATCCAAAATTATCTTCCAACTTAAAAAATGTTCATGAACTTTGACCATTGAACCTGGACTTTAATAAGAATTTTTTAATTCTCCCATTCTCCCCAAAAAGTTTTATTATATCTTACTTCCTTGATTCAAAAGCCAAAGCTATATAAAGAAAACCAGCCTTCCCTGGTTTTGAGGGAGTAAATGAGCTTCTATTTACTAGCAATAACACTTACACTTACCGGTAGGTACTGCTTCATAGTGCTTTTACAGCCCTCTCTAAGCCCTCAGCATATTGCCCTCAACATATTGTCCTCATTTTCCCCACTTCGGAAGGATGGAAGGCTGAGTCAACCTTGAACCGGTGAGGTTTGAACTGCCGAATGCAGCTAGCAATCTGCTGAAGTAGCCTGCAGTACTGCACTAACCACTGCGCCACTTTGGCTCTATCTACTTACCACCTATTTACTAGGTGATCACTCGATGCCACTTAGTTACCCTGTACTACATGGATAACTTTATTGTTTCAGTTCACTCATAATTGCTAAATTGTGCTTGTTGAGTGTGTTTTATTTCTGGATTCATCAATAATGTTAAATCATAAACCATGATTTACAAATTGGGCTGGATTCATAGAATATACCAAGCTAAAATCAAACAATACTACAGCTTAGTGCATTGTGTAAACCTAATTTGCTATAGATAAAATGGTTTAGAGACAAAATAAAGTTGCAAATTTTCATATAAGCGCGTTTCACCAAAATTCATTTTTTAAAAAGTACTTGAAATACACGTAGATGCTCTTTCTACAGTTGTTCCCTATCTCATTATAGAAATTGTGTTAGAAATATTAGTCATGCAGAACAAGGATCAAATCCACAAATGATGGAGGCAACCTTGAGGGAAGTCTTGTCCACTTCCTTGAGACAACAAGCTTGAATACATTCCAAGTTGCAGGTTATTGGCTGTCAATCTCTCAGCTGGCTTCCATTTCCAAGTAAATGTGATTTTTATCCACAAAATGCCTAGATAATTATAAGAGATAAAGTTACATAGTTCTCTTTTTTGGAAAATTTCCTATCTTAACATTTTTCCACAAATTCATTTTGGAGAGGAAAAAGTATGCTTAACACAGTTTTAGATTAGGAAATCTCCTGCATCTATTATTCACTCTCTCAATTTTTTTTGTTTCTGAAGGTAAGAATATTTACTGATTGTAAATAGATTGTCTTATGCAATTTTCTGATCTTGGTTTCACTAGGTTGTGTTTTCATGAGCATTGTGAGATATTTCTTGTCACCTGCCCTAAAGATTTGACCTAGTGACCTGGAAATCAAGAAAATGTCATGTTAGTGGCTACTAATTAGTGGATCTACAGAGCTGCTTCATCTGGCCTTTCAACCTTGTACAGACAGCATCCAAAGCTGTCATACTCATCACGCTAAGAAAACAAGTCAGCACCACATTTTTTAAAGTAGTTTAAACACTAAAAAATGGTCCAGCTGAGACTAAACAAGAGTATATAGGTTAGGGCAGAAATTAACCTATAATGTAGTGTTCATATTTATATCTCATGCAGTAAAGATACAAAAAAGTAGAGTTGCCTACAGGATACCTATCACTGTATGTTGTGAATGTGCTGTGTATACTACAAATGTTTCTCACTTATTTTGCCTTTTTAAAATAAAATTCCATCACCGCATTGCCTGTGGGATAAAATATTCAGTTGCAAAATGCAGATAATGTCTAGGAATAAGAGTAGTGAAATAAAATAGACTTTTTAGGCACTAGACATTTTAATCCTTAGATGGATTTAAAGAAACACTTGGTTAAAGGCATCGGAGTGCTCGTTAATCAATGTTGCATCCTGGTATCTCCTGAGTGTCGTGGGGTTTTGAGAGGTAGAAAAGATTGGCTACAGTAATTAAAGCAAAGAAATCGATCACAAACGATCACAAACATATCAGGAAATACATAAAAGTAATCTTTTCTTTTCACAGGTCTTTAAGATCGAAGTACTAATGAATGGAAGAAAGCATTTTGTTGAAAAAAGATACAGTGAATTTCATGCTCTCCATAAAAAAGTAAGTATACTGTGTAAATTGTTCAGGTAATACTGTCTGTAGCCAATTTCCATTCATTCCCAAGTAATGACTGCACTTGTTTTCTGAATATGATAAGGAAGCTTATACTTTACCTGCATTACTGTCCACTTTTAAACAATTGAAGGTAAGTAGGTAGATAGGTAGGTAGGTCCAGAAATACCCTTTCTGGACAAAGAAAGCATTCCATTCTTTTCTGATCAAGTATGGGGTACTATTCTTTTTATATAGTGGCCCATCGACTCAGATAAAATTCAGTCCAGGTCCTCAGCCAAGGGTGGGTGATGGGCTAAACTTAGACAAAGGAATATTTTTTGACTTTGTCTTTTTTACCATCTTTCATATTGAGTTTAATTCTCTCTGTGTTCATTACTACTGGATAATCAAAGCCTCAAGCAAACAGACCGTCAGAAAAGAAAAAAATGCAAATTTCAGTAAGTGGGAGTTGGTAATTCCCTCTATCCTGTCTTTTGGAGGGAAAATCCAAGTGGCAGAAAGATTATCCACCTTTTTTTTCCAGAGGGAAAGGCTAGCTAGGGGTAAGAGTTACTCTCAGGTGCCATGCCACTTTTCCAAACTGTACCGGGTAGAGGCATTGATCTTGAGCAAACCATTTGAAGTTCCTTCCTGTAGCCAACATGACAACCTCAGATTTTTCAGGAATTGCTTTACAAAGTGGGATGTGCAGCAAAGCGCTGTAGTTTAGGTATGCTTCATTGAAATCCCCGTCTCTCTTCTTCAGCAACCACTGTTTTATGTTGACTGATCATAACCAGTTTTTCTAGGCTGTATGGAAGTTCTTCCCATCAGGTTTTATTTCTGCTTATCTAATTGGTACTAATTCCCTTTTTTGAACAGTGTTTTATCCTAACCTGAGGGAAAATCCACACTGCCTGCTTGCCCTGATGCAATGATGACTCAATGATGCAATGATGCCCTGATTTACAAGGACATGTCTGCATGTCTTTCTCTATATTACAATGTTCTCTTGCACCTGGCGCAACTTAGTTTTACATGCCAGAAGAGGTGTTTTCCCTAATATCCCATAGTCAAGATGATGTACCCAGCAAATGCAGGGCATGCTGATATGTCTGAATTCGATGTTCCATACCAGCAGTCTCTTGGCTCTAGTTGTTTCTGCAGGTTTCCTGTGGAATTTCCCCCTTTGATCTTGTTTTTAATCTGTTCCTCATTTCTGTCTTGGCTGCCAGGAAGAACGCAACTGTAATTTCTTTTTTTATGTCAGTTGGTCAGCTGGTTGACCTCTGTAACATGGACACCCTTAAATCTTGTCCTTTAGAAAGTTGCACATTAAAACAGTATGGACCACAGCACATTACAAACCCATTCTGGAAACTCGCAAACATGCACATGATGGCAGCAAGATTTAAGGTCATGTGATTTCCTACCAGCTCTAGGATGGCAGGGAAGCATAATAGAGTAGTTATACTGACTTGGCCTAAGTTGGCCAACCTAAATTGTGAGATTAAATATATTTAACTCAATTATTTAAACTTAAATTTTAATTACTGTCATATATGATGTTGGATTTGTCCAGCGTTTGTAGAATTATGGTTGGAGAAATACATTGCTGATTTACTATCCCATTTAAAAAGCAAATCCAGAAGAACTAAAATCGATGCCAAGAAATTCTAGGCTTTCCATATAAAAGATAAAGGTAAAGGTTCCCCTCGCACATATGTGCTAGTCATTCCCTACTCTAGAGCGCGGTGCTTATCTCTGTTTCAAAGCCAAAGAGCCAGAGCTGTCCAAAGACATCTCCGTGATCATGTGGCCGGCATGACTAAATGCCAAAGGTGCACAGAACGCTGTTACCTTCCCACCAAAGGTGGTCCCTATTTTTCTACTTGAATTTTTTACATGTTTTCAAACTGCTAGGTTGGCAGAAGCTGGTACAACTAATGGGAGCTCACTCTGTAACGTGGCGCTAGGGATTCGAACCGCTGAACTGCCACCTTTCGACCGACAAGCTCAGCGTCTTAGCCACTGAGCCACCGTGTTCCTTCTTCACTACTTTCCCTATTTGAATCACCAATTTCCATATTTAAAGAGAGACATAGATTGACTATGCTAAGATTGTGCCTCAATCATGAAATTCAGATCTGCTTAAGGTTATCAGAACACTGGATCATATTGGAGCTTTCCACATGCCTATCAGAAATAGTAGTTGTAGAACAACACCATATTATGGAAGTTTGGTTTAAACAACTGTAAATCGGCATCTGTGAACTCCTTCCTGAACAGTAGACTTTCTTTTCTTTGATATCCAAATCTCATGGCTTGAAACATTCGTTGACACAGCTTTTAGTCAGATGACTTCTCCTTAAGATGAAAGATGAAATGTAAATTACTCTACTCCTGTGGGCATTACATGTCAAAGTCAAATTTGAGTTTGAATGTCCTTTTGACTTTCAATCTCCACCCCTTTGCACAATTTTTGAACTGATAAAATACCTGGAGAGTACCACTTTTCCTTATTTCAACTATAGGTAAACTATATTTGTTATCTTTCTTCTTACTTTTATTTTTAATGCAGCCTGTTTTGTATGTCAAATGAGTTAATCAAACCATTTATTAGAATCCTGATAGCTAGGTATTATTCATGCTAATGAGACAAAGGAAGTATAGGTCTCTCATCTACAGTAAAAAAGTAACTTATCCAAGGGCACGTAAAAGCTACAACTGTCCAGATATGCCACAGTCACCAGATCCCTTACAGATTTTTGGAGAGGAATTGATTTTCCTAATATTTATATCCTGCTTTCCCATTTTAAAAAACATAAATTGTGGACAGGAATTGATTCATATTCATTTATCAATCTGGCTATAAATCAGCCAAAATAAAGCCATAATTTTATAGTTGTAGAAAACTCTTTCATACTTAAGTCAATTATAACTTCTCCACTTTGAGGTGCACAGTAGGATTATATAAGGACTATAAAAATATGGACAACCACTAGATGGCAACAAAGAATTAACATTTTCTTTTTTTTCTTTGCTGCTGTCTTCCAGTTGTCTAAATTTTTGCAGGCCAGATCTGATGGTCCCAGCACAGTGATGGCAAACCTTTTGGGGTTAACATGTCAAACATTCAGAAAATACCTAACTTTATTCTGCTGTCAAGTCACACACACACACACACACACACACACACACACACACACACTTATCTCCCAGTCATCTAGATCTCATTGAATGGTGGCAGTGCCAAGGCTGGGCCTAAAGTAGAGGACCCCTCGACTTCAGCCCTAGAACTACAGGTGCCACTCAAAAAGCCCACCTTGTGCCATTCCCCAAGAATGTGTGATTGTCTTGCAGCCCGCTGTTCTCCAGGATCTGCCACTTGCCTCTTATCTCCAAGTGGTATTCTCTTTCTGTTAACAGGCCCCTGCAACCTACCCAAGGCTGATCCAGGACACACAAGGCCTTTGTTTTTGAAATGGCTTTGGAGAATGCCCTTTCACAGCCTCCGCAGCCTCCAAAACTGTATGAAAACATATCCCATCCCTTCAGGATTTACACAGGCTCCAGAGGCCATGCAAGAACATGGCCCTCTTGTTTGATATCCAGACGTTGCACAAGATCACAACCCATCCACAGCCTCTGAAAATCATACAAGAATGGGATGTGTTTTTAAGTAATTGTTACGTATTGGTGAACACTGGCATGTCAACCAAGATGTAGTAGCATGTTACCGTTGTCACACATCATACATTTTCCATCCCTGTGCTGTTAGATCTTGGAGAATAAGCAGATTCCTTGCTTAGCCTTCGCTACAAAAATATAAATTTGAATACTAGCCAAAAAGTTGGAAAGTAAGAATATATATATGTTCTTTAAAAGTGACTTTATTATTTTTTGAGATTAGTATTTTTTGTCTCCGCAATCTGTGTCAATCTTAGACACAGAACAATTTTTTTTGTTCTGTCTCCTTATTTTTCAGATTTTGAAATTCTTGCTGTAAAATGTCCTCTCAAAACCAAACCATTTATATTTTCATAGATATTTCATTTTTCTGTATTTGCTGTTTTCTAAATTGCCTGTCCAGCAAGGAAAAAAGCAACAAATTGCATTTTGACCATATAGTACAGTTTTTAAGGTTTGTTTTTAAACTTAATGCTCAAGAGTGCATCTAAAATAAGAGTTAAACTCCATTCTTTCGGATTTATTAGAGTTGTATATTGGTTAGTTAGTATTTAGCTGACATACCAAAATGTATAGTTCCCAACTTAAGAAATTGCCCAGTTAGTTAGCTGTTACAAGTGTTTATTTCAAATTTGCAGTACCAATATCTTTTGTAATTGAATAAGCCCATTTACGGTCATAGAGGTTTTTCATAACAACACTTAGTTTATTGATTTTTTGTCTTCTTTCCCAATTTGTTTATTTCTCTTTTTGTTAGTTTTTATTTTTAAAGAATCTGTTATATTGATCGTGGAGTTTATTTCTTTGCTCATATTTTTTAGCTTAAAAAATTCATAAGAACTCCAGAAATCCCTTCAAAGCATGTGAGGAACTGGGTGCCCAAAGTTTTGGAACAGCGTCGACAGGGATTAGAATTTTATTTACAGGTAAGCTATTTTTAACAATGAACAGAGAAGAATCTTTTCTCCAAGCAATATTAGGAGCTTAAATGCCAGATGCTTTAAGATGTACTTAACAGTGATCATTGAAGTCTGCTGTTACTTTACACATAACCACTCCAGCAATATATTATTTGCTTTGTGTCTGTCTAAAATATTTATATCTGAGCTTTGTACAACTATATTGTTTTAAAGGCAGTCCCAATTGCAAAGGACAAAGATATAGTTATGGCAAAGAGGAAAACTTGGTTTAAATAAATAGCATTGATTCAGTTAATATAATTGTTCTACATTTATTTAATGCTCTTTATCCACTGTAACATTAAAATTAAAATGTTCTGTTTAACAAGTACACAAACTGGAGGTGCTTGGAGAAATATTATAGAAGGAAAGCATTATTCTAGTTCATCTTTCTTGCTGCCTTCTATTCTTGGATAGTAGTTATCTCAGACTTTCTGTGATTTTACAATCTTTGCTTGTATTCTAAAAACTTGGACAGAGCATCTAAAGGATACAAGAATTTCTCTGCAGTCATGTAGTAAAAAGTCTAGTTTTACTACATGACTTCTCTGCAGTCATGTAGTAAAACTAGTGATGAAAAGTCACTAGTATCTAGGAAAGCAAATGACAGTACCATATTTTTCGGAGTATAAGACGTACCTTTTCCCCCCTAAAAAGAGGTGAAAATTTAGGTGCGTCTTATACACCAAATGTAGCCCCGCCCACCCACTGGCCCCCACCCTTTGGCCTCTGCCTCTCAGCAGTTTACCTCATT
Source organism: Pantherophis guttatus (assembly GCF_059756535.1). Classification (NCBI taxonomy): domain Eukaryota; kingdom Metazoa; phylum Chordata; class Lepidosauria; order Squamata; family Colubridae; genus Pantherophis; species Pantherophis guttatus. Next base: position 54,847,889 of record NC_142064.1, read on the forward strand.
GCAGCAAGCAACAAGAAGAAACAGCTCATTTCAGCTTCAGCACAGCCTAATTAGCACAAGTTGATTGGATTGGCCTCTCGACTCTCAGCTGTTTTGCATGGGCCTCTGCTGCTTGCTGCAAGGAGGTAAATTGCTGAGAGCAGATTTTTTTTTCTTGTGCTAATCAAGCTATGCTGAAAACAAAAATGAAAGTAAAGCAGGCTATTTGCTGTAACGAGGCAAAATTGCTGGGAGGCAGAGGCAGATTTCTTTTTCTTGTTTTCCTCACCAAAAAAGGTAGGTGTGTCTTATAGTCCAGAGCGTCTTATACTCCGAAAAATATGGTATGTATATCATGCCATGTGCATATGTCTAATGTCCTTGTGCTGAATGTCATTTATGAAGGGACATTAAGATATGTAAGTTGTCAGTTTGACACCATTGTGGTCTGGTCCAGGTATATGGAATGGAGGAAAAATCAGCTAGTCCACTTCTTATTTTTATTCATGAGGTCCAAAAGTAAATGTTTCAGCAACACAATATTTTAAAGAATTCTTTTAAAAGTCCTTGAGATCTACCTATTTCTTTGTTTGTTTTGTACTTTCTGTGAAGATGCTTGCTTTGAAAAAAAAAGATATATACTTGCCATGCTCTTAAAATTTTCACTAAAGCCTTTTCTGTGCATGGTTCTTTGATATAAACTGTTTGAAAATGCAGCCCTATATTAATCTTTACTTTTAGTCTGTCATGTAAGACAATAAGTTAGAGCCCTTCAGTATTCTGTTTATGCCTAACCACTGAAAGCATTCATTGTTAAGTTAATTATAAACATTTTTGAATAATATATAAAAATGAGTGTATTATACTTACAGATTTAATTAGGGTACCTGGGTTTTTTTTATTGGTTTTCAGAACTTTATTTGCATTGATACGAACCACAATTTTTTCCCTAAACGCCATGGCTCTGCTAAACAAATAATTTCCGCAACACTGTCAAACTAGTTACTAAGTCTGCATTACTATTAATCTTCTCATCATTCCTACCACCCATCTCCTCCCACTTCTGACTGTATGACTGTAACCTTTTTGCTGGTATCCTTAAGATTTATATTGACTGTTTCCCTATGACTATCATTAAGTGTTGTACCTGATGATTCTTGACGAATGTATCTTTTCTTTTATGTACACCAAGAGCGTATGCACCAAGACAAATTCCTTGTGAGTCCAATCATACTTGGCCAATAAAGAATTCTATTCTATTCTATTCTATTCTATTCTATTCTATTCTATTCTATTCTATTCTATTCTATTCATTTTCTTCTGTGAAAAACTTTATTAGAGTTGAATATTTCCAGGGCTGAAAGAAGAAAGCAGGTTCCTTAATTTCCCCCTTCTCCTTACTACTTCGTTTATCTCCCTAAAACTTCTTTGTTGGTCAGGGGAACCTTGTGGGACAGTGGAAGAAATAGTGGTAGACCTTGCAAGCTGAAAGAGAAATTTGTGAAAATGGTCCCTTCTATTAGTGAAAGTGTTACAAGACAAAATCTGTTCAAGTGATGGATGGTACTCCAAATAAAAGGAAATACTTGATGCAGCCCAGCAAGAAGAATTAATATAATGTCAGATTTATTCTGATAGTGAATCCATATAATAATTTCTTCTCCTAATGCTTTGAAATCAGTAATGAAAGGTTTTTTTGAATAGGAAAAAGCTAACCATTTTAGTCGTGATACAGTACAATTCTTTCAAAAGTTTGAAAAAAAACATTTTGGCTGTAACACAGTTATAAAGTAATCATACAGCTGAAAATATAAAAAATGGATGGGATGTTTAAACTATGTTTTTTTATTACATCGTACAAGAATTTGGATATTAGGAGAGATAATGTTTATATAACAAAATAATATATTGTTATTAATAATTGTAGAATTGTGTTTTTAAATTGTGTTTAGAGTCTCTCAACATAATAGATACTAACCAAATTCAGTTAGCAAAAACATCTCACAATTATTATTTTCTGTCCTTAGCAGAATAATGGGCAGCTAGCAAAAGATATGTTATAAAAGTTCTTTCCTTGAATAAAAAAATTGCTTTTGATTAGCTTTTAGAAAATGGCTTTCCAAGAGCCATCCTGTGTTTCAGGTCAGCAGTAAAAAAAGAAGTGTACTAGATTTAATTGAGATGGTGACAAATATTGTTTACTGGCTAGAACAATGGTTCTCAACCTTCCTAATGCCGTGATTCTTTAATACAGTTCCTCATGTTGTGGTGACCCCCAACCATAAAATTATTCCTAAAACCATTGAAAATATGTGTTTTCCAATGGTCTTAGGCAACCCCTGTGAAAGGGTCATTCGACCCCCAAAGGGGTCACGACCCAGAGGTTAACCTAACCACTGGGCTAGAACATCATTTTGAAATCCTGTTTCGTACTGAAAGAATTTGATTTTCAAATACATATGGAAACCAGAATATTGAAGTTTAAATTCATCATATTTTAGGAGAACGCAGTTCAATTTCATTACCCTTTTCATAGGAACAAGAGGACTATAGTGGATAGAAAGGGAAATAAATTAAAGACAAAGTCATTCTTCTACCATCTTCCCAATTTTAACAACACAGTTGGTAAAGTAAAATTTAAAGTACTTGTTGACATCAGAGTGGTACATATTGACTACAAGTTGCAGATTCATATCTTAGAAAGCTACTAGGTTCATCTAGTTTAGCACTGTTTTGTATAAATACGAAAATTCACACTCTCCATCTTTTCACTTGTGTTCAAAATGTATTCAAGAATTTTCTTATTCCTAGAGGGGAAAAAATAATCCCATCAGTCATGGTCAGTGCTTCAAGGATCTGAAGAAAGCTTTTATTTTCCTTTTATCTGATCCTGTTTAGACTTATTCACCTAAATAAAATGAACTTTGGAAATTACCTTCCTCTGTTTAAGAGGAGGAGTTGTAATTCATTCTTAAACACCTCATTTCTCTGATTCCCAATGATTTTGTATAGTTATTAATGCATATATTTTCTAACTTAATGAACTTCCAAATATATTTTTATCACCAATAAATATTGTAGTCATAAAATTTTCTATGTCACTAAACCTAGAATTTAGGAATATATAGTTTCATGACAATATGTTAGCCTTTCTCAACCTAATACTTTACAAATGTGTTAGACTTATGGTAAAAGCTTCTGAGGGTTTTATTTATTTGTATTAGGAAATAAATATCTGGAAATGGGATTTCTGATGGTATAAACTATAAAAATTTACCCAGAATATATGCAAATATATTTCACTCCAGTTTTATCTTTTTTTTTTTTTAAAGAAAGCCACTGAGGACTTCTATTAATCACACAGAAAACTTAGCAGAAATTATTCAGTGTCCTTGTCCCTGTGAAACCCTGATTAGTTTTAAATGATCACTTTTGTGTTGTGTTTATACAGATCTCTGGAAAGAGCAGTATGATAAGTGTGAAGAACCAAAATGTTCTTTATCCTCATTAAAGATTGTGAGGAGTGTGTTAAATAATATTAATGGCTAGGATTGTCAGTGGTTAACAGTACTTTCCTAGTACAAGTGATTTTATTGATCAATGCAGACTCAATGTAACAGGGCAGATTATTTTACTGATTTTATTGAAACCTTAACTAACTTTGTTAGTGCACCACATATCTTTAAATGGATCTAGATGATGATGAAGATTAAGAAAAGCAGAAGACTATCCATCTTTTTTGATCTGTTAATAACTTAAATCCATCATTGTTGGTAAGAGCTGTTTTCAGATTCTGTGGAGTGCCTGTCTCTCTCTCTCTCTCTCTGTGTGTGCGTGTGTATCTCACAAAGGATATATAACATCAACACAGTTTTATTAAGTATTTATTTTAACTATCTGGTAACATATAACAATGCTTTTTCAACAGGACAAACAGTAAATTCTGCTAATAATAAAAATATCAATAACTTTCACTTAACTGAGCAGAATTCTTGCAGAATCAAGCTGAAACCTTTATTTGTTTTAATTTTTAAAAATAGTCTTTAAAAACAATGTACAGATCACAAGCTGACTAGGGTATTAAAGATTAAATAGTGGACTGCAGCAAACATGGAGTACTTCTGAGCTGTGGCTGAAGGGACTACAAAATGAAGGATACGTGAAAATGAGATAATGAACTAATTTTGCCTTAGACTTAGCATAGTTGAAGGAGTTTTTTTATTGTTTGGGAATAAACTCAGCCTATGTTGGAAGCCAATAAATCCCTTGCCACCAATCTATGCTTTGGGGATGGCTGGATGATATAGTCTATTAGCAACCAATTCTCAATACATTCACATTTTGACCATTCCCTATAAGTGGGCAAGAGGGGGAAATATTGCAATGTGTTGTGGACGCAAACTCTACTGGAAATGCATGTTTTGTTGAAATTTCTCCTTGCAATAGATGCCTCCAATTTTTTTACTTTCTTTGCTGCTATTACAGGCAACTCGCCATCAGTCTTTTGTATAATTTAAAGAAAGATTCTTCAAACAGAGATAGTTTATTGTTTTCTCTATAAATCTTATTAAAATATTACCAGGTGGAACAAGAAAAAGACAAATGGGGAAAAAAGAGTGGTTTTTCATTTTTCTTCCTACCAGTTCAAGCAAATGAAATTCAACAATTTATGACCAGCAGTGGGAATATGTTTCCCACTTCTTAATTGACTGAGTTTTAATTGTATTTTATACTTATGTGATTCTTAACATTTATCCAAAAATGTTGAGTTCTCTCTCATATATCATTGAAATCATATTTATTATTTTATTTACTTAAAATACTTATATATTTGTCCATCTTCTATAACACAACTTTGGGTACCTGACAACAACAGTAAAAGGAAAATAATAAAATCAAAACCAGAAACCTTAACCAACATTCTCTAGTACATCCAATGATACCCATGTATGAGCTCTTATCTCATCTTATCCCACTATTTGGCTACAGATCTTTCAGTCTGCAGAATAATGTTTTTATCAGATTATGGGTCATTATTTCAAGTCATGAAATATGGCTGGGAAAGCTTGTAGCAGTGATGCCAACTGAAAATGGTGACAGCTATCTTGTGCTAGAAATATAACCAACTTTGTTGAAATTTTTTATCTTTACTTACGATACCATTGCTTTATCTAGATTTTCGGTTTATTATTCGGTTTATAGAGCTTCGGTTTACTGGCTCCCTTGCAGCCTTTGAAAGATTATAAGTATCTGTTTTCCCATTCCTTATTTCATGTTGGATTAAAGGAAAGCATTCTACTACCGTCTGCTGGACACACAGATGACAATATTTTGAATTTGTTGACTGTCAGCAGTTTCCTATGAAGATGATAACATATGAAAGAAAACAAATGTACCCTTTGGAACACCCTAGGAGAAGTGACAGTGCTACGCTAAAGCAGCCATTTCTATCTGCAATATATTTACCAAGTAGAAATGAAATTACTGAATAGGATACTCTGTCTTTTAGGACAGTAGTACCCAAACCCCGGGCTGTGGCCCGCTATCGGGCCATGAGCTGTTCAGAATTGGGCTGCCGAAAGCAGTGGGTGAGCATCTGCACATGCACGCATTCCAGGGGTGAAATGCTCCTGGTTCGGACTGGATCGCCCAATCTGGTAGCGATGGTGCGGGTGGTTCGGAAAACCGGTAGCAACAATCCCTGTGTCCCCCCCACCATGCCCAGCTGAGCTGCACGATCATTAGAGGCTTTTTTTTTTTTACTTTTAAAAGCATTTTTTCTATAACCTCTTCCGATAAAAGTAAAAAAAAAAGCCTCTGATGATCACGCGGCTCAGCTGAGATCGTCAAAGGCTTTTCAGAGCAATTTTTCTGCAACCTCTTGGCCGAAGAGGTGGTAAAAAAAATGCTTTGAAAAGTCTCTGCCGATCCCAGCTGAGTTGCCTGATCGGCAGAGAGATATTTTTTAAAAAGCCTCTCTGCCGATCGCAGCTGAGTTGCCTGATCGGCAGAGGCTTTTCAAAGCATTAGAAAAAATGCTTTGAAAAGTTTAAAAAAAAAAAAGTTGGCCATGCCCACCCAGTCACATTACCTCCCCCACCAAGCCACGCCCATAAAACCGGTAGTAACAAATTTTACGTTTCACCCCTGATACATTCCCATTCGATAAGAGCCGAGGTGGCACAGTGGTTAGAGTGCAGTACTGCAACTACTTCAGCTGACTGCTAGTTCAGCAGATCAGCGGATCAAATCTCATCATGGCTGGGGTACCTCCCAGACTTCTGCCGCCGGTAGCCTCCCACCGGCCAGTTCGCTCCCACAGAGAGAGGCTCCTCAGGGTGCCATCGGCCAAGTTATGTTGGCTGGCGACACCCAGGGGGAGAGCCTTCTCTGTGGGTGCTCCTGCCCTTTGGAACAAACTGCCCCCGGAAACACGTAAGATTTCTGATCTCCGTGTATTTCGCTGCGCTTTAAAACCCTACTGTTCCGCCAGGCCGGGCTATCTCTGTGAATGATTTTAAATTGGGTGTTTTAATTAGGTTTTAATTCTGAGCCAAAATTATTTATTACTTTTAATTGGTTTTTAAATTGATGTATATATATTATGTTTTAATTCGCTGTTCACCACCCCGAGTCCTTCGGGAGGAAGGCGGTATAGAAATTAAATTAGTCATCATCATCATCATCATCATCATCATCCGCTCAAGGTTGATTCAGCCTTCCATCCTTCCGAGGTGGGTAAAATGAGGACCCAGATTGTTAGGGGGCAATATGCTATTTAGTATACTGTCTTTGGTGTAAGCCGCCCAGAGTCCTCGGAGAGTGGGCAGCATAGAAATATGACAAACAAACAAACAAACAAACAAACAAACAAACAAACAAACAAACAAACATATAAATTTGTGCAAGCAGCATGTGTGTGTGTGTGTGTGTGTGTGCCTGCCATTTGCCTGCTGCTCACACAGAACCATCCCATCTCCTCCCCCCCCCCCCGCCCAGCAGTCCACAATTCCAGAAAGGTTGGAAAACTCTGTTCTAAGACAGTGCTAAACTTTTACTCCCACTTCCCACTCCTTTTCCCACTTTTAAAAATTATGTAGCACTCCAAAAGAGCTTTTGTTTGTATAGATTACATTTATTCTTTTGTTCAATCATGTCTGATTCTCGGAGACTGCCTGGACAAGTCCCTGCAGTTTCTTGGCAAGGTTTTTCAGAAATGGTTTGTCATTGTCTCAGTCCTAGGCTGAGAGGAAATGACTGGCCCACAGTCACCCAGCTGCTTTGTGCCCAAGATAGAACTACTCTCCTGGTTTCTAGCCTAATGCCTTAACCACTACACCAACTGGCTCTCATTGGTAATTACATGTTAAAAATTAAAATTAATGTATTCATAGAATATTTATTTATTGAACCATGTAAAAATGACATGAGTATTAAACCCATCAGAAATTAACATTAAAAAATGAAAATGAAAATACTTTTCATGAAAAAAAATCCTTCGTTATTTAATGAAATTAATATTTGAGAAAAGCTAGAACATTGTCACTCAACATATGATGCCTTCAATATTTGGAGCTGTGCTGGTGCAGTGATTAGAATGTAGTATTGCAGGCTAACTTTTCTCACTGCCAGGATTTTGATCCTGACAGGCTCAATATTGACTCAGTCTTCCAGCCTTCCAAGATCAGTTAAATGAGGACCCAGATTGTTGTGAGCAATATGTTGACTTTGTAAACCACTTAGAGAGTGCTGTAAAGCACAATGAAGTGGTATATAAGTAAGTGGTATTGCAATTTGGTACATAACTTCGATTTCATAGTTCCTATCTAGGATATTGTCAGTGAAATAAATGATCTGATATCTCCAAAATAGGTATAAAGTGGTATTTTCTGTGTGTCTCATTCAGAAGAGGTTGGACTGAAGTAGTTTCAGTTCCAAAGCTAAATTGAAAATTAGATTGTACTTTATTGTGATATTGATGTCATTGTTGCACTTTGAGTCAGAAAATGATTACCAGTAGGTACATTTTTATAATAATCTATGATAAACTTATATTTCAAAAGAATATTGTATTTCATTTTATTCTATTTTATGAGATTCTGTTATCTGAAGTAACTATTGAATGCTCAGAGTTGTAGTCAACTTACAGAGCTTTCTTCTTGTTATAAGAATTAGATAAGCAGGAGCAAATTTCAATTGTTAGACCTCACACTACTTTAGCCAAGAAATATAGAAATTATTTTAAAAGGTGGATAAAATCTGTATATATTGAGAAAAAAATCAGTCATTCAGTTTGCTTTTCTTAAATGTCATCTATGTTATCAATGCTAAATTATACAAAAGTCTTCAACATTTTAATATTTTACTAACTTGGATTTAGAATATTTTGCTGAAAGTATGTTGGAATTTCATTGTAACTCAGAGAAGGTACTTTGATTCTATTGTTGACATTGAAAGAGAAACAAGGAATAGTGAAAATGAATGCCAATAAGAAAGATGCTTTTCTTTTATTCTCTTGCATGGGCTCCATTCTCATTGCCTCCTTGCATATTCTTGATCTACAGGTGAAATTCCTAAAGTTTGCATAAACTAAAACAAGCATGAAGTAGATCTGGCACTTTAATTTCATTAAACACCTTGTAACTGGTGAAGATTAATGTATATATCTCTTGCTAATTCTTTCCAATTACCTAGTTCATATAAATTCCCGAGCCTGGTTAATTATGCCAAAGTCAAGAGGTAATTTTTTAACAGTATTTCCACAACAGGGGAATTTTCCCAGCCGTAACCTTGCCCTCTAGTAGAAACTCTCAGCAGATTAGGCTCTCTGACTTAAGTCCATTCATTTTCAGCTCAAGCCTAATTGCTGCCGACTAGCTGCCACAGGTACCTGGCTATTGTACACATAAAGAATGTTGCTCTTTCTGAGAACAAATAAGGAAAGATTAATTGTTTGTTTCATTTCATCCCCAGAGAAATGTGGGCCCTTAATCAAGAAAAATAATTTCTCCTGTTGATTTGGCTTATTTGGAGCGATGCATAATTGTGGAAAAGAACGTGGTGGACATGCATTTTGCAAGAAATGTAGCCATGTGCTTTGCTCAGGAGACAAAGATAAAATGAAATAAATATAAGACAATGCTGAAATGGATGGGGATGGCTCACATTTCTCATAGTAAGTAATTTGGCTGTTGGGCTTTTATTTGAACCAATATTGCCAGGTAGTATTGTCATTTGTTTTGTCTACTTCTTTGGAAATCTAATCAAGAAGACAATAGTGCAAGTGGGGGGAGAACCCCTTCTCCAAATTGTCCTTAATTGCTAGAACACAAAGTGAGCTAAACACTCTGGTGTTTCCAATTAAAGAATCTGTTTCAAGCAAGCACCATTAAATCTATCTTTCCCTGTCTGATAAATAAGCTATCAAAGACTGGAACAGATTAATTGAGAGCAATTAATTCAAGGCTTAGTATAAAAGTCAGACAAAACCAATGCTGTCAATGACTACAAATGTGACATAAAATAAATTATTTCTTGGATTAGAAACATTTTAGCCCTTACCATCTCATTACCCTAGTCAGCAAAACACACAAGAGAACACAGGTCAATTTTCTGCTGTTCCAGTGTAGGTTCTGTACACTTGATTTTGGCCAAACTCTTTATAGTTGCTTTCATGGACAATGGTGCAACAGGAGTAGTTTGAGAACTTTATCTGTTTTCTTTGGTGATGAATAGTACATGAGAAGGCAAAACAAAAATCATTGACTATTTCTCCATATGTATATACCTAGAATTAGATGTATGCACATATTCTATAGACAGATGGAGAGGCATAGATACTTTTGAGAGAAACTTTGTTTTGAATATTTCATGAATGTTGTCTTGTTGTAATCCAATAGTGAGTCTCCTAACCTGTTGACACTAGATATGTTGGAATTACAATCTCCAGTTTTCTCAGCTTTCTGTATCAGTTGGTTGTTCTAAAAGATGCAATTCCACACATACAGAAGTGCTTTCCAAGACATATATTCAACTTTAAATTAATATTCTCTACTTTCACTAATCCATCTCGCACCTTCTTTAGCTTTTAATATTTTATTATAATTAATTTCAAGGACCCTAACTTTCATAAGTAGGATAGGGAAGGCTTCAGGATAGATCGGTACTATACTGCCCTGCTCCCCACATACAAACACATGGACAGCAAGAATTCTACAGGTGTAGAACCCCCCAAACAGGTCCTCAGAAAGCTCCCCCATTGCACAGATCCAGATTCTGAGCTCAGTGTCACAAGAATCACTGGATAATCGAGTTCCATAGGCACACATAAAGTCCAGGAAAGCAATCCATGAGTTGAATAGGTCAGGATGCACAACACAAGCACACAAGACACAGAACTGGATAGGTTGCTCCAAGAACACTCAAGTCCTCAGGGTGGGATTAAGTAGGAAATGCTGGTGCAGCCCTGTATGAGAGAGGCGAGGTTGCCTCCTTGAAAATAGTCTAGCTGCCCACCATTGTGCCTGTCTCCTTCCTGCTCTATGTGTCCTTGGATCAGGAGGAGGTGTGGACTCACCTCCTCCTCATTGCTAATGGACAACAGCTATTCCCAGCCCTCACCTGGAACCTCCTGGCCAACTTGTAGCAGCTGTTGCTTGCCTCAATCAGTGTCAGCTTGTTGCTCAGCCAAACAAGGCTGGTCCATGAGGCCAGCACTCTCCAAGGCCCAATCCTGACCAACACTCAGCTACGCGCTTTCCTCTGCTAATTCAAACTTTCCCTCTTCCTTGGAACTTGCATCTGGAGAGGGGTCCGGGAGCAGATCCATGACAGGTACATATAGAGAGAGATTGGTTAAATATGGGTGCTTTAATTAGAATTAGAATTTTTTATTGGCCAAATGTGATTGGACACACATTTTTCTTAGTGCATATGCTCTCAGTGTACATAAAAGAAGAGATACATTCATCAACAATCATAAGGCACAACACTTGATGATACTCAAATAAGCAATCCGGAAACAATATCAATATAAATTGTAAGGATACAAGCAACAAAATTACAGTTATACAGTCATAAGTAGAAGGAGATGGGTGGTGGGAATGATGAGAAGATTAATAGTAGTGCAGACTTAGTAAATAGTTTGACAGTGTTGAGGGAATTATTTGTTTAGCAGAGTGATGGCATTCGGGAAAAAACTGTTCTTGTGTCTAGTTGTTCTGGTGTGCAGTGTTCTATAGCGTCGTTTTGAGGGTAGGAGTTGAAACAGTTTATGTCCAGGATGTGAGGGGTCTGTAAATATTTTCACAGCCCTCTTTTTGACTCGTGCAATATACAGGTCCTCAATGGAAGGCAGGTTGGTAGCAAAGATAAAAATCAAAGATAAAAGTAAGTATTCCAGGAAAACCAAGTTACCACTAAATAAATCCATTGGATTTTTGTAAGATAACATGTTTTATTGTATTATTAGTGCTAAATTTCTGAAAAAAAGGATAAATTTCTTGCTGTTCATTTTCTCTACACATGATTTTATGTACTCTAGTCATTTCCAAATTGAAGAATCCCAGAATGTACAGGTACTCCTTGTTTAAGGACCACTTGAACATCAACTGTTCAAATTTATGATAGTGCTGAATTAGGACACTTATGACTGATCCTTGTAGATGCAGTAATCACAGCATCGATGCAGTCATGTGATTGTGATTTGGGTAACTGGCAATTGGCACACAATTAAGACAGTTGCAGTTTCTTGTGGTCATATAATCACAACTTGTGACCTTTCTGGCCAGCTTCCGACAAGCAAAATCAATGGGGAAGCTGATAGGAAATTTAAAATGTTGCACTTTGTGACAGCATTGCTTAATGACAGAGTTGTAAGTCCCAAAAGTATGTATTGGCCATTTTTCTCTTAGGAGCAGTTCAACACACACACAGAGAGAGAGAGAAAGAGAGAAAGAGAGAGAGGGAGAGAGAGAGAGGGAGAGAGAGAGAATAATTTTGATTGCCATCTTCTGCTTTTTCCCCCAAGGCCTATTATATGATTTTTGAGATGTGCCAATCAGAACTATGCACAATATTCCAGATGCAGAAGTCCAATATATTTCTATAATAGCATTTTAATATTGACAGTTTTATTTTCAATTACTTTCTTAGTAATTCCTTGCATGGAATCTAATATAAATATTTCAAAACAAGGTAGTTTCCTAGGAAGAAAGTTTTTAGATTGATTGTCTTAAGATTTCTATTTAGTGTCTGTAAAGGCATTAGAATCATTCAAAACTTGGCCTACGTGAGATAGCAAGATTTTAACCCAAATTGATCGGGAATGAACATTTAGCTTGAATTCCAGGCTATTTATATCTAGTTGGGAAATGCTATGGAAGGCCTTAGTGGTAGAACATATGAAATACAATACATTCTCATCAGTGGCTTTTTTTTTTTTTCATAATTAGGAACATAGTGTATGGACATTTCTAACACATTTCTAGAAATAATATTAAAGGTAATAGTTCTGTAAGACTGCTGATTTGGTAATTAAATCATTCCCAAGACTAAATTGTAAGGAAATAACAGGGACTCCAGTAGCAAAAAAGAAAAGAAGATATAAAATTGGGAGATATTTAAAGTAAGTTCTCATTCCCCCACCCCCGTTCTTCCTCAGTACAATGTTGGGGAGAGTAAGTTATTCAGCCAGTTTTAGGGAATAGTTCACTAATCTTATTCTAAGGAAAGGAAAAGGCAAAGAATTTAGATGGTATCAGGGAAAAAATGTTGCTTGGCTTTGTAATTGTGGCTTGTCAGTCTACAGAAAGAATCAAATGTCTTCAATCACACCATCAGGACTATCATCTTGACATTTTTTTAACCATACCCTGCAGCACTCTTGTATGGATCTCTTAAATTGGTATTTTCATTTTCTTGTATTTAACACGAAACCCTTCATATATAAAATTAGGAAGCGCAAGTTCTAGAAAACAAGAATTACAATGAAATACTTTTGATTGAGAAAGAATTGCACTGCTCAATTCATTCTGTAAAAAATTAATCAGTTTGTCACCCAAATAAATGACTAGAGCACATAAAATGTGGAGCCGGGTGACCCCTAGAAGAAAATCAATTGAAGTTCATATTTCATGGGTCTATAATTGTTGGTGGAACAGATCACATTTTTTAAAATAAAAATACTTCATTATTATAGATAATTCCTATTTACAATAGTGATGGGGTTGAAGATTGTTATTGTCTGCCTTATTCCATAAACAACAAAGTCAGATTTTCTTACGCTGTTCATCATTCTGTATTTGAGCTTAGTTAAAAATATTTCAGGCGTACTTATAATGCCTGAGATTTCTGCAGCTTTGGCAAAGAAAGAAAAACTTTTGCTCTCCCTCTTCTGTGAAGTTATCACAGTTTGTTAGAAGTTGAACCCACAAAGAGGGGCTCTTTTTAGGTGTTCCTTTTCCATCAAGGAGGCAACAAATCTTGCTTCTCTAAAAGCAAAAGCAACATTTTGAAAGTGTCCACTTTATTTTATTTTCCCCCACCTCTTATTTCAGTCTGATTTTCTTTTTACAAAGCTGCTGGAAGATTCCTATCCCACTGTGGACTGAGATGTCATATAGATAGAGAAAATGCCGCTCACTTTATGGATTACTGTTAGGTCAACAAAACTTTGGCAGCATTGATTAACTTGACAGTGAGTACAGCAGTACATTTATCACTTATGGCTGTGCTGTAGAAAATCTAATAAGAGGCAAACAATTCCCCTTAGAGTAGTAACAGGTTCACTGTGCCTAACGGTGCATGCACTGGAAATTTCTGCCTTTAAATTATACTCTTCCTGCTAGTTGGGTCATTGACTTGAAGCTACTGCATTTCCCGTGAACCATGTTCTATATTATTTATTTGATCAAAATCATGTGGTTTATAGAGCTATGGTTACACTGAAGTTGGCTCTGGAGTTTAAGAAGTAATAATTGATAGTTAAAAATACCCTATTAAAGTTTGTTGTGCTTTGCTATATAAAAGCTGGCTGCCTACTTTTTTGAAGCTTGAACAATTCCCAAATAATCACAAGGAACATTAACAGAGAATGATGTAAATCAGCATGTGCAGTAGATACAGTATAACCCGTGTTTTAAAAAGAAAGGCTTTTCATATATTTGATCAGCAGTGATGTGTAAAATACATGCATATTGGGGTGTATGATATTGCATTGTATTGTAACATTATACTATTACACTCTACTAATATTGGAATATGAAAGGCTAACTTGCATAATGTGTGGAAGCATTACTGAAATCTTTGAAATAGAATAACAAAGAATGTTCAGTGACTTATAAAACAAACTGACTTTATATATTGTCTAAAACAAATTAATTCATGCTTCATAGTATGTTATTCATGTAAAGAATCAAAGGATATGTAGTTTTATCATGTTCTAGATAGGGATATCATATTTTACTCATTTGAATATTCTCCAGATTTATTTAAATATAGTCTTGGACATATTCAGGGTTAGATGTTAGATGTTCCCATCCCTAGAAATTTTTATTTATTTTTTTTTATTATTTTTTTATTTTGATTTATATGCCGCCCTTCTCCGGAGCCTCAGGGCGGCTTACAATGTGTTAAGCAATAGCCTTCATACTTTTGTATATTTTATACAAAGTCAGCTTATTGCCCCCACAAACTGGGTCCTCATTTTACCTACCTTAGAAAGGATGGAAGGCTGAGTCAACCTTGAGCCTGGTGAGATTTGAACTTGCAGTAATTGCAGGCAGCTGGAAGCTAAATACTATCTTTTAACAGTAGCATTAGTCTGCTGCGCCACTCACTTTATTACCCATCATGGGTAACTGAATAACACTGCCCTATATTCATTTTTAAATACTGAAATATTTGTTATAAACTCCAAGATTATTTGAAATCTAGGATATCTAATACATTTAATATTTATCTTCTAATCACGGTGGATCATTTTTCTTTTTCAAATATTTCCAATTTCTGATTGTACTTTTAAACATCTATGTCCTTCAAGGATGTTGAAATTGAATAAGTGTGAATTCCAGGCAACCAGACTTACATAAGTAAGTTCAGTTTAACATAAAAACATATTGACTGCAATTACATATCATATTAGACCATTAAGCATGGTTTCTGCAGTAGTTGAATGCATGTCCTCTAAGCAATAAATGAACCTCATGCTTCTTAACTTGTTATTTTGGAAAACGCTATTTTTGAAAACAGTTTTTATATATTTAACTTTATGTAGTAAATTTTTAACTTTTGGAATGTATTTTTCCAAAATATACTGTATATAAGATATCTTTTTCATTATTAGGTAAGAATTATTTTATTTGAATAAAATATTAAAAAGCCTTGTCATGTAATAAAGCAATTTGTAGAGTTGGTTTTTTTAAAATGCAGTGTAAAGAAAATACCCTCAGGTATTGGTTTTAGCAGAAACCTGAAAGCCAACCCAGAGAAGACATGCTTGATCATTCAAAGAATAGGAAACAATATGGTGGATCCTAATTCTTTTTCTTTTGTTGAATGTAAATAAACGGTGGGGTCCATCTTGCTTTAAAAACAGCAGTAGTCGTCTCCTAAAATCATGGATTTGTATAAAGGAAGTCCTCCCACCATTTGCCTTCTTAAGTGTGAAGACCTGAATATTGATTAGCTATCACACTGGCATCAGAACTACTCTTAGGATTCAATTTTTTGTTGTTGTTTTGCATATTTTATTGATCAAAAGTGGTAAATGAGCGTCAAGCGTGCAAGAAGACGATGAATTGTTTACTTGCATAAAATAACCTTTCAATAAGGGAAGATGCATTGCTCACACTTTTGGTGCTGATCTGCTGCCCAAAGCAGATGGCATTCAGCTGCTATTGATTGGCTCCTATAGTTACAGAACAGCACATAACTAAGTATGCTTGTTTCAGGTGGGTTTTGGTGTGTTGTTGTGCACTGTTCCCACTACACTTCTTTTGCCCCATTTATAAACAGAGATAGACCATGTCCTTGTTTTAAAAAAGGGGGACAAATTTAACTTGAAAATTAATCCACTAACCGTGCAAGGACAATTAGCTTAAATGTAAAAACAAAGCAGATGAAAGGTGTCAGTTATTTTGGTCCAGGAATACAAATATTAATTGCTAAGTGATGATCTAAAATTGTCACATCTATAAATTTAACGATAAGTTCCTTAAGGACAATAAAATACTCCTTTGTAATTTATTATACACACACATACACATACTTTCTTGTCTTGTGTATATGATGGATTTCATTACAATCCTAGGTTTGCTAGTTTTCTATAATTCTCAAGATATGTGTGCTTATGCGGGTGGAAGCGTGTGACAGCAATTGCTATACACCTTTGTTCTTCTGGAGTGTCATTTGACAGATCTGCTCAATTAGGATACTCCCATATGGCATGCAACAGCCAAACTTTACATGCCTTCCAGCTATGTATTTCAGTCGATCAAATTCTTGATAAATGTATAGGATCTGTGGCTGTTTCTTAGGTTCTTCTAGCTTCATTTCTCCAGTGTTGTGAATGGCAAGCAATAGAATTGGCAATGATTCTCTGTCCCTAGATAACAGATATCATGAAATTGTTGATCTCCGAAGTTGACTTCTTATTATCCATGACCATTGACAACATTGGATGGGCCAATGGGATTTAGAATCCTTCTTTTGAAAAGCCACAACTGCAGGCATGATACTTGTGAGCTACATTAACCAAGTTCTGTAGATTTAATCTTCTGTGGTTCTTCTTCCAGAAGGAAATAGGTCCAGATCTTAGTGTCCATTGGCATGAAGATAATGCTATGAACTGCCTTTTAACTCTTAGCATTTGCTTAATTTTCCAAAATATTATAAAGTTAGGTTACATTCAGAACAAATTTATAATTCAGGGAAAATCAGAAAGGTGATGCATCTTCTTGAAGTCAGCTTTTAATTTTTTTTATCTATATCACTGTGATATATTCATAATATTTTAATTGCATGTATACTTTAAATCCAAAGGTACAAAAGCTTGCATACATATTTGGACATCTGTATGATTATTATCCTGACTGTAATGTTTTTTCCCC
The DNA here is from genome assembly GCF_059756535.1 of Pantherophis guttatus. NCBI lineage: Eukaryota > Metazoa > Chordata > Lepidosauria > Squamata > Colubridae > Pantherophis > Pantherophis guttatus. The sequence goes on from NC_142064.1 coordinate 54,864,976, forward strand.
CTTCATCACAGAAAATATAGGCTGGGATATATACAAAGAGGCAAGAAGCAAACATTATAAACGCCAAAAAAATAAATAAAAAATATCAGTGCTCATCAGAGTTCAGGCAGAAAGAGAAAGTGATGCCCATTCAATGATCCTGTGAGGCTTTTTTTAAATTATTCCTGCTATAGATAAATTCCAATTTATTTATTTACTTAAGTTTGTGCGTTTCTCTAATCCATGGAGATTTAGAGTAGTTTACAGAACCCTCTTCAGTATAAAGATTAAACATGGTACATCAAGTTAACAACAAAAAATATGTCATTATACTTTCCCACTCCCAGCTCTTTGCAATAGCTAGGGCTGTAATGACTTTCCAGAATGTTAGTATGGAAGAAGTTAATCTAATTTGCTGGATGATGCTGGTCCAAATAAAAGCAGCCATCAGTGAAAAACCCGTCACCAGATTCCCTGCAGATGGCATTTTCTTAAAGGATCAATTCCAAAGGCTCCACCTTCTAATCTATCAGAAGGTGGCCTAAAAAAACTGACTCAGGAAGAGAAGAGGAGAAATATAAACTGAAATATGGGCAGTTTTAAAGGGATATTTGAAACCTTTTATCCTTCTCTCCCTCCCTTCCATCAGCACAAACACAGGCAGTAGCATGTGATAATATTTTCTATATGGATATTTTTATTGTTTTCTTAAACTGTGAAGAAAATAAGGATACAATTAACCACAAACAGAATCTTAAAACACTGTTGAAGAAATGAGAATAAAGTTTTTTTAAAAAAATACAATCTGATTCAGAGAAAGAACAAAACTGGTATGAATTAGGAAGGCACATCTATTTTTCCTTTTTCTAAAAAAAAAAAAAAAACCTCACACAAAGCAGAAGGTTCATTCTTGGTTTAGGGGAAAAACATTCCAGACTACTTCTTGATTTTCCAATGGGTGATATTCTTTTGCTAACTTTTTCTTTTGTCATTGTTAGAGCCCTTTAAACGACTGCCAAAGACAAGGCAAACAAGAATATATACTACAAAATGCTCTATAAAGACTGCAGGTTGAAGTCCCAGTGGAGGCTGATGCTCCTGCTTTCTTACTGTAGCTAGAATGTATTGATTTTTTTTCTCCCCCATTTTAGATGCACCACTGAATTAGATATTGTGAAGCATCTTTCCTTGTGAAGACAGGAAAAACTGTCATGAACTTTTTCACCCTAACAATAGGGCATTTCAGACTAAAAGATTGCAATAACGATTGAAGCCTTCAAAAACAAAGCTTCTTAATGTATCCCACACTGACTGTTCTGCCCAAAAGATAGCTGTAGATCTTGAGGAAATAGGATGGCAGATTGGGGGAGGGCGGCATGCATTTTTAGAGCTGTTTTGTGTGTTAAAAAGAAAATCAATTGATGAAAACAATGCAGTCCTCTGGTGCGTTCTCAGGTTAGCCCAGTGGTCTCGTCCAAGTTCTCAGCAAGCTGTTCAGTTACTGTTATAATTGGCTGATGAGTAGGTTTGGACCTAACTAGAATGCCAGAGTTCGATTTCATGGTGTCCTCTGTGAAGATGTGTCACCATTTAATCCTAGCTTTAGTGACATTTTTTTTTAAAAAAAGGAAACTCATGGGAAATCATTATGCTGTTTATATGTCTCCCATCCTGGAGAGCATTATCCTATGATATTTTAGCGCTGTTTTCTAGTGCATGATGGTATCTAGCGAAGGTTAAGGCAGAACAAGTCCCTTTGCAATTTTGTGACTATATTTCACTTACTGAAGGAGAAAGGATAACTGACAATTAGGAATTCAGAATGTCACTAGGAAACATGTTCAGCTGACCAACAAATCCTCCGGGAGGATGCTTTTTATGAACCTAAGAAGATAGAAAAATTGGGATATTGTGGTTTTGTTATATAATATCCTTTCTTAAGGCTGTATCATTCCTATATTTTTTTTAAAAATATCATTATAGTTAATTAATTATAATTAATATAAAGGAAGCAATAAAACATCACATAAACAATGATATTTTGTTTTCTTTCTAGTTTATGTATTATCTTCAAGTTTATGTAATCACTTCATTTTTACGTGTATCTTTTTAATTGAATCTAGACTTACCAAAACCAGACTTTTTCTAAAGCAGTGTTTCCATGATAGAATTTGAAATCCCATTCCCCTCCCCTGACCCAAAGCTTTATTTGAAATTTAGAAGTATTTTGGAAAGTATAGCTTTTTTATTTACTTTTTTATAGTACCGTACCAAATTCCCACTTTTCTGCCAAATTTTGTCCTAAATATTATTATTCTAACACTACTTTTTCTTTCTCTAAGGATTATTTAAGTATCATCACATTTTGTTTTAAAATCTAGGCCAGACAGTGTTTTATTACTGATTGGGTGATGTTGGACCAATCACTCTCTCTTATCCCAACTCGATTAACAGCATTATTGTTGTGAAGAAAATAGGCGGAGGAAGTAATATTAGGAAAGTTCACTCAAATTATTTATAAAAATAATAAAGTCGGGATACAATTTTTTTCTCACATCTAGACTAAGGATTCACCATCCCTTTCTCTGCTACTTTCAGACAGCTGTCATTGATGCTGCTACTAAAGAATCATCAATTAGTGTGTAGGGGGTTTCATACCACAGAATGAAAAATTCACTGATTATGAAAACAAATTTTGATGTGGAGATATTTTTTACAAGTAAAGTGTATTTAGGTCTTGCCACCTCTGCAGACTAGTTTTCAAAATAATATATAATACAGGTAGTCCTCGACTTACAACCTTTCATTTAGTAACTGTTTAAAGTTGCAACAGCACTGAAAATTGACTCCTGACTATTTTTCACACTTAAAATAGTTGCCGAATTCCCATGGTCACATGATCAAAATTAGGATTTTGGCAATTGATTTATTTATGATAGTTGCGGTGATTACCTTTTGCAATCTTCTGACAAGCAAAGTTGGGGGGGGCAATCAGTTTCACTTAACTGTATTACTAACTTAACATCTGCAGTGAATCACTTAACTACTATAGCAAGAAAGATAATAAAGATAGTAAAATGGGGCAAAAATCACTTAAAAACTGTTCTGCTTTGCACCAGAAATTTGGGGCTTAATTGTGGTTGTAAATCGAGGCCTACCTCGATTTTTTTGTCAAAAGTTGACAAAAAAGTTGACAAATATTCCTAAGGTTTAGGAAAAGTAATGTTTCCGTTACTTTTGCATCAAGCAAAAAGAAACCAGCCTAAAGCATTGATATAATGGCCTAACAAATCCTTTTAAATTATTTTAAATTCGTTTGTCTTTTTAAATTTTGGGCCAAATTGAGATATTTCCTTTTAATCTGTTCTTAATTTATGTATTATGTATTTATGTGTTTTTACTTGGCTGTACACTGCCCTGAGTCCCTAGGGAGAAGGGCGGTATATAAATTTGAAGTAAAATAAAATAAAATAAATAAAAATAAATATGTGGGTTGCTTTAACAGGCATGTTTTGAAAACAAAAGATTAGTGTTGGTAGGGCCCAGAGAAGTTATTTCCAAAATACCATTCATCATCTTCATCATCATCATCTTTTAACAACCTCCTAATCCCTTGCTGGGTGGAGTCTGGGCAATTGAATGGAGCCAGCAGAGTGTTTAATGGCCGGATGCTCTTCCTGTCGCTAATGCTGAGTTTTGTTCAGCAGATATATTCTCATTGTGCCCAGAGAGAGAAATATCTGCTTCTACCTAGGATCGAACTCACAGCCTCCTGATTGTGAGACGAGAGCTCCACCTCTAAGCCACTGCACCACTCCTTATTTCCAAAATGCCATTAATGTGCAATATATGAATGTATATCAAATTACAACTGCCATAATACCCTAAGCATTAGCCATTCTGTCAATAGCTGCTGGGGACTAAAGTCTGAGAAAATTTGGAGTGCTCAAGTCCCCACTTCTGCTTACAGAGACAAGCCAATATCAAATCTATAATTTCAGATCCTGGCTTGTTCAGTTAAATGAAGCATTCCAAATTTTCAAAGCCTACAGTTCTTTCAAGATTTCATCACAGCTTCCCTAGTCCCTCCTAATACAGCTGCCAAATCACAACTTTGAATATAAAATAAAAGTCATTATTATATACATAGGTAGCAATCATGTTCATTTTATTTATTTAGTTCAATTATATTATATTAATTTAATTTTGCTCCTGGCCTTGATTAATTGTTTTTCCTGATTGTTCTTGGCATGACCCTTGGCATGTCTTGATCTCCCTTCCCCTGCCCTGAGTTACCATAAAATTTAACCATGGATCTATAGGCTATACTATCAGAATTTAATTAAAAACAAAATCCGAAGTTGATGCTTTTAAGCCACCTTTGGAAGACAAGAAAGGAAAGTTCACAAGTTTGAGGTCCATTCCTGGAATGCTGAAGGATTAGGATTAGGTTTGAAGTCAGCCAATAAAAAGATATTAATAGTGACTTTGTAGCCCAGATACACTCCAATAGATCTAAATGACCTACAGAGAAGAGCTTTTCTCTCACTGTATTAAAAGTGTATTTAATTGCCTGCAGAGCTTTTTCAATATTTTCCCTCAATACCTAGATTAGTGACTATTAGGACTTTGTTTTGCTTGGGTTAACAGTCTGTATTGTTATTCAGTTCACATATCCTTTAACTTACATTCCCCATCACCCCTCCTTCTGTGAATAACTAAAATGCAAAGCAAGATGAATTTTGTGGCAGTAGAGTGCTGATTTTACAAAATGCAAATGAAAAAGACATTTAATGTAGAATTCTCATGTAAAGGTGAACTGAAAGGCTTTCTAAATACCAGATAATAAGAGTTTAAGCCAGGGTGGTCAGCATATAATATGAGATGCAACTCAGCCTACCAATACCTGCTGGTCTAGAAGAAGCCATCCAATGACTGTTGGCATGTCCGGATAAAGCACAGCCAACAATCTGGAGCAGCTCGGTGTGTATTTTAAGAACAAGACTGGGAATGGGTGGTAATCATGGAAATACATTCCAAAATTGTCTGCTGGCTTGTTAAATTTTATTTATCTTTGGCAAACCTACCAGATTAGCCTCAGATTGGCCAACTGGCAGGGAAATGTATACCCAACAGATCTGGATGGTTTCAGGTTGGAGAAAAATATGTATTTACTTTTCTTTCCAATTCATCATTTTGATATAATTACCTCATCTTCTTTTTTAAAAAACAGAGCTTGGGTTTAGATCTACACAAGTATTAAGACATTACAAAGCAAAACATACTGATTTCATCTCTTATTCTTCCCCCCCCTTTTTTTTAATTGTATTTTCTGTTCTGAGCATATTTTCTGCACTTTTTCTTTGTTGTGGCATCCAACCAAATAATGGTGTTATGGATGGTTGTAATAGAGTCTGAATTACTATAGGCCCATGATGGCAAACCTATGGCACGCGTGCCACAGGTGGCACACAACGCCGTCTCTGTGGGCACGCGAGCCATCTTCCCAGTTCATGTGCCTGTGCACACACCTCCCACTGGCCAGCTGGCCACGGACGGGGCAAATGCTAAGGGTATGGATGCATGCGTGGGGGTCAAGGTGCATGCATGGTACCATGCGCGTATTGCATTTTGGGGGTTTGGGCATCCGTATGCACATTCGCAGGCACGCATGTGCATATTTGCAGGCACTCTGGTGCGCTTTGGGCACTCTGTCCGGAAAAGGTTAGCCTTTTCACTGCTATAGGCAGTGTGAACAAATTAACTTTTCAGCCAGCCCTACAAGGCTCTTATCCTATAAGCAGCAGTATAATTTGACTACATTGATCAAGATTGCCTTCTACCACTACACTACTATTGCTCTTGACTTTGTTTTCTCATCCAAAATCAATATGATATGCTTCAGGATAAATATTTTTCATTAGATGATTTCCTTTCTGTGAACTTGTAAATTTTAAAAAAACATTTCTCAGTTTTTTTATAAAAACATTTTTTGTAATATTTTTTGGGGAAAGAAATGACTTGCATGGATCTTAAAACAGATAAATGATGAGTATTTTGATAAATGAGTATTTAACTACTATGTATGAAGTTCCTCCTTAGCTGTGGTGGGATTCAAGTATTTTAACAACGGTTCTCTGCCCTAATGATTTCTTCCAACAACCAGTTTGCCAAACTGCTCAGAATGTTAACAACCGGTTCTCCCGAAGTGGTGGAAACTGGCTGAATCCCACCACTGCTAGCCATGGAAAGTCACTGAATGACTGGGTCAGCTATTTTTCACTGGCCAATCTTCCTTATAAGATTGCTGTGTGACAAAAATGGGAGAATGTTGTAACTGCAATTTTGAACTTCTGAAGAGAAGGCAGCATATAAGTGTAGTAAATACTGTACATATATTTTGTGGAAACAGTCTGTAGGAAGTTAGCACCCACCCCTCTCCTGGAAGAGTGAAATATTTTAGGAAATATGAAAAAGGCAGAATATTATATTTCCCTGGGAGAAGCATGTTCCCTGGGAGAAGCAGCTCCCACCTTCCTGCCCCCCACCCTTTGTTAATGGGACAGAGGCAGAAACCCAATCCTTTGTCAAAGGACATTTGCAACACAATAGCAACAGAAACTAACACAATGGGACCCATCTAGACGAGGCTCACCACATGGCACCTGGGAAGATTGCATCAGCCAGCAAGACCCCCACCCCCTGGGAGTCTGACAACCAATCAGGATACTCTTTTGGGGCCCCAAGAAATGCAGAGCCAGAGAGAGCATAAAAACCCGAGGATTTACTGTATCTGCCCTTTTTCTGTTCAGGAACTCAAGCCATGTGATCCTGTCCACCATTAAACCATCTTTCCAAGCAGTCTCCATGTTTCCAGTGTCTGTTTTCCCCACTTGGAGCAGAACCCAGAAGGATGTTTCTTCCAACAAGTCAAACATACAAAATTCATCTGATCCTCCTAATGAAAGGCTGTTGTTTTTTCTTTTCAATATCTTCTTTATGTCAGGGCCCTTTTTCTATGGTCCATTTGCAGCCCCTGAATTAAATTGAGCTAATCTCTTGGTCTATCAGAATCTTAGCTCAAATCTGCCTATCAAATTATGTCTTTTTTCTAGAGTGATACACTTTTCATTCTGTCCTCATTAATAGTCCCATAGTAAGAAAGGATAACTTTTGATTGTAACATTTCCAAATTAGAAATGTTAGAAAATATAGGAGCCCTGGTAGCGCAGCAGACTAAAGCACTGTTATTAACATCAGCTGCCTGCAATTACTGCAAGTTCAAATCTCACCAGGCTCAAGGTTGACTCAGCCTTCCATCCTTTCTAAGGTAGGTAAAATGAGGACCCAGATTGTGAGGGCAATAAACTGACTTTGTATAAATATACAAAAGTGTGAAGGCTATTGCTTAATGCATTGTAAGCCGCCCCGAGTCTTTGGAGAAGGGCGGCATATAAATCAAATTTAAAAAAAAAAAGTTTGATAAATGAATATTTAACAACTATAGACAGCTTTAAATATATTGCTAATTGCTTCCTTATAAAATGATTATGGGTTACATCATCAATTATTTCTTATGAAATATATGGATTGAATCTCCACTGAACTTTGAATTGATTGTCACTTGGACCGGTGATCTTGCACTTAGTCAAGGTGTTTGAGATGAATCTGTGTGTTGTATGCTGATCTATCAAATCAAACCCTTCCCTGTCCTTGTTAAGACACACTAAATCTTTCATTAATGAAGCCAGCTAGACTCCCAGATAATCAGAAGACTTTCCCCTGGCTGCTGTGATGGATGAATGTCTTTCAGATTTCACTAGCAGAATGACTACTGGGTGTGATCATGTTAAGACTAAGTGCATTATTTTTATTATTGTTTTATTATAGAATATTGTTTTAGAAAATGAAGAACTTCCCAAGATGTTTCTTGATTTTCTCAACGTTCGTCATTTTCCATCTCTCCCAAAAGCAGAAAGTTGTGGGTAAGAATTTTATCCAAACAGTTCAGAATGCAACAAAATACAATAAATTTAAAATTCCAATTTGTCTTTATTAATTAAAATTTCATTCACAATTTGTCTCAAAATATCAGACTATTTCCTTAAATATGGCACTTAAAAATGTTCAAGAAATTCTTCAGTGATTCTATTTTGCATATAAAACAAGGAAATTCTTATTTAATGTGTTTTGGCATTACCATGCTGAGACAGAGAATTTGACTTCCTATCTAAGTATTTGGTATAATTTTGCATTAGTCTGATTCAGTAATTGCTCCAAATTTAGAACCTTTGTTGATAATGCAGGTCCATTCTTTAGAAAGCTCTGATTTATTTCAGTAGAATGTATGTCTATATCCTTTGGAAAAAATACCATTTTACTGTACATACTAAAAATCCTTTGGGACATTTGAACATACGTGACCTCTGAAATGACACTAAAGAAATTTGGTGTGCAGGGTTAAACAGTCATTATCATACAAATGAAAAACAGTTGGCATTAAATTAGAAATTATTTAAAAAATATTTACATTAGAATAATTTAAAAATAATTCGAATAGCTGCTGGGATGTCTGTGGGGAAAGGATCATAAAAGTTCAGATGGCAGCCGTAATATGCAACATGGACAGCTGGCTACAGGAAGGAATAAGGCTGTGCTAAAACCTATTTTAAAGAGAGTTAAAGTTTTGCCATTCCTTTTGTGGAATATATATTTTAAATGTATATATTCTAATATTTTAACAAATTATATTCCAGTTCTTTTGAAGAAACAGAGTCTGAAGAATCAAGGTAAGACGTTGGTTATCATATATTCTTAAGAAGTGGTTTTATATGTATTATATAATTAATGTGAGATAATTAAGAAAATTATCTGTGCATTGCAACAGATATTATGAACGCATACCCTTCCCCCCCCAATTTTTAACAAGAAGCAGCATGCAGACAAAAGATTTTAGGAGTCACTATTTTGTACTGTTCTTTTGAAGTGAAAAGGATTTTAAACTGCTTATATTGAAGTTAATCAGACATTTAACATTGCATGGTTAAATGTACTCATCCCCAGTTAATTTTGAAAGGGAGCCTAACAGGGTATTTTAAAAAGGATTTATATGTTATAACCTCATTATATTGATATTGGCTCTTATCTGTCAGTTTCCTTATCTTATGTGAATTAAGAGTTTTGCATTACAATTAGATTTCCTTTTTCCATATTTCCTCTTTTGGTATTTCAGAACCAGAAAAACCTAGACTTCTGTCTACTGTTGTAGCAATTCTGGTTTTGATGCCTAGAGATTAAATTTACATGCAGTTAAATCAGGCTGTGGTACCATTTTCCTGCCCACAGATCTATATGATGATATGGGTGTTCCTTCTTTATTTACATATTTTGTGTAACAGCTGGGAAGGGAAATTATGATACTTTCTTTACATGTCCTAAATCCACACAAGGTCTAGCAGCTGAAATAAATTAATGTTGAAGTCTTAAGAATAAAAAAAAAAAGGAATTGAAGTTGCTGACAACTGCAGTCTTGAACTACTTGCTTTATCCTGAGATTATTTCCAGGCAAGCTGTATAACAACTGGCCCAGTTTTAGTACCGTGATCACTGGTCCTCTTGCGAGAAATTAAACCTCTCTGGACTCAGCTGGATTAGGTTCTGAGTAAATATACCTATTCCTCGTATTATATGTAAGCATTATTCCTTGATGATGGATTTTTTTTCCCTTTCCCATAAAACTGATTTATATATATAAGCGGTATCCCTAACCAGTTCTACTGCCTTACTTTATCAAAGCTAGTTTGTAATGTATTTGGTTTAGTGTCCCTCGATGCTGATATTCCTGTTCTTGACCTTTACAGCAAGCTGTCCCACCAGCCTGTGTTGCTGTTCCTAAGGGATCCATATGTCTTGCCTACAGCCAATGGTAATCAGACCTGTCATCTATTAACAGCTCTTTACTGATCTGCCCCATACCACAAAAACCACATTGTTATAAATGTATGTTGAGCTCCAATTCTAATAATTTGGCAATACATCAGGAGTTATTTTAATGCTGTTTAAAGTAATTGCTGAAAAATGATTATTATTTTTTTTGCAGACAGCCCTCCTACAAATAAAAATTAAAAAGATATTGTTATCTTGGCTCTCTCCTACATCAATAGCAAAGCTCTTGGAAGTGAATTTCAAATGGAATGGAATCTTGTATTATTGCTAATATTTTGATAAGGATTGTAAAAACAAATAGTTGGATGAACAATCTTATTTGTGTTCTTATATGTGTTATCTTTTTATTGTAGCTTACGATATTTCACATAACCTTTGCTAGTTTCTCCCCATCCAAAATATTTCCAGTATCTAGTGATAGCATGAATTAGACTGTGAAGTGAGCAAAATTAGATGTCTCCAGTACAGTTTATGTTCAAACTAAGTCTTAGACTCCCTTCCTCTTTAAGGTATAAAATGTACTTGCTATTGTGATTGATTGGGCTGGGGTGTAGTGCAAAAGAAAGGGTATTTAATTATTCACTCTTGTAATACTTTATTTGGTTAAATTAATCTTGCCAGTTACTGTTAACTGAGGAAAGTAAAGCCCATTACACTTTCCTATTCTTTGGAAAAAGAAATAGAAATTTGAATTGGGGTTACAGAAAAGAAAGCACTAGCACAGTATGAAAATTTGGGTACAATAAAACCAACTGCTTTCTTCACTTTCTAAGATCCATATTTATACTTTTAATTTCTAGCCCAGAAGGGAAGAAATCAGAAATTACGTTGCGTGCCACCATTTTAATATTTTTTACCTTGGAAATGTTTTCATAGAAGCAGAACTTGCCTGCGAGTATTGAATTGAATATATTTTTGAGAAGACAATGGGATTGCACTGTGAAATGCCAGGCTCAGAAAAGGACACATTAAGTGATTAAAATTTGAACAATTTCATTAAAGTTAAAAGATTTAACAATCTCCCTACCCTTCTCCAATTTACAGTATTTGTAAATGGAATGGTAGTAATGTTTTTCCATTTCAGGCAAGACTGTACTAATTTAATTCATATCATTGGATTTAAACTGCAGAAGACAATGAACAACTGAATATTGGAGTAATATTAAATATAGGAGGTATTTCTTCATTCTAGCCATATAAATTAAGAATTTACACAATATTGAAAAATATTATCTCTAAGCACCAACGATGCTAAACCTCAAGTTATTTTTTTTTTACTGAAATTTTCCTTCTTGTTAATATTTTAATTCCTGTATCTTTTGTAGTGATTAACTTTGCTTAACTTCTTTCTAGGGCTTTTTCCAAAAGTTAAGTTCCTTTATATTTTTTAACTAAAAACTTTGTTGCTTTCCTGCTCTAGAGATGTTTGTGTGACAGCATTAAGCCTCTTCCAGTCAACTTGGACAAAACTGTGCTGTAAACTATAGTGGAAAAACTGCCGCGGACTATTCCCAGTAGAAATCTTGGAATTCCTTCAAGTGTATTGAGATTTTGTTAGAAATTGAATTGCCAGTGTAATCCATCTTCCTTGTGAGAAAAGATTCAGATAAAGAGCTGGAGCCTAGCAGCATTAAGTATTAGAACATCCCTTTAAATCAATAAGCTGCAAATCTGGCAGTGCGTTCAAGCAATGCCCAATGCTACACTAAAGTGGGTTCCTGCTGAAACAGCATTACTAATAACAAATTCTGAGCACAGATAAACAGGATGGTGATGCAATATCCTAAATTATACCAGGCTTCGCCTTGTTAGGTTCTACAAAAACATTTATATTGTATTGACATATGTAAGAAAGCAGTTTTTCTTCTCTCTTTTTTTTCCCCAGATGACTTTCCAAATGTAGTTATTGAAGGCATTCTCCATGGATTGTTTTATCCTCACCTACAACCCAGGTAGAAAATAGGTTTCGACGGAAAATAATCAGAATAAATTCAAGTTGTGTTCCTCGATGCAGGGTTTTGGAGGCTTTTTTTAAAAAAAATACTGAAGCATGACGCCCCTGTTCGAAGATGAAACTTTTGGGATTTTTTAATTGTATCACTAAAAATGGCTGCTTTTCAAGATTATGAATTGGGAGAAAATGTTACTCGGTTGAACCTGTATATTAAACGCTAAATACTTACATTTTAAAACAGCTGACAAAATGCCAAATTACACTAACTTTCATCATGTATTTATAAGTTTTGTGTCTGTGATAAATCATTATCTAATTCTTTTGTCTCAGCATTGTATCCACTGCTGGCAGCGGATACATAAAATATAATAGCATGTATGACTAAAAAATCTAAATGTTAAAAAAATAACTACCAAAACTGGAGATGCAATATAAGCTCACTGTATCAGTATTTCTGATGTTATATCACGTAAGTATTATTTTAGGAACAGAGATGGGTATATGCTAACAGTTTAGTTCAGTTTTAATTTATGTCATAAACTCGGCTGCAGTGCTTTTATTAGCCTCTACTTAATGTCATTTTGAAAATTTTGTTAATTTCTAACTTTTTGTAATAGAAATAATAATGAACATGATTAATAAAAATAATCAGCCAGCCCAGGGGCAGTTCAACTTGACTATCCTGTTTGCAGCTCCTAGAACTCCCCTTAATTTTATCTGCTAAAATTGAACAGTTTTGCAAAGATATGAGATGGAAGCACATTAAAAAATGTACTCAAAACTATACAAATATGCATTAGGCCCAGAGAAAAAAAAGAAAATAATGCTTCCACCTAAATGAATGGTAAATGAGTCTGCCCATTTTGACCTCACCCCTAAAGGTTTGTCTATCCTATCAATTGTGCAAATGAACATTGTTTCTCAACATGTGAAATTCAAAATGCCCAAACCACAATAAAATAATGACGTGTGTAAAAAATAACTTGTTGGTCATATGTCCATCCACCACTTTGTCAGTTTTGAGTACATGTGCCATAGCTGGGTAATATTGAGGATGGAGCTGTAACATTTGTATTTCATGTTTTTAATTCTGGCTGTGCACCGCCCTGAGTCCTCAGGGAGAAGGGCGGTATATAAATTGAAAAATAAAATAAATAAAATAAATAAATAAACATACTATGCTTTTTAACATGGGGGATTCACGCCTAACATAACAGTTATGACTCTGTGCCAGTGGGTACCTGGCACAGCAGAGCATGTTCTAGTTACGCCGTTCAAATACAGTTGCAGTCAGAGGTGTTTTCCTATCTCTCAGTTATCCTGGCAGATGATTCTCTGTGCAGCTTTAGGTTGGCCACTGGTATGAACTTTAACCAATGTTAAAATGACTTCCTGAATGCCATTGGGGATTTTCCATCTTCTCTGTCAGAGATACTGTCAAACCTTATCAAGCGGTAGATATTATTGCTCAAAGAGGCAACAGCAGGTGCAGACAGTACATTCACATCCTCTTCAAAGCAGCTTTCCTGCCTCAGATCCAAATACTGTGAACCTGTCAAGAAGAGACTTCTTAAAAATACCTTCATCTTTTGAAGTCCATTTACCTGTCACCCAGGAGAGAACTTTCTCCAATGCTGAACAAAATTCAATTCCCTGTTTCATTCAGCCCCAACATTTTTCCACTATCTTGAAATCAGTCTAGATTTTTATGGTCAAGCCTTTTCACTCTGAATTGGTTTAATAGTGATGTGTTCACGTTTTTCTTCTTATTGTTAGTTTGTAATGAATATGGGCAGAAATATGGAAAATAATTGATGACAATAAATGATATTCTTGTCTTCGTGTATGTTAATACTATTGTGTTGGTATAGATATCGAAAATATATTTACATCTTTTAAAACTAATTGGTCTTGATTAGTAAAAAAAAAAAAAAGTATGACAAAATAGAGCATTGCTTTAAAACAGACGGTTTTCACCAGTGGTTTAATATTTGTACATAAAGTAAGTAAACAAGGTTTAAATGATAAAATTATAAAAAATAATATGTAACTATAATAATAACATATTTTGCATTTTGACAAATTCAAAATTTAAAGTTGGAAGTGAAGTCTTTTAATAAATGATATCCATGTATTGTTGAAAGGTATGATGCAAGGTATTTGTCATGTCAGTATAATTTGTTCAATTACATGGTAATTCTTCCTTGTCTATTTTCAGATTCATAAATTAGGAAATCCACACAATATGTTTTATAGAAGTGCCAGCTGAATAAGGAGGGTTTTTGTTCAAAATTTTAAAATTACTAGGCAAAGATGTTAAAAATATTTGTAAGATGGATACTAATAAACAAAGAACAAGGGGCTATAAACATTTGCAGTGTATACATCTCTGTCAATCTCTTTAAATCAACACCTATGAAATGTTTTACCCTAGAAAGAGAATATCATAGCATTTCCTCATTTAATACCCAGGTATTTTCTGTTACCTGCAAGGTCAAGTTGTACAGTCTCTGCAAAGTATTTTCTGATAGAAGCCTCACACAGTGATAACCAGAAGTGATTGCAGCTCAGATGCTGCTATTTCTGTCAACTTCTCCAATCATCTACTTCAACCGCAAAAGGTTCTTTTACATCTATTTTTCCACTGTTAATGATCACACAGTCCTGAAGAGGCTGGTCATAGTCATCTGTTGCCTGAAGTTCAATATCATGTACTACGGACTAAAGAGAGAGTGGCTTTTGATGAAAAGGAAAAACCAGGTATGAAACACACAACAAATAAGACACATGCTCTAGTCTAAATTTTGTGAGATTTTTCATTTTAGAGGCTTTATATCGCTAAATATAAAATATTATATATTTATATCCCTGCTCATCACCGTGGATGCAATCTGTTTCTCTGTCCTAGTGATTTCTATAACAAAAGTACTCAGAAAAAAAGGGACTAGAAAAAAAAATAAAACAACTCCTTTAATTCCTCATTTCAAAGTTGTTTACATAAATGGCCTTTCAGTCAAAAAATCAACTCTGTGTCACAGCTATGATCAGATGTAATAGTAGGGCTTGCTTTCTAGAAGAAACTCAATTTGAGAGAAAGCTGTCTCCTTTGCTGTAGCTCTGTAAAACTGCTGAACATCAAAAGAATATGAACACTGTACGACTTACAATCTTATTGACAAATAATAAAATTAAAACCCCTTCTTATATTTTGCAAAGGGAACAAGGGTAAAAAAATTCTTGCTTGATGCTGAAAATAAAACAAAAGGTAATTCTCACCAGCTAGGGAATTACACAGCCCTTGTTCCATCAATAAGAGGATGTGTTCTCTAAGAATCATTAACTTTTCACTAGAAATATGCAACTGATACACTTTTAGAACCAAAGAAACTTACACTCAGAACAATATTCTATTGCTAATAAATAAAAGCATTGCAGATTTACCTACCATTCCATCAATGACTTTTCCAAATACTACATGTTTTCCATCTAACCAGCCAGGCTTTGTTACAGCAATGAAGAACTGGGAGCCATTAGTGTCTGGGCCAGAATTTGCCATGCTGACCCAGCCAATGCCATAGTGCTTCAGCTTGAAGTTTTCATCAGGAAACCGATCTCCGTAGATGCTTCTTCCTAGATAACAAAATAATGGTTTTCATCAGAAGAAGCAAGATTATAAAAGCATTGTTTAGAAAGTTTTACAATACAGGATACTCGCTGGTAGAGCTATGCAAAATGTCTTCAAGCGTGTAGTCAGACTACTTTAAGGGAAGTTGCTGCCAAGCAAACATTTGAAAGTATGAATAGATATGTGTGTGTGTGGATATTTATTTCAATACATAGCACATCATATATGTGCAGGATGGTGCACAGTTCAACCTTTTTATAGTGGGATATATTTAAAGAAAAATGTTTTTATTTTTATAATATGCCATATTAGATATATATTTTGTTGAACAATGGTACATGTGATATAGCTTTAATGTGGTTTGTTTATTCATTTATTTATATTTAATTTCTGTAATCTTCCATCTCAATTAAGTAAATGGTAGCAAATAATGCTAAAACAAAACTGTCAAAAATAAACATGTACAGCAACCAAGAGAATTATCGTAATAATTGTCAGTGAAGCCAAGAAATGAGGCCCTTAATTCAGGAGCACACAGCTAGGTTTTTAAAGCCTCATGACAGGTCAATAAAGTTGAGACCATTCTAATCTCTGAAGGATGGTCCAAAGGGCAGGGTCTAAAATAGTCAAGGCACGTCTTCAAGTATTTGAACCACCTCGCAACATGAATATTGTCTAAAGAAAGCAGTGTTACCTCCAGTACCATCTCCAGCTGTAAAGTCACCTCCCTGAATCATAAAATCTTTGATTACGCGATGAAATTTGCTTCCCTTATAACCAAATCCTTTCTAGAATTTAAAATGACAGAGTTTCAGTTCAGTAAAGTTACTACAATTAACAATGCATGCAATTAAATATTTAGCAAGACAACTATTGTGTGTGTGGTCATTTAATTTGAATGAGAAAAAAAAATCAGAATATCTGTTAGTGATAGTCAGATCTACATCCACCCAAAGCTTAATTTTGACCCACCCTTTCTATATGAGATTCAATACTGCCATGCTTCTTATTTCTATCTTGAATGTTCATCATTTTTCCTCATTCATTGTATTTTATTAAATTTGGAAGGCCACTTGACTCTCTTATTTGGTGAACTGGATGCTGTGCCTTTGACAGCCATCAGACCCAAAAAACATTTTTCTCAAAGAGGTCAGAGCACGGTTCTTTCAGTAAGAGGAATTTACCTATGGGTTCCTCCCCAAAAGAGGCCAACCAGAATCAACATTTGTATGATTATAAACTTATAATGATACTGCTGCTTGATGCTATGATGTATGATCTCCTTAGATATATTTTTTTTTAAAGATCAACCAACAGGAAATTTTTGAATGCCTAATGTATAACTGCTTGTTTGAAACCAACAAAGGAAAACATTTCTATCTCAGGGTTAAATGAGGGGTTCTTGGTGCTGTCTGCTAATATCAGTGCCAATGGTACTACCTAGTTTGGGTAATGAAACATCTGCAAGAAAACAACCAACTTCAGAAAGAACCAAGGACTCCTGCTTGTTTGCGAATCAAGTATGGGAACAAAACCTAACATGCACTCCAGACTGAGCAATGAATCCTGCCGTCAAAGAAAATCTTAGAAAATAATTCTCTACAGCAAAATCTTGAGAATTTGGGCTGGCTGTGGTTCTATAGCCAACTTTTGCACATTCTAAGACTTCGACTTTTTTACTTTTCTACATGAGGTCAGACAAGATCCTCTTTTCCTTTCCCTCTATAAATTTGGTGCTGAAAGGTTTAGCTGGAGATCATTCCTCTAAAGGTCTCCAAACTTAAGAAAGATAAAAGAATTGTTCCTGACAGTAACCTGCCAAAGCACCCATGCAGTGACCAAATATGACAATATCACATTGAAACTGAAGGGAAAGGCTTACTGTTTTCCTGATGACTACACTTCCATAACAACCAGTTTCTACTATTTACAAAATACCGATTTACAATATACCGATTTAGTTTCTACTATTTACAAAATAACAATACCGGTTTTGGGGGCTTGATAAACCAGCTTGGTCTCCCTCTGCACCAAACCAGCCAGGCCTGGAGGAGGACCTTCAAGACATCAAACTAAACTGAAACGGAAAACTTGAACTTTTGCTTATCACTAGAAAATAATGGCTCAATCGCTACTAATCAATCACTACTGACATTAGATAAATAAAGACATGTGATAAAATTAATACTAGTAGTAAGTACACATATTTCTTTTCTCTTAAATATGAAAACAATGCTTTTAAAAAAGCTCTTACCTCTCCAGTTGCAAGTTTAATGAAGTTTTCTGCTGTCTTGGGTACTACTTTTCCAAACAAGCCAATTACAATTCTGCCAGCATTTCTGTCACCAATCTGTATATCAAAGAAAACCTGGAAATTTTCAAAAGTGGAAAAAGGAATCACTGTCAATATGATATATCATCGTTAGGCTAGGCTATTTATTAGTTATTTACTAGAAGATAAACAGTTGTATTCTAATGTGCTTTTCAAGTTGTAGAAGGAACTTTTCAAACGATCTTTGAGCAGAAAAAGCCTCTTGATTTATCACTTCTCAATGTTTTCTCCCACTTCTCTGGACTATATTTATAGCATGGAGATGGAAATACCCACTTTATCAGTCTCATGCTACCTATTTCTGAATATAAAGAAATATTAGCTACATTTGTTTTCCACCACTAACTATGCATGTTTGTAAA
Organism: Pantherophis guttatus; assembly: GCF_059756535.1. NCBI lineage: Eukaryota > Metazoa > Chordata > Lepidosauria > Squamata > Colubridae > Pantherophis > Pantherophis guttatus. The sequence continues at coordinate 54,883,173 of NC_142064.1, forward strand.
CCAAGGCTTATACTTTTATAACCTTCCTATATTGTGATTTCAGGGCTGTATCAGGTGAATTACAAGTTAAGAAATATAACTATAAGTAAGCCATAGAGCCAAACAATTCCTGACTCCCTAACATAAATATTCTTCAATATCTAGCCATGTTTCACAATACTCTAAACTATAAATCCTTTCCTTTATTGTTTTTGAAGTTTCTAATCAAGATTCAACACTATGTATCTATTCAGAATGTTCAATTCTCAATGCATTTGGGTAGTAAAGGGGTATTGGATTTATCCACTTAACAGAATTTTAAAGAACAAACTTTTTCAAACTTCATCATTTTGCATCAAAAGCCCTATTTCTCAATGTTTCTCAGTGGTTCCATTTTGGTTCCTATCAATAGTCAAGCAATCCAAGTTCACTATTAAAGGAATAAATATTCAGTTATTACAGTTATTATTAACCACCACAATTGAGCCCAAAATCTATGCTAAGTGAGACATTTGTTACATGAGTTTTGCCCCATTTTACGATCTTTCTTGCCATAGTTGCTAAGTGAATCATTGCAGTTGTTAAGTTAGTAATATAGTTGTTAAGTAACTTTGGCTTCCCCATTGACTTTGCTTGTCAGAAGTTTGCAAAAGCTGATCGCATGGCAATTCTCATAAATATGAACCAGTTGCCAAGCATCCGAATTTTGATCACACGGTCATGGGACTGCTGCAATGCACGTAAGTCTGAAAAATGGTCATAAGTCACTTTTTTCAGTGCTGTTGTACCTTTGAACAGTCACTAAACAAACTGTTGTAAGTTGAGGACTACCTGTATTAAGTGATAATGATTTTTCACTTAACACACAACTACTTAGTTTAAATGTTATGATTTAGAGAGGGAAAACATTACTACCAGCTTTCCCTTTAAAAAAAAATTAAAACGACAATAAAAAAACAGTTACCTAGTGAATACATATCCTGCCCAATTACATAGGATGTTGCATATAGTTTTATTTCTCAAAACTGCCTGTCTTCCCTACATATCATGGTCCTGGCGAAAGCTAAGAAGTTACCCAAGGAACCATCTTGTCCCAATTACATCAGTGTATCCCATCAGGCAGGATGAGTAGTTAATTGATGAGTCCCATCAATTAAAGAATTTTTACTGCTGGCGTCTCTGCCACTGCCCTCCTTAATGCAATATCTTGCCCCCAGAGGTGTGGTTGGCACTCATTCTTTTGATCTTCTGGAACAGCATGTAGACTTAGCTCTGCCAATTGGCATAAGGATCGAAGACGGCGGTCATGAGGACTCACCCCTTAAGGGCTGAAGGCCATCTTTTAACTTGACTGTTTTTATTCTGTTTGTCCTTCTGTTTGTTTTAATTTAGCTTTTAACGACCGTATTTGTCAGAGTATAAGATGCATTTTCACCCCACAAAAGAGGCTGAAAATTTGGGTGCATCTTATACTCAGTAGCTTTTTCAAAGCTTTTTTTCAGCCCTAAGGAGGCAATAGAAAGTGAAGTGATCTTCCACGGGCTCCGACTCTCAGCTGTGTTTTAGAACCTTTTTTTATCTTCGGTGTGCTTTGTTTGCGCTCCCTCCCTCTGACTCTCAGCTGTGCTTTAGAAGCTTTTTTTCAGCCTTAACGGAGGCGCTAGCGAGTGAAGCGATCTCCGTGCTTTGCCTGCTTTTCTCATTGCTGCTTTAGAAGCTGTTTTTTTATCCCCAAGCAGGGGATAAAAAATGCGTGTGTGGACTCAAAACCAGCAAACTAATGTGCTGAAGCTGACCAGACTAAGGACACTAGCCAGATGAATACTTGGTAGGCAGATTCCCCCCCCCCATTTTCCTCCCCAAAAACTAAGCTGCGTCTTATACTCCGAAAAATACAGTATGTCTCTTTTATACGGTTTCATGGATTCTATTTGTAAACTGCCCAGAGTCACTTAGATGGTGAGATCGGCTGTGTTTTAAAGTATTTATAAAATGAGATTCAAGCTTCACTGACTGTCCATTGGCTAGAAAGCAATACACAGAAGAATATTTAGCCATGATGGATGAGCTTTGTTAATTGATACCAGAATGTCAATCTTCTTAAGATCACAGTTTTCATTGGGCTATGATCTCATAATGTCTGTCCTAAGCTCTCTTTCATAAATATGTTAGAAAAGCAGAATAGGAGGGAAGACTGGCAAAGCAGAAAAATGATTCAGGTTTCTGGATTCCAGAATTAGAACCTGGGGTTAAAGTTAGGGGCTCTTGAGTTTGGAAGCACAGATGGTTATATGATTACATTAACCGCATATGCTGCAAAACAGGTATAAACATTAAGTGATATTAAGGTTGCATAAATATATCCATTACTCTTTTATGCTTTTCTTTTAAATGTCTATTTCAAGAAAAATCAGGGTTCCTCATCAATTGGTCCTGATCTGACATCTATTGAAGCTTGCTATTTATTATAGTGACTAACTCTACACAGTAAGGGAATTACAAATCCCCCCAAGTTCTGCAGATTGTCAAATGTTAGAACACACCTGGCTTTGTTCTTTTTTGCTCCAGCTAAATAACCAGGGCATAGCGATATCCCATATTTCTAAATGAAATCAAACCATTTCCCAATGGTCTAATTAAATACCCCAATATTTGAGAATAATATAAACATTTAGGCAATTAGTAAAAAGAAAGGCTACTTCAGGCCTCTTTACCAAGATTTGTTAATAACAATAAAATATATTTCTTTCTTTATTCAATTTCTATAGTATCCCAACTCAACTAAGTGGGTTGCTTAAATTATGTTTGTTATCTGCTTTTTAATTCAGAAAACCACTAGTTTAATTTTTTTGAATAATTAATTCAACAGCATTGCATCACACATAGTTCACACCAAGCAGTAAAAGATTTTCACTAAGCATGATTTATGAATAGAAGCAATTAATAACCTATGGGTTTAAATTACTAAAATATAGTTTGAAACCACCCTTGCTACTGGTTTCATGATTATAGGCAAATAGGAACAAATTTGTGTATTCTTTTTGGTGCTCCATTCATACACTAGCCCAGGGGTGTCATGCACTGGCCACATCCACCCCTAGTTTAGCAAAGGGGAGGGGGAGTTGCGATACGTCACATGACACCGTGTTGTCACGAGTTTGACACCCCTGCACTAGCAAATCCACTGAGATACAAAGCAAGAGCAATTAAGAGAAAAATAGCTAAGCTACTTTGCTTCGTTTCAAATGGTTTTTCGCAAATACTATATATTTCTAATTCTCGCCTCTACCATGAAATTTCATAAAAACAAATTGAATGGAAACTACTCTTTCAGGGCAATCAAATTTTAAGAAAAACCAAGAATGATATTTTTTAAGCTATAAGGTTGAACAAAAGTGAAACATTTGCTAAGTGAGTTTGTTTCATTTTACGATTTTTCTTGCCACAGATATGAAGTGAATCATTGCATTTGCTAAATTAGTACAACCTGGTTGTAGAGTGAATCTGGATTCCCCATTGACTTTGCTAGTCAGAAGGTCGCAAAAGGGGATCACATGACCCCAGGACACTGCAACTGTCATAAATGTGAACCACTTGCTAAGCATCTGAATTTTGATCATGTGACAATGGGGATGCTGCAATGGTCGTGTGAAAAACGGTCTTAAGTCACCTTTTTTTGTGTCATTGTAACCTTGAACGGTTTCTAAATGAACTTTGAGGATTACCTGTATTATTCCTGTGATCCTTTGTGATGTCTGCTTCTTGAGCTGGCTATCTCTTGGGCTGACATAAAATGACAGACCATCTCAAGAATGTCAGCCAATCTTTAAAAAGTCTAATGCCTCCATCCTGGTCACCCATGTTCCTCCAAGCCCATTCCACTACATCTTAAGGACAGCAGTACAGTACCCAAAAGCTGTTACACGTTACTGGGAAGAGGGCGGTCAAGTGACAAAGTCAATGAAGGCACAAGAGGGATGGGCAGAGAGGAATATAAAATTGGTGCAGGTAAGATCATCTTCATTGTCTTTTTTTTTTTTTTTTTTTTTACTATGGGCCCCCTGGCAGCCATTAAAAGTGAAATTCTGTTGCCTGCTCTCAAAATGCTCACACATACATAACATACTATATAGACGTGCTACATATATACCTACACCCGTACATATAAAATCCCTGTCCATCTTGAACGCACAGCGGAAAGAGAAAGCTCGAGTGTTCATACAATTGATACTGCATGGGGGGGGGAAAAAACTGCAATTCAAGCGGGGTTTTGTAGATGACGCTATAAAACCCTACAGATCGTGAATGAGGAAAAGGCCGAGGAGAAAAAACGGAAAAGAAACAAGGGAGGCGAGGAGAAGCGCCTCGGAAAGCGTCGAGGCGAAACACGGCGCACGGCATGAAGGCGTTACGGTCCCGAAGTTAACTTTCCAGCCTCTGCAGCGGGTGGGGAGGTGGGAAGGGGAAGGGAGGGACCGATCCCCTCCTGCACTCTGGCTCCTCGCTTCAGGGCGATAGTCACCTTAGCGGTCACGGTGGGTCCTCGCTTTCGGACGGCCTCGGTCCCCGGAAGGCGCTCCCAGGCGCCCCAGCAAAGGCAGAGGAGCAGCAAGCGCGACGCCAGGCGGCCCATCCTCCAGTCCTCTCCGCGACGGCCCAGCGCCTGCGCGGCTTTCCCTCTCGCGGCTGACACTGTGGCAGGGGAGGAGCAGCGCGGAGGAAAAGGCGCGGGCGGCGCTTCCAATCGCGAAGGAATCCGGTTCCCATGCTTTCGGTCCGCGGAGGGCTGCGGCGGATGGCGTTCTTTGCCGAATCTGGAGGGTTCCGGTGGCTCCCGGCTGCAAGTGCTCGCGTGCGAAGCTCCGGCGCTGAGCGTGGGGCGTCATTCAAATACCATGTTGGCTTGAGGAGGGCACTCGTGGACATTAGAATTAGAAGAATTATTAGAATTAGAACAGAGCTGGAAGGGACCTTGGAGGTCTTCTAGTCCAGCCCCCTGCTCAAGCAGGAGAACCTATACTATTTCATATAAGTGACTATCTAATCTCTTCTTAAAAGCCTCCGGTGATGGAGCGCCCACGATTTCTGAAGGAAAGCTATTCAAGAAGATGGAGAACTTCTAGGATGAGCCTATCCTCCCGATTTTGAAATGAAATAAATGGGCCTTATTATTGCTTTTTTTTCCCTTTTGCCCGAAACAAATTAGATTTGTTCAGAGGCAATTATGTATTGTGTTTTACCCTAAATATTAGGGCAGCTGATGCAAGAAAAATATAGTGAATTTCTCCTATAACTTAAAATATTTTTAAAATAACGTAACATATTTAAGTAGGTTTGTGTAAAACCTACTGCGGCGTATGTTACAGTGTGGACTGTTCCTAGCCAGGCTAGGAGGGAATCCTATCTTATTTCAGAATATTGCTTTAGTTTGCTCTGCTTGTCACAAAAGATCCTCAGCATGCCAAGGGCAGATTCCAAACCTCTGGAATTGATTCCGGCATTTTATTTTTAGCACACAGCTTTCTCCTACAAATTTTGTACGTATGTGTGTGTTTGTATATTTCTTCTATTCCAGTCTCATCCATTTCTTGGCATGGTTTTTAGAAGTGGTTTGTTATTGTCTCCTTCCTAGGGCTGAGAGAAAGTGACTGGCTCAAAATCACCCAGCTGTCTTTGTGCCCAAGGCAGGACTCCTGCTGTCTTGGTTTCTAACCTGATACCTTAATCACTACAGCAAACTGTCTCTTTTTATATTGTTAGTCTCTTAAATCCAGTAAAGGTCCTAAAGGCAAGATAAAACTGAAAACATGTTTTGTTTCTTGATAATACGATTCTGGCTTCCTAGTTAAAATTCAGCACCTGAATTTATTAGATGGAAAGAGAGAGAGGGAGAGTTGAAGCATTATGAAATAAATAAATGTCTGATTGGGATTTTTGCCCAATTTATATCATATAAATTAGGCTATAGGATTTTGCAAGGTCTGAACAATCAAAAGGATGATTACCAAGATGACTGGAGTAACGTTTTAGAAACAGGAAATGTTGAAAGAAATCAATGTCAACCAGATGGTACTGTCTAAATCACTGACAGCCATGGTTTTAAGCCAGATTTTGTTTTTGTTAACTATCATAGATTCTCTCACAGGAGTTGGCCCTTTGCTTACAGGCCAGAACAGGCAAACAATAAAGTTACAAGTAAACTTAACACAGTTGTTGTTGTTCAAGATTGTGATATATAATATCATCATATAAACCCTGAAAAGTTTAATGTAAACATGGGCCACAATTTAGAAGCAATTCAACACTTAGAATCGACAAAAAGAACTGGGTGTTGAAGCCTTTGCAAAACTGAATCACCTTGTAATATTCTTTGCAGATATTTTCCTGACATCTTTTTCTTAAATGTTTTTCTCTTTTTTGCTTTTTTGTTTGACATACAAATAAATTATAATTATTTATTGACAGTTGCTATTTTAACAGATGACACTGATAGATTTTGTAACATTTTGAAATTGAATGAAGTACAAAGATAGGGTATATTTTACTATATAATGATGCTATGTTCTGCTTTGTGTGAAATAAACAATATTTCCATTAAACCCTTTAAACATGTCTGTGTGCTACAATTTATCTTACAGATAAAGAAATATTTCAACAGCAAACTCTAGTAATATATTATATCCTTCCCATAAAAATACCATGACTGTGACACAGTAATTCTGTTCAACTTCTCTAGCTCTTTTCAGCCACCATTATTGCCAACAGAATGTTAAGCTGTAAATCTTCTTAGCAAAAATTTTATTTATCCTTATTCAGCAGGCATTCATAAAGCTATAGTGGGGTAAGTAAAGGACAGGAGTTTCAGAGTAAGTCAACATTCCTTCATGGAAGGCAAGTGGGTCTCACTACTGTTTATCTTACATTCATGCAATGGTATATAATTGTCCTGGCAGAGGTGTCTAGAGTGGGGTTGGGGGGAACACAAATAATAAAACAAGCTCTTTTTGTATCTGCATTGTGATTTTTCACACAGAGACATATGAATGAAAGAGAGCTGCTTTTATCTTGATGAAAACATTGGCTCCTATGGACACCTGATTTTTTTCATATGGCCAGTGGGTGGGTTGCACGGTGTACTTAGTTTATTAAATGATTATTACATGAATGATCTGGTTTTGTATAATGCACTGAACTGATAGGCTTATATAAGGCAACAAAAAAGTGAAGTATGTAAATATAGCCACCAGGTCTGATTAAGAAAATTTAATGAACCAGTCCATGGGATCAAAAATTAACTTCAGAGTTTTAAAAAGTTACTTGTTACTTTTTAAAGAATTACTTGCCATTCAATATTTCGCTGCTTCATACCTATCTGTTCAGGGAGCAATAGAGCTTCATAAATCACAGTACTTTTTTTTCAACAATGATGGTTGTGCAGTCAGATGGTTTTTTAGATTTACTGGTTATATCAGACATGCAGAATGACAAAATTATATTGATAGAAAAGGCACTAGTGCCCCAAATATCCAAAACTGAACAAAAATATGTAGTATATCCTTTTTAAAAAAGTCTGTTTAAAATTAAAATCAAAATTTAATTAAATTGCTAAAATTTAATTTAATCAAATATAACAGTGTTTCTCGTTGGCATGGTTTCCATAGTATTTTACAAGAACAGGCAAATTATATGCACAATTTGATATATTGTTATTGCATGAAGAAGTAGACATGTAAGATATATACAAGTGATTAATATTAATTTAGTATATTAGTTGTTTAGATTTGTTTTTCAGGTGTTTCATTTACTTTATTTCTGCAATTTCATAACTAATTTGACAGGTGTTATTCTTTGTTTTTTAATTTGTTTTGTACATTTTGTTTTTTCTACAGTTCTCTTTTTAAAAATTGCAATAAAATTAAAAGCAAAGAATGTTTCTGGACATTAAAGAAGCAACATTGTCATGCTGATAATTTCTTCATGCCTAAGGCAGGCCTAGAAATTTACAGTGTCCTTGCTTCAAGGCCAACACCTTAACCACTGAACTATATGTGCTCTCTTAAAAACTGTCTAACATCCCTTGCTTCCACATCCCATCACCAATTAGACAAGCCAGCATTTATTAATGGTCATCATTTTAAGAAAAGAAAGTTACTAGGTCAAGTTTATCAACACATCCAGAGGTGGTATTCAGCAGGTTCTGACCAGTTCTGGAGAACCGGTAGGGGAAATTTTGAGTAGTTCGGAGAACCGGTAAATGCCACCTCTGACTGGCCCTGCCCTCATCTATTCTCTGCCTCCTGAGTCCAGCTGATCAGGAGAAAATGGAGATTTTGCAGTAACCTTCCCCTGGAATGGGGAGGAAATGGAGATTTTGCAATATCCTTCTTCCACGCCCACCAAGCCACGCCCACAGAACCGGTAGTAAAAATTTTGAATCCCACCACATGTAAGGGATGGACACTGATAGAAAACTGATTGGAAATCATAGTCCTTTGGGATTCAAATCAGATATTTGAAAGAGAGTGATTTTCTTCTATGAACCTGCTCAGACTTTCACTATCCCACTATCAATAGAAAAATCTTTGTTATGAGCATAAACAAATTCTTTTGGCTGCTGTTCTCAGGTTCTCAAAAGATTCTGCCACACACCTTCATCAACAGGCAAAGCATTTTATTGAGACCAGCATTTCCCAACCTTAAGATAGGTAGACTTCAACTCCCTGACTGGCTGCAATGCTGGATGGGAAATTATGGGAGTTAGTCTACCTATCTTAAAATTGCCACGATTGAGAAATACTGATCTAGACAGACTTTAAGTATATAAACAAGGCCTGGTGCTGAAATTGATTGCAATTGTTTGGTTGTTGCTACTTTTATTGATGCATTTTAAAAGTTCAATATGTTTTTATTTGTGTTTTAGGTTTTTTTAAACAATCTGATTGTTAGCTCCATTGCGTGCCAAGATGTAAATTCAACAAATAAATAATTGCACTAATTAATCAGTGTCAGAGGAATTTAGGGCAAGCTTAGGTTCAAATGCCTCTGAACATGGAGATTAGTTATAATGTCAAACAGCTGTTAATAAACTTAACCCCTTCACAATCGGAATTTTTTTTATTTTTGAGCAGCACTGGCTGGAAAGATGGTTCTATGCTTTAAAAAAATATGTTTGACCTGTTTTTCAGGTTTGTCTTACCATCCCAATTTTATTTATTGCATAACCTTTACTCCAATGTTTATTCTATTGTAAATTCATGTGATAATTGTGTTAGGACTAGTCCTTTTAAATGAATTTGGTGATCCTAAAAGAGTTATCAAATAGTTATGTGTTTTGGAACTCAGTATAAATGTTTGTTTTTAAGTCCCAATAACAATTGTTTATTATATAATAATGATCTTCTGAGGCATAATGAAATATTAGATTTTTTTCTGGATTAACTTTTCAGAGCATATGTATTAAAATGAAAACTGTAAAGTAAGAGAGATTGATACAATTCCACTTTTTTTCTGAACAGGCTATACATTTAATACACTGAAGAACTGTGTATATACCAGTTGCAGTTCACAAATGGCTAACCTTGCCTATAAATTTTACTAAGTTCTAACAACCCTCAAACATTCTTCCCTTTAGCAATTAATGAATTACAACAAGTTGGAGGTTTGAAACAAATACCTGAATTATATTTTACTGTGAAAGCCTTACATTTATAGTATTATAGCATTAAGGAATCATGGCCATATCAAATCGGCTTAGAAGAATGATCATTCTCTGATGTCTTGCAATTCTTTTTCCCCTTTCAAAATATAGCTTTGGGTATTCAAACACAGGTTTTAAATGTCTACCTGTGTATGATTTATTCAAATCCATTCCTGCATATGTCTGAATACGTCCCTGGTTTCTAGCAGCAGCAATCGCAGCCTGAAAGCCATGCAGATGTTTTCTTGATTATATCTAGGGAGATGTCAATGATATCCTTAGAAGCAGAAAGATTGGCTTGGCAAGACAACTGGTGGCATTCTTCTTCTCATTAAAACATCAGCTTGATAAAGTCCATATTGCACTGTGCTTCAAACCATTCAAGCTTTGTTAAACATTAACATTCTAATCATTTATACTACACCCATTACATGAACAGGCTTCTAGCAGATTAGCTTTTTACCAAATTCTTAAGATTTTTTTTCTTCCATCAAGTTGACAAGTGAGAAAAAAAGTCATTCTTAAGATTGCCAGTCCTGCGTGCTTATAAGACAAGGAGGTTATGGTGAACTGTTAAGTAAACTAGTCAATTACTCCTCTGCCCTCTTGGGCTTAGGTCCTGATTCACTGTTCTTTTGAAGACAATCCAGTCCTTTCTCAGTCTAAGTGATGTTCTTTGTCAAGATCTACTAACCTTGGACAACATTAGCAGCCAAATGACAGCTTTATATCTGTCTTTTGGTAGGAAAAACCAGTCTATCCTGCAATTGTTATAAGAAAGGAAAATCATAAAATCAAGCTGATGCAATACATGAAAGACCAAGTATTGTTTGCAGTACTAATACACAGACTTAAAAGAGTATTTTTTAAAAAAAATCGGAGCTCTAATTGCCAATCACTTCGCAAACATCCTGGTGATATGTTTATGTCTTAAGCAACCAGTGTCCTTAAGGAAGGTAAACATTTGTCATCCCCATCAAAAATGTTTGTTTTATTTAAATAAAATAAGGAACACATTTTACTGCCATTAATTAGAAAATTAGACTCAAACAATGGTGAGATCAAAATGAATGGTTCAATTTTTTAAAAATGGTTCCTTTGTCTTTGTCAGTACCTTGTAAGATGATTTAAAATGTGGCTACCAAAAAGAATTATGCAGCTGTCACTTACACATTTGTTTTAATACAATACCTCATAAAAGAAAATATACAGAAGGGATAACTTCTCTTGCAAATATTTTTCTTCTTCTTCACGTAATCTATGCCAGTGACAGGAGAAGGTGCAGAAAAATTGGCACTGCACTATTTTTTCCCCTTGTAGAAGTACAAAAGATATCTCTGCTTTTCGCATTCTGCTTTCTGTCAGAATGCAAAAAGTGATACAATAATCCCAGCATAGAAAATTGATGTAAAAGAAAGAACATTACCCATGTTGGTAACCCCTGAATATTCCTTCTTTTTTCCTGGGATAGATTTATCCCACCCACCTCACACACACAGGCATTAGGTCTTCTGTCTCAAAAAGGCAGGATATCACACCTCCAATGCAGGGGTGGGTTCTAAATTTTTTTACTATGGGCGTGGCTTATTTTGTGGGTGTGGCTTGGAGGTCATGTGACTAGGTAGGCATGGCTAGCTGGTCAGAGTCATTTCTGGAAGGTCCTCGCACTTACGACCCGACTCATTTGTTTGCTTTTAACACTGATCAGCTGTAGGACGGCCCTTTGAAGCCCCGCGGTAAGAGTTTAAACAGTTTTTTTCCCTCTAGTCATCAGCTGGGACTCAGGAGGCAGCAATAGATTGGGGGTAGGACCAAATAAAAGGTAAGAATAACATGGGTGGGGGTGGGAGGGTGGGGGAGAGAACCGGTTCGGTGACATCATATCATCACCGCTACCGGCTCGGCCGAACCGGACCAAACCGGGAGGAACCCACCACTGCTCCAATGAATCTGTAAGGAGTGAAAGGTACTGAAGATATTGTCTTTGCTAGTTACATTGGTTACCGTTGTGTTTCGGAGCGAATGTTATTATTTATTAGATTCATTATTAATTTACTGTACATCTTACTCTCCAGAGCTACTGGCTTACAGGACAATAAAATTATAAACATAAGAACAGTTTTAAGCATAAAAACAATTTAAACATTACAACAGTTAAATGTGGACTAAAAACCAAATGATCAGGAAGAGTGGAGTTGGTGCCGTCTCTGTCACTGGAGCAACCACCTCTGACTGGAGCACTTCCAAGCCAACTGGCAGAACTAGGTTTCAAGACCCTTCTGGAAGGCCAGATGTTGCCAGCAATACCTTTTAAAATAGGGATGGGTAACCTGCACCTCCAAATTTCTTATTATTGTAACATTGCTTAAGAAGGAAAATAGGATTTATGACTAATTTTGGCAGAAAAGTAAAATAAAAACCAAGTATGCATGTAAATAAAATGGCTATGTATATTTTAAACACACACATTCCCTCCTTTTGAAAAAAGCACAAAGAAATCTGAAAACTCCAGCCCTTAATTATTCCCTGGATGCTTCTGATTATCAAAAGCCTGTCTATACTGCTGTAAATGATTTGGGACAGATTACCTTATGGACCGTCTTCATCCATTTGAAACACATATGCTAAAATCCATACTACGTACTTGCTAGTAAAGTGGGTTAAATTGTTGAGCTCAAGAAACTGATCGTTTGCAGGGATGACTCCAGAGTTAAGGAATTCCCTTTCATGTCCTTTATACTTTTCCTCATCTGTGCAGTTTTTTGACTACCTTCAAAATGTTACCTCTTTGGTTGCTCTCTTAAAAATGTAAAATGCAAAATTATCTTCTCATAGTAGTAATTTTTATACACAAATTGACTGTGTCTGTCAATACTATATTTCATACATAATTCCTCATAAGAGTCTGTTCCTAAAGATAGTCCTAACACTGGTAGCATTTTCGGAATAACAATGAAATACAACTTTATTATTCTATCTCATTGTTTAATACCAATCATTTGAAAACAATATACTAGAATTATATGCTTATGTCATCAAAGTAAAGATTTATTGAAAAGCAATGAATGGAAAAACAAAATAGAACCCAGTGCAATCCAATTCAGCTGTATGAATAATGACTTTAAAATTAGGTCAGATTTGCTCTGTCTCCTTATTTGAGATATTGATAGCAATGGCAGAAATGTTAAGTGGTGTCTTTTATTTTCTTTGCATGCAATCTAACCTATAACTTGAGAATTGGAATTTTCTTTTTGTATGAGGCAGTGATACAGTTTCTAATGCCAGGTTTTGATATAATTGTTAATTAGTTGAAACAAAAAATACAGGCTCTAGTGACATGTTAAATAGATTTGTCATGACCTTGTAACTTCTTGACCTAGAATTCTTCTCCCAGAATCTTTATTATACTTTGGATCAGGATCATTCATATTTTATTATGCTATAATTGTTCCACAGAACATACCAGTTTTAAGCAATACTTTTAATTTCTAAGAATTGAGTATACAAATTTATTTATTCATTCATTCATTTATTAAACTTGTATGCAACCATCTCACCAAAGATGACTCTTGATGAAGAATTATTTTTTTATCTTGCTAGCATTCCAATTATTATGTCTCAATATAAATTTTCATAATGTTGACTTATTATGAAGTGCAAGAAGCCTTACAAAGCTAATTGAATAACAGAAGCTGCACTATGTTCTTTTTTTCCATCATCATTAAATTTGAACCTTCAGTTCTCACAACAAGGAATAGTTTGGATTTTTTTGAGCAATTGGTTTTAGATTTTCTAATTGATTGATTCTGATTTCCAAAGAAGGAGAAACAACATCTCAGGAGTTGTAGAAGTTGCCCCTGGCAATAGAATAGAAAAAAGGGGAGTTTTAAATGGTAAATGCACCTGGTGAAAGAACGAAACATGAAGGCAACCAAATGCCTTAAGGTGCACAAAGACCCAAAGTCCATCTGTTGAAGGCTACCAAAACCCCAGGGAACATTTCTCATTTCAATTCCTGAACTTGGAAACAGGAAGGAACAAGGGAATGTAGGCTTTTTCAATGTTTAATAGATAAAGTTTGCTTTACAATGGACAATATTAATTGAATAGAAACAAAAATAAAGAGCATTGCAGAAATGCTATTATGCCAGATAAAGTACTACGTTTTATTCATTTTGAATTTGATATGTAGAACTGCTAGCATTACATAAAATCTCCCAGTATTAAATAGTTATTACCAAAAATATTTATTTGAATCTTGTGTAATAAAATTCTTCTGAAACACGATACTGAGAAATATGCACTGCTGGAAAAAATACTAATCACATAATGCTTTTATTTAATCATTCACATTTTGTTTATATTCTGATAACGTGTAATTAAATAAAACCGTATCAGATGGAGAGATCATATGTTATTCCCATTTTATGAGACTGCTATGGGAACTTTTCATTTCATTTACATATACTAAGTTCTGGGATCTGAACCCAAACTAAACAGTCCCCCTACTTCAAAAGGCCACAGATAAGTAGAAAAATGTTTGTCTATGAAATATCTGAGTTTTGAGTGTGCAGATAAGAAATGGATTTAGCCTATGCTAAGAACAGTCAGAACTAAAGCAAGTCAAATTTGGAACTATGTTATGACTTTAATCATGTATACTGAACAAGGGGTTGCCTAGATAGCCTCTGAAGTCACTCATAATTTTACTATTCTATTACATATTATTTTCAATGGACACAGATATACGCAGAAAATTTTTCAACCACTATTGTTGCTATAAGACATAGTAAAGTTTCTTAATGGCCACTAAAACCATGTGCAATCAGGTAGGGTATCTAGTTTCCTCTAGTATAATTTGTTGATTTTAAAAAAAACACAATTGTGTTAAATTGTATTTTAAGACCAGGGAAAGAAATTCTAATCTCCTTAAATTGCCACTGCAAAGTCCTTGTAGAAATTATAAAAAAATTATACCCAGATGAAATATCTTTCAAATTAATTTAAAGCATTATAATAGGTTAATTGTTGTCCTTTAAAATGTCTGATGATCTTATTTTTTTTAGTAGCAACACAAAGAGGATTGTGACTGATAACATTTAGTGTAGTGGTCAAAGCATCAGGCTAGAAAAAAGGAATCCAAGTCCCACCTTAGCCATGAAAGACAGTTCGGTGACTTTGAGCCGGTCACTTTCTGTCAACTGTTGAGCCAGTCACTCTCTGTTATCACACACGGTTGCTGTTGTGGATAAAATAGGAGGAGGAAGTTATGTTGGATATGTTTGCCACCTTGACTTATTTGTAAAAATAATAAAGGAGGGGTACAAATAAATAAAGAATAAAATATACTTACTGATGGAATGGTGCTTGGTAGGTGGTGAAGATACATTATTAAGGAATAAAGGATCATCTGTTTTCTGATTCTATGTTGTTCATTCCATCCTTTTTTTAACCTATGCTATTTCATCCATTTTAAGTAATTTACTAAAGTAAAAACTTTATTACAATAATTTTCTCTCTTCAATTCATGGTACTTTCCTCATATAATTAAGATTTGATCTGGTTTAACCAGCCATGGAACCTTAATGCTAAATTATTCTTCCATTGGCAATAAAATTGAGATATAATCTGGAATCTCCAAATAATGATGCAACTATAGTTATTTTTACTCACTTCCAAGACAAGTTTGCAATTCTTAGGGATATCCTTGAACACTAGATTGTAAAATGAGCCTGTTATTAAGTAACTCACTCCTCTGAAGGCAGAGCTTAAAACGTAGTTGGACTCAGGAGGATAGTAATCCTTCAATCATTGCTTGGACTTTATGCAACTAATCAAATATCCACTATTATTCTAGTTATTGGCAGTGACTTCAATGTTCTCATCATGATGCATTGGAAGCCATTAAAGATTATGCTTACGTACCATAAGTTAAATGCCATTTTTGAGTTTTGAGACATATAAATGTGTAGAGGCATATTTGAAATAAGCCAGATACGCTTACTCTTCCAATTTAATTGCCAAATGGGCAGATTGCCCTGTTCTCTTGCAACTGTTCACTGTAGGGAAACAGCCTAATCTGGCTTTTCCTTTTTCAGCAGAGATTTATGTACTATTCATATCCCTCTGCTAGTATAAAATCAAGATTATTGATGCAGAAAATTCAGATATGCAATGCTTATATTAAAAATAATTTGCAGTTAATGTGGTCTGGACATGAAATTCCCATTATGTCTGGAAAACCATCATTTCCTGGATTGAGAGCTATTCTTTCTTATGAAAAGGCTGCATGTAGCTAAGTGAATAACACCAGGTAAAAGAAATAACCACACATCTTTCATTTGTGCGAGCTCTGGATTAACATGGTTTACAGATATTTAGAGCTTGCTAAAGCTTACTGTATATTGCTGCCAGATTTTTGCGTGTACACTATATATCTCATATTATAGTGGGAAATATGTTGTTTCTCATGTATATTCCCTAGCATATTATTATATATTAGGAAATGATTTTTCAATTTGCTTGAAGTTCTTAAAACCCAACACAAAATGTGTTTGGAATTCTAAGAAAAAGGACAAACAATATGTTCAACTGATTTCTTAAAAGCTTATATTCATCATACATTAATTTTGGATTTGAAGGATATTTAACTTGCCTTCAGCTTAAATGTTAAGATGTACAATGCATAAATATTGTGTTTTTGTGCATTTTTTAAAAACAAAACATAAACATAAAAATGTGCATTGTTGTAAAAAAAAAAGTTGTTATTCTGAAGTAACACTAATTTTCCAACCAAAAATGTTCATGGAATTATAAACTTCCCCCATTCAGGTCATAAAATTATTTTGATTATCAGAATCTAATTATAATCTAAAGTATGAAGAACCCAATTTGTGAGTTTGGGCTTAATTCATTGCAGAAGACAGATGACAGAGATAGATAGATAGATAGATAGATAGATAGATAGATAGATAGATAGATAGATAGATAGATAGATAGACAGACAGACAGACAGACAGACAGACAGAATCAGAGAGATAGAGAGATGATAGAATATAGATAGATATAGATAAATGATAGATAAAGAGAGAGTCATATATTTAATTACAAAACATAAAACTATCTAAGCAAATGTATTTCATTTTGAAGAGATCCAACTGAAATATGGTTGTAGTGTAGAATGAAACAATGCTTTAAGGAGCTTGTATGACTTACAAAAAATTAATTTTGATTTATAATACTGGATTATTAAATAGAGAATATGAAAATCAGCAGTGTACAATTGCTTTTAAACTATTGTTGAAATACATTTTCCTACATTCCATATTAAACATACACCAAGGATGGGCTGCTGGGGGTTTACAGGGGTTTGGGAGAACCTCTAACTAAGATTCTGTGCAGTTTGGAGAACTCCCAAATCCCACTCCTGGCTGGCCCCACCCACCTTGGCCCACCCTCCCAGGAGTCCCCACACAGCCCATTTTGGATGCAGGTAAGTGCAGGGCATGCGTGGAGGCTCAGGGAGGGAGAAAAATGGGCCTACTGGAAGTTTGGAAAGGGCCTCTGGAGCCTGGGGCTTCCGGAACCTGGGGAAGCCATTTTCGCCCTCCTGGAGGCTCAAGGAAAGTCTCCGGAGCCCAGGGAGGGCAAAAACGCCCCGCGCCATGGTGCAGGAGGCCGACTTGGCCACGCCCACCATGGCCACACCTACCCAGCAACTGGGCAGAGAACCCCTTACTAAAATTTTTGAAGCCCACACCTGAAATACACTGTTTCTAATGTAGGAAAATGTATTTCAACACTAGTTTAAAAGCAACTCTCCCGGAATTTAGGTTGCATCAGAAGAGTAGCTGAAAAGTAATTTTATGACTGCTGTTGACAAGCCAACATAATATGATTCCTTCAGTATAGAAATATGATAATTTTACAAATACACTGCTGATTTCATGGTCTATGTTTGCGTTGTGTCCATTAGATTTTAAGCCTAAAGGCAAGGTCCATTTTTGGGGGGGTGGGGTTGCTTCAGATTATACTGGATCTAGCATCTTTAAAAATATTTTTTCAGAGTGAAAAAAAGTTTTAAAATGAATCAAAAGAGCTTCTTAACACTTTGTACAGCTATGTGCGGGGGTGAAGTGCTCCCAGTTCGGACCAGATCGCCCGATCCGGTAGCGATGGCGGCAGGTGGTTCGGAGAACCAGTAGCAAAAATCCCTGCCCCCCCCGCCATGCCCAGCTGAGCCGCACGATCATCATAGTTTTTTTCTACTTTTAAAAGCATTTTTTCTACAACCTCTTCCAACAAATAAATGCTTTTAAAAGTAAAAAAAAAAGCCTCTGATCTGGCCAAAGAGGTGGTAAAAAAAATGCTTTGAAAAGTCTCTGATTATCCCAGCTGAGTTGCCTGATCGGCAGAGAGGCATTTTTTAAAAAGCCTGAGTTGCCTGATCGGCAGAGGCTTTTCAAAGCATTAGAAAAAATGCTTTGAAAAGTTTTTTTTTTTTTTTTTTAAAGTTGACCACGCCCACCCAGTCACATTACCCACCACCACCAAGCCATGCCCACAGAACCGGTAGTAACAAATTTTATATTTCACCCCTGCCTATGTTCATATACAGTATGAGAGAAATAGAAAGAGGAAGTTTTTGATATATGTGTTCTTATCAACATACCCATATACTATTTGTAGACCAAAATGTTAAGATTTAATAAATCAGATATTATGGAGTTGCTTTTAGAACCAAAATATCTGAAGATTAATAATACTCCTTACTTATTCATATCCCATTTGTTCATTTACATTCTATTAATAAAATAAATCATTAATATCTCCACTTAAATATTTTTATCCAATGACATCTGGTTACTTTTAAAGAAGAAATTTACAGCCATGGAAGCAGAAATTAAAAGCAGTATAAACTAAGAAAATCAGACATTTTATAAGAAGAACTGATTGTTAATAAAATAAATTTACAACTAAAAGTAGGTATATCAGCGAGATAAGAACATGCAATCACAACATAAGATTAATGTAAGAAACAGGTTTCACATATTTCAGCATAGTGCTTTACAGGCATATTTTACACATTTCAGATTTGTATGCTTAGCAATAAGAAGAGATAAGAAATACTATTTTAAAAAATGGGAAAGGAATCCCCCCCCAACTTTTAAAGAGGAAAATATTCAAATGACTTTTAGGAAAGCCTTTCAGGCTACTGTGGCCATCAAATGATAGACAGTAGATGAAAGCCTCAGCCAAAAAATAGGTTATAAGGTAATTGAATATGTACTTCCAACCTCAAGCAAAAAAGGACAAGAAAATATATCAAATACAGGTAGTCCTCAGTTCATTTACTGACTGTTCAAAGTTACAATGCCACTGAAAAAAGTGACTTACGACAATTTTTCATAGTTACAACCAGTGGTTGGATTCAAATAATTTAACAACCGGTTCTTTGCCCTAATGATTTCTTCCAACAACCAGTTCACCAAACTGTTCAGAAAGTTAACAACCGGTTCTTCCAAAGTGGTGCGAACTGGCTGAATCCCACCACTGGTTAGAACCTTTGCAGCATCCCCATGATCACATGATCAAAATTCAGTTACTTGGCAACTGGTTCATATTTATGACCATTGCTGTGTCCCAAGGTCATATGATCACCTTTTGTGACCTTCTGTCAAGCAAACTCAATGGGGAAACCAGATTCACTTATCAACCGCATTGCTAACTTATCAATTTATCAAGATTTCTCTTAACAACTGTGGCAAGAAAAGTAATAAAATGAGGCAAAATTCACTTAACAATAGAAATTTAGGGCTGCATTGTGGTTGTAAGTTGTATGTATATCAATATGGAGAAGTCCTAAACAAGAAAATAAAAATGATTGTTATGGTCAAGAAGGTCAGAGAATGCACCCTCACAGGCACACATACACAAACTCACAAATCCAGCAAGTAGGAGTAGAAGAAGTGTGGTAAAGATCCAATACAGGCAAATGCAATTAAATAAAGATGAAAATATTATATTGAAATATTTTACAAGTGAGATTATAGAAGTTTAGAAACATTTGTAGGGAGAAATATATATTTGGGAACCAATCCAGAGGTGGTAGTCAGCTGGTTTGCATCAGTTTGTGTGAACCGCTGGCAGAAATTTGCTGAAGGTTGCCGAACCGGTAGCGATGGCCTGCTGGCACGCCCCAAAACCAATCCCCTGGTTGCCGCTTGCTCGCCTCACCCGCCATGTTCATTGCCACCATGTTCTTTGTGCATGCGCCTCCCATTGCCTTGCAAGTCCAATGGAATGCACACGCACATGCACAAAGAACATGGTGACGATGGCAGCAGCTTTTTCTGCGACCTCCGGTACTTTTCGGTGGCCTGGGAGGCTTCTTTGCTAGCCACTTTCCATCAGCAGCAGCTGACTGGGAGCCGCTGAAAATTCCGGTCAGCTTGCCTTCCCAACTCTGGACCAGCCACTTTGGAAGGTAAGCAGCCTGAACAAAAAGGTAGTGGTGGGGAGGAACCGGGGCTAGGGCCGGGGCCACTAAAGGAGGGGAAATGGGGGTGACTGGTAAAGGGAGGGCAGGGGTAGATAGGTGGAAATTCCAAACATTTTCCTACCTTTTCCTGTGGGCATGGCTAGGTGGGGAGGGGTCAGGTGACTTAGTGGGCCTGGATGTGAGTGATGTCAAATTAGCCACGCCCACCGAACTGGTAGCAAAATTTTTTGAAACTCACTACTGAATCAATCACTAGAAAATGAAGTGTGACAAAGAGCAGATAGGTGATGAGCAAAGATCAGACAATGGAAACTCACTTTGGGCATGTATTGGGGGAGGATGAACTAGGGAAAAAAAGACTATGCTTGGGAAAATGAAGTAAATAGATGAGGATGAGAATAGACAAAATCAAACAGATAACTGGAATTGCTGGAGTAAGATTGGAATGCCAAACATTTGTCCATGCAGTCAAGAGGTGCTGAACTTTACTTTACTTTAGTTTTATTAGACTTCTATACCACCCTTCTCCCAAAGGACTCATGGCGGTATGCAGCCATATTAAAACACATAAAATTTACAAAATTTAAAAACCATTAAAATCAAATATACAAAAATTTGGTCCACAAATTAAAAACTAACATAAACCCATTAAAATTCATATTCATGTTAGGCCAGCCTGGCTTGTTGAAACAAGAAGGTTTTCAGGACGCGGCAAAAGATGTGCAGGTCAGGGAACATACACACATCTAGGGGCAGCTCATTCCAGTGAGCTGTGTCTCCACAGAGAAGGCTCTCCCCCTGGGCGTCGCCAGTTGACATTGTTTGGCTGACGGCACCCTGAGGAGCCCCTCTCTGTTGGAGCGTATTGGCCGGTGGGAGGCTGTCGATGGCAGAAGGCGGTCTCATATATACCCCAGTCCTAAGCCATGGAGCGCTTTAAAGGTGGTGACCAACACCCTGAATCGCACCTGGAAGACCACTGAGAGCCAGTGCAGCTTGCGCAGGAGAGGTGTCATGTAAGTGCGATGAGTTGCCTCCATAATCACCCACGCGGCCGCATTCTGGACCAGTTGGAGCCTCTGAGTGCTCTTCAAGGGGAGCCTCATGTAGAGAGCATTGCAGTAGTCCAGACGTGACGTGACGAGGGCATGAGTGACCGTGCACATGGCATCCCGGTCCAGAAAGGGATGCAAATGGCGTATCAGGCGAACCTGATAAAAAGCTCCCCTGGTCACAGCTGTCATATGGTCTTCCAAAGACAGCCGTGCATCCAGGAGAACACCCAAGTTGCGAGCCTTCTCTGAGAGGGCCAGGATCTCACCCCCAATAGTCAGCGATGGAACCAGCTGACTATAACGGGACGCCGGGAACCACAGCCACTCAGTCTTGGAAGGGTTGAGTCTAAGACTGTTCCTCCCCATCCTGAGCCAAAACTGAACTTGTAGGCATATAGTAATTTATTAATCATTTAAGACTTGCTTCCCATGCCTTTTTCTAAACAGAAGGACTTAAGTAGTGTCCTACTGACTGAGACTTCTAGTGATTGTAATCTAGCAGTTTGTTCTAACATTGACCAACCAACTGCAAAAGGAAACCCACTAGTCTTCCAGAAAATGGCTTTCAGAGGCAGTTACATTGCAATTAATGCTCCTAGCCACTGATCTCAACTGTTTCAACTGTTTTTAAAAAGTGGGGATCTATATAGCAGAGGTGGGTTCTACTTACCTTTACTACCGGTTTGCAATGCACAGAAGCTTCCTGATGACGTCCTGGTCAGTGGGCGGAGCTTCCCGCCGGTTTTACTACCAGTTCTTGTGAACTGGTCCGATCTGGGAGCAACCCACCACTGCTATATAGATTAATTCCACAGTTTCACAGTATTGCTATGTTTTCACATAGTCACCCTATTTTAAGTATCAATCTTTAAGAAAATAGCTTAGAGTTCCTCAACAATGTGTTTAATAACTGTTCTGTACTAATACTGTACACTGAGAATTACCATCCCCAAAAGCAAAAATATCAGCATTGATTCCAGATACATTTTAGCCAATTTCCTTATTTGCATTCTTACTTATATGACCCTACAAAGAAAGGGCAACTTTGTAGAATTCATTGTTATGGTTAAGAATGGGGAAAATATTTGAATTTCCTCTTCTGCAAGTTCAACGCTAAAGTTTTGGAATGAGTTTGTACTGTTTGTGTGTTTTAAAGGGTTGCCAAAATGTTGATTCATTCCACTTTGTAGATTAGATTATTTTAAATGTCTTATAAATTCAAGCCCTCTTTATGTCATCATCAATTTGCCACAATATTTTGAAATTGTCCGGGACATTCCAATAAGTGATCTGAGTTTCATCAAGCTAAAAATGAAATCACCAAAGTAGAGCCATTTCAGTGTTCTTTGTGGTGTTTTTTTTTAAATCAAATCACAGTTCCAGTCAGCTTGTTTCATTGTTTTCCATGCATACCAGGCATTTAGACTGAATACACAAAGTTAATCATCTGTGACCCAATGAAAAGCCGATTATGTTGCATATAGCAATTGACATCACGTATTATTTCTGAGACATCAAGGGAAACATCTTTGAAACTGGAAATTCAATGTCAAAATGCAATTCTGAATTATTGAGAATATATGACAACATAATATGAAGCTTGTTTGGTTGGTGTTTGTGTATGCTTCTACATCAGATCTGCCAGATCGTTACTGCAGTCAATCTCAACTTGGACACACTGCCTTTCTGTAGTCATTAAGTCCAATTGAAAGAAAGTTGAATGGGTATTTCTGTGCAGACATCACAAGGTGCATAGACTCACCAACCAGAGACTTATCTTGTTATTAATTTTTGTTGTTTTGCTGGCTTTAATTTCACTGTTGGCTCTTATCTGTGAATTCTGGTTTTAGTTTTCTTGCTATTGTAAACCATGACAGAGGATAAAAAGGAAAGTTTTGGGGACTGAACAAGAAGATTTCAAAGCATCTACAGTTTTTCAAGCTCTCTATCCCTTTCCAAAGTATGAGTTAAGCCACTTAACTCAATATGGGGTGAAAGTGGGGTGTTTTTTTAAAAAAAATTGTGCCTTGTATGAATTGTGATAAAATCTAAGAAGTATTTAGAAATACCAAATTAGTTTGTGCATAAACCTTCTTTGGCAACTTATTTGTAGAAATACCAAAACATTAATTATATTAAAAGATAATAAAACTCAAAGCCTAAATGGACTTATTGTCAAGGGCATTTTGGGGGGACCCAATTTTAACTCACTGCCTGCCAAGTCAATATAGACACTGAGTTCAAACTGAGCCAGAATTTTCTAATTATTTGCCTTGCGCATGGTACGATAATACTACTAAAGATCTAATGATTTATTTATTTATCAAATTTATATAGCTGCCCATCTCACTGAAGGCAAGTCTATGATCAAAGGAAGCATAGTAATTGAAAGAGTATGTGTGACCCTGAAGGTGGCTGGGATGCAAGGGTTCCTTCCACCTTATGAAACAAGTAATGTCTTATTTTTGACTTTGCTCTTAACTCTGTTTTAACTTTGTTTTATTATGTCACTTTTTATGTTTTTATTGTAAATTACCCAAAGTCACTTGAGTAAGATGGGCAATGTAGAAAGGTAATAAATAAAAATATTCCTTTTTTTTCATATTTTCCAGATAGATTAGTAGACTATGTTGCATTTTGATTCTTGGCCTATCATTCAAATCTGAGTGTACTAATTTAGGAAAATTTATGTTAGGTTGAGGGACGACGTGGCTCAGTGGCTAAGATGCTGAGCTTGTTGATCGAAAGGTCAGCAGTTCAGCACGTTCGAATCCGCGTAATGGGGTGAGCTCCTGTTACTTGTCCCAGCTTCTTGTTCCGTTACTTGTCTCAGCTTCTTGTCAACCTAACAGTTCAAAAGCACGTAAAAAATGCAAGTAAAAAAATAGGGACCACCTTTGGTGGGAAGGTAACAGCGTTCCATGCGCCTTTAGCGTTTAGTAATGCCGGCCACATGACCATGGAGATGTCTTCGGACAGCGCTGGCTCTTTGGCTTTGAAATGGTGATGAGCACCGCCCGCTAGAGTCGGGAACAACTAGCACATATGTGTGAGGGGAACCTTTACCTTTACCTTTACTTATGTTAGGTTGCCATTCAGATGCCACATGGTTGCTGGTACTTGCAGAATGGCTCTCAAAGTCTCCATCCCATGTTTCTAATTGCTAATACTGAATGCTTCATTGTTTTCCAGCTATGACTTGCTTCTTCCTTTCTTCTTTCTATCCAATTGAACTGTGATGCTTCTGCATGGGTGATTCAGCTATATAAGATACTATGAGGGTGGAGGTTCATTCTCCAAACTTGTGGGTTGGTTTCTTAACATTTCATCACCAGGCTAGGTAACATCTTCAGTGGAATTTAGGAGATATCATTATCGGTGTTCTGCTTATAATGGCTTTCGGTGGTCGGTAGGACTTGTGATGGGGAGCTCAAATCAAATGAAGGAAGGCAAAATGCTGATTAGTGGTTGTGTGAGTTGGTTGAGGGTTGGTGCCCCTAAATTCTGCTGAAAATGTTACCTAGCCTGGAGATGAAATGTTTGGAAACCAAGCTCAGAGAATGAACTGCCACCTTTATCCTACAATGAGCTCCAGATATTTGCCACTATTGCAAATAAGGTACTATCCTATTGAAAACTCAGCCTCTTTGATTGAAAAATCCTTTTTGGACCATAAGAGAGACCCAAGAAGTGGGAGGAATTATTGCATTGCCTGTCCAGTTGAAAATAGCATTGAGCAAGATGTGCAAGTTTTTAAAGGGTCTTCTCAAGAAGCTGTTGTCTGATAGCAGAACACAACATCATGCAATGACCAGTGATTCAAGGATACTGATAAATAGGATTATGCAAGAACTAGAAAGTCTAGTTCTTAAGAAAATTCTAGTTTCTACCGCATACAAAATACAAGCACTATTAGCAGTAAAATCAAAATTCAATTCATGAGTCTCTTTCTCATACCAGGCAGCACACTCTTTTGGGCAGAAAAATGGTTGCCACCTGACCCCTATTATTATAATAGACTACTTTGGTCTCAGGATATTTGCTTTTAATCTTGCTTGATAATCCCACATCTCAAAAGAATTCCGTGCAAATCCCATTATTGGGAGAAAGTTATAAATTGTAATTGCAGTCTTGAGATGGCAGCTTGATGCTCACATGCCCTGTTTTGTGCAGGTGTCCTCCATCTGTGCTATAACCTCCTTCACGAATTAAGTGTAATTTAAGGGAACTAATCAGTTTCAACTGAGGTTTCATTTGTACATCTCCAAAAGCACCATCCCATGGAGAGAAGTTTAAATAGGCCAATGTATACCTTCAGGTTTTATTCTTCTTTTTGTAAAGTGATCTGTTGTTCCACACAATACACATACTGCGGTAAGTGTCCAAGAGTATTTTGCAATACCACATGCACTGACAATCCCAATTCCAAAGGCTTTTAGAAGTCTTTGAAAACTCGCTATTTATTGTTATCAGATGATTTTCAGCCTTTTGGCTTAAATTAAAAACATGTTTATGTTCAATTCATAACCCTTCTTTGGAACTGTAGGCATTCCAGATAAATTGTAGGTATCAATATTTATTTGTTGCTAAACATTTTGTGTGTGTGTGTGTGTGTGTGTGTGTGTGTGTGTGTGTGTGTGTTGGATGCATGCATAGGCATATGTGCAGTTGCCCATGGTTTCAAGAATAAGGATTATATGACTTCAATTATACCATTTGTTATACCTACATTATCTTTTCAGGTCAGAATTTCATTCATTTCAGAGCATGGCCACAATTGAATTAATCAGGTTCATAGATGTCTGCCAGTTCATAGGCTGTTAAGAGGGAAAGTTTTGGTATTTCAGACCTCCAAGGCTGTATATATATATAGCCCTCATGGTTGTACCTGTTTATCGGGACATCTTTTCTTCTGGCTTTTGTTATTTAATCCAGGGATCAACCTTTCCCACCCAGCCACCCTCCAATATATAGTTTATGGCTTCCATCATAGCAGATAACGGGCCAAAGCTGATGGAGCTCTGGTTCCAAGTCTATTTAGAGCACCACTCTGGGAATAGTTGGATCTGTTGCATCAGTTCAAAAATATTTTAGATAAGGCTACGGATAAAGAGGTCTTTCTCCCAACAGGTGACATTACGCTGACATTGCTGGCAGATTTATCAAAGCAAATATGTTTAATTGAGCTGCCTTTTTTCCCAGAACAAGTTCAATTTAACTACTCTTTAAAATGATATTAAGCTAATTGATAGGAAACCGCAGTTAAAAGCAAAACCTAAACAATGCATATTATGAATCTTAATCTAAAACATTTGCTTTAAAATATGCTTTTGCTTTATAATCTGAATCATGCAGAAAATGAAATTGCTACAAGCTGGTCTCCCAACACAGTATTTTTCCCTAAACATTAACCACATTTTAGTAATCGACGGTATTCAATGGGCACAATGGCACAAAACAAAATCCTGCTTTAAATAATAGGCTTACAGTCTTTGCTCTAAGAAAATAGGTGAGGTAATTTAAATCGTTTTTAGAATGGTTACATTTGGTTGCGTTTTTCAAAACAGGTAATATCCAGAAAGCCTGTCTGTACTATATCAATGCATGCCTATAAATCCTATGCAGTTTGATTAGCTTTACTGTCACTCATGTCATATCCATGTTTAGTGCCATAACGACCTGATTCATAAAGATCAGTAATATATGAGCCTTGGCAACATAAAGGTGTTTTGTTCTAGCAAAAAACAGAATGTAACTAAATTCCGGTCC
The DNA here is from genome assembly GCF_059756535.1 of Pantherophis guttatus. Taxonomy (NCBI): domain Eukaryota; kingdom Metazoa; phylum Chordata; class Lepidosauria; order Squamata; family Colubridae; genus Pantherophis; species Pantherophis guttatus. The sequence continues at coordinate 54,910,174 of NC_142064.1, forward strand.
AGAAGTTCCTTTCCATTTGCTGAAACTAGCAGGAGCAATCATAAAAATCTTGACAGGATGCTCCAAATAAGGCTGCACAGACACGTTTTGTAGGCTGATATTACTCTGCTGCCTCATATTAAAATTTAACTATGTATTGGCTTCTTTTTAAAACTGGCAAATTTTATCATCAGCTGCTTTCCCAAATTGCATCAATGCCCCTATCACCACCTACAATTTATGAAGTATCTATGGAAACGTCTTCACTTCCCCTCCTAATTGTGTCGCCATTATATCACAATTCATGCCTCTCACCTGAGAAATAGTCTTACTAGCAATATATTCTGATTTTGAACTATCAGTATAATCATTGCTCCAAATCCAGCTGATACTAGCTTTTGCAGAAAACCTTCTAACATTACATCAAGCCATAATTATATAAATATGGCTTGTTTGGTTGACAATCATTTAAATGATGTTTCAAATATGTTTCAAATATAACTATTGAAGTGAAAATATTTTATTAAGCAGGTAGAATAAAATGTGATAGAATTTTTTACATTAGAAAATATTACGTTATCCCAGATATTCAAATACTCTTCTTATAAAAAGAATAAACAATTATAATGAAACCCTTAGAAGAGAAAGTTAAAGGATCTCAATTGTCTCCTGGGTGTTATATATCCCTGGATTCACAACAGGTTTCATGCTTTGATAGTAAATTATAATTAAATTGTACAGAGGTTTATTATAAAATACTTAGAAAAGAGAGACAGAGGAGTTTAGTCTTTAAATCTTTATATTAAAATAAACTATTCATATAATACTGAACCAAAATCTTGGTTTGGGATAAAATTGGGGAAAAGATTTTAGGTATAAGTTCTCTTTAACAGCTAAGATAAACTCTTTTTTCCACATTTTCACTGAATCAACCAATTGTTGTAACCTCACTTACCTTTTTCTCTTTAAGAAATTATTGTTGCAGTTAAATTTAGATTTGTAGATGTGAAAGATGTATACAGGCCAGGCATATGAAAAGAGGAAAGCCTACAGCTGTTTACTTCTGTAAACTTCTGAATTCAAACTCCATAATTAAAGGAGGTGATCTATGGCAAATGTGTGTGTGTGTGTGTGTGTGTGTGTGTATTTGTGAGGATTATTTTTTAAAAGTTGGTTGCAATCATGGTCTGGACAGCTGCTGGACTGAAATTAACACAACTTTAAACTATTTGGTGTATTTCATTGTATCTATTCTGCTTAATAATTAATCTATTGTGACATCAGGAACTGTCAATCTTTCACCTGTAGGCACTTGACAAAAGAATTGTTACACAACACCGGAAGAGAAATTCGATGCTTGGTTGGTACTAGTAGTAAGATATAGATATGCATTGTTTGCATTCACTTGAATTAGGTTTGGGGGAAGGAAGTTGTTTTGTTTGATTTTTTAGGAAAGGAAGAAATAATAGGACTTTTAAGCCTTTTTGGCAAACTTTCTTTAGTTTTGTTTTATTTGCAATATAATTTTCCTTGTGGCTTTTCTTTCATTTTCCTATTTCTTGCAATGTGTATCACAAAGTTAGTAGTAATAACTATTAGAAGCTATTATTAGAAGCATAACTTTCTTTTCTTTTTTTGTTAGTTTATGTAAAATGTTTATCTAAACAAAGCAAGCTGCTATTGTTTGTAGAAATCAGTCAAGGAAACAAACTGATGTATAATAATTAGGTAATACTGGACTTAAAAAAAGAAAGAAAACATTTGTGTTAATGAAGTTACCTAGTGGGATAAAAAAATGCTTTCAATCTAAAAGTGAAGGTCAGAGAATCTCAATAATGCAACTTCCCTCCAGAACTCTAATAGGTGAGATGTTAAATATCAGTGGTATAAAAGGTAATTAGTGGGGAAAAAAAGATAATAAATAAATATTTAGATGTGAAGAATGGACTATAAATAAGATGCCCTGTAAAAAGGTCTCCATTGTAATGGCTCAAAGACTTTATGTGGTAAATTAAATAAAGGACTCCTTTTTGGCCTCTATAGAGCCTTTTTATGGGCCAAGCATGATCAAGAATGCACTGAAAATACAGTACAGTAAACTAAACCCTTGGCTATGTTTTTTTTCAACAAAGAAATAAAAGGAACTTGAGTATAGAGGTAGTCCTTGACTTACAACCATTTGTTTAATGACCATGTGAAGTTACAACGGCTTTGAAAAATGTGACTTATGACCAGTTTTCACATTTTATGAATGTAGCAACATCCTTGTGGTCACGTGATCAAAATCTGAACCCTTGGCAATTGGCATATATTTATGATGGTTGCAGTGTCATGTGATCTTGTCACTTCCTGCCTTGTCACTCATCACTTCCCGCCTGGACTACTGCAATGCTCTCTACATGGGGCTCCCCTTGAGGAGCACCCGGAGGCCCCAACTGGTGCAGAATGCGGCCGTGCGGGGGATTATGGGAGCCAGGGGGCGCTCCCATGTGACACCTCTCCTGCGTGAGCTGCATTGGCTTCCAGTTGTCTTCCGGATGCGCTTCAAGGTGTTGGTTACCACCTTTAAAGCAGTCCATGGCATAGGACCTGGGTATTTGCAGGACCGCCTTCTGCCGCCGATAGCCTCCCACCGACCAGTTCACGCCCACAGAGAGGGACTCCTCAGGGTGCCGTCAGCCAGGCAATGTCGGCTGGCGACCCCCAGGGGGAGGGCCTTCTCTGTGGCAGCCCCTGCCCTCTGGAACGATTTGCCCCCAGAGATACGAAGGATATCGGATCTCCGGGTCTTTCACCGTGCCCTTAAAACTTTTCTTTTCCATCAGGCAGGGCTGGCGTGAACCCCCTCCCCCTTTTTTAGTCTTTTTAGTTTTTTAGTTTTAAATTGTCATGGGGTTTTAAATTAAACTGTTTTAAATTGGGCCAGTTATATAATTCTTTTAACAATTTTAAATTTTGTATCTGCATGTGTTTTAGCTCTGGCTGTTCACCGCCCTGAGTCCACTAGAAGAAGGGCGGTATACAAATTTAAATAAATAAATAAATAAATAAATAAATCAATCAATCAATCAATCAATCAATCAATCAATCAATCAATCAATCAATCAATCAATCAATCTTCTTTTGTGACCTTTTGGCAAGCAAAGTCAATGAGAAAGCCAGATTCACTTAACAACTCTGTTATTGACTTAACAACTTCAGTGATTCACTTAACAACTGTGGCAAAAAGGTCATCAAACTGGGCAAAACTCCTTAACAGCTGTCTTGCTTAGCAATGGAAATTTTGGGCCATAAATTGACAACTGCCAATTGCAGGACCATAAATTACAACTGCCAAAAGTTTGATGACTTTGAGGACATGCATCTTTGTCATCGGATATTCCTCAAAAATATAAAACAGCCATCGCAGATAAATTGAACAGGAAATAGAGTTGCTATGTTACCCACTTATACCACAGTTACAACACTTTTACAATTACAAAATTCTTCCCACATGCAATCATTAGAAATTGAGTAGTGAGCTAGCAATTTAATGAATCTTTCTTTTGAAATGTCTAAGGTCTCCTGCTTCTTTAAGAAACACAGGCTAATAATCATTTCTAAATTATTATTTTTTTCAGCAAGGAAGAATCACACAACCAAATGTAACACATTTGTATCAAACAGGAACACTTGAGAATGGAAAGAACTGTTTTCCTTCCTGAGAATCAAAATGCTTTATCAGAATGCTGTTATTATTCCTCTGTTAGGGACAATTATACTATGGGGAAAAGCTATAAAAAAGTAACAATGATTCAATCATTTCTTTGGCCCATTTTGTTTGAGCTGAGGAACCATTTCCCTTCTATTAAATAGCTATTTTAGGGAATTACTGTAGTCCCTAGGCATGACTTAAGTCTCTGTTAAAATGATTTCACAGTATTTGTGTTTAACTGTCTGAAAAACTGTGTTTTTGCAATTCTCCTGCGGTCCTCAGTTATCGAAATGGAGAGAGGGAGAGAGAGGGAGAGGGAGAGGGAGAGGGAGAGAGAGTTTTCATTACCCTACTTAGGAACTTTTTTCTTTCTCTGATTACTTGCAATCAATAATGGGATGGAATCAAAACAGAACTGGAAAAATATATTTAATCAACTGTGAATCAGAATCTGTTAAATTCTTTAGGATGGAATGCTAGTAAGACCTTCCCCTCTTCCATAATTTGCATCTGATCTTATTAAGCATGTTAAAAATGGAACTATTAACATTTGACTTCCACATTCTTTATTTAATGAAATTCTGTCTTGAGATTTTGCTTTTCACTGCAGATATGGGCCAACTCTGGAGCTTGGTGTGTAAAAGGATTCATTGACCTTAAGGATATTGCTTTGTCTGAAGGCCCAGGTTCATAATTGGAAACTGGAAGACACCTTGTCTCTTTAATGCCTATAGATCCATGGCCTGAATTCCATGCTGAAAAAAAAAAGAGCTGAAAAATAGTCAGTACTTTTATAAGTAACAAGCTTTGGCTAGTCTGAGAATTATGGCTGTTTGCAATTTTAAAGAGCCACCTTAAAGGCTGTGGAGTTATTAGAATACATCAATGGTTCTTGGCTCTTGGCTAAGACTATTTTCTTTGGTGACTGTGAGTTTGACTTGTGTGACCTGTTAGATTATTGGACTATTTCTTCATCTCTCGTGCTTTCTCTCTAGGTCTACTTGATAGAATAGTCAGTCAGTTGTAGATTTTTTGGCTTAGCATCAGCAAGACATATATTTGTCAGTGCATTTTTCCCTGGAGTAACACTGCTTGTTTTGTCCCTTAGCAATTGATGTATGGTTTTCCAAGGTTTATTCTTGTCCGTCATGCCATTATGTATCTATATTTTATTCCTGTTCATATAGAACAGTTACCCATTGTGGATGAGATAAACTAAGGGGGTGGGGGAAAGAATGTTTCCAATTATTCAGGTCGTAATTAGAAAGAATCAACAGAGATTTCCATGTCTTGTCAAGCAAATATTTTATGGTGGCTTTCTGTGGATTCTCTGCCTTTTTTTGTGAGGACATGCTATATATCTTCTTCTTAAACTGATATTAGCATTTAAAAAGAGAGATGGTTTCCACTTTCTGTCATGCCCCATTTTTAAGTTAACATTAGACTTTGAATCAACCACATCCTGATGTGGTTCAGTCCCATTTTACTCAGAGCCCAAAGACCAAAACCGCAAAACTTCATGCATCAATTAACTAACAAGAGAAACCCACCAATTTAACCATTTTACATGTTGATAAAATTATATGACATTCTAGACACAATAGAGCCTTCTGAGAGGATGAAATGTGCCAGCTTTTCAGAAGAATAGAGCCGAGTCTGGAAACTAGGCTGATTTTCACACATATATTTTTATTACTAGTATACATTTTCATGGACGTTACAAAAATGCATACATCAAACTGTGATTGTTGGGGAAGTACATATATATACTACTAAAACTCTTGTGTCTTTTCGATACTTTGTGACTTTCCGTTGGGCCAAACAATGCATCATATGGCAACAAAGGTGCCTCAAATGTGCTAACTTACAGAATTCTGAGACCCATGACTCCCAAGGAAACGAAACTTGCCAGGCTGCTACTGCTTCAGCACAATTGTTGTGCAGACATGATCAGCTACGGCCATGTGATTTTCATTTTTGATGTTCCCTCACAGTCCATAGGAGCACCAGTCCTTCTGCACTTACAACCATGCTGGGTACTCATACACTCCCTCCTCACTTCCCCATTGGCATCAGTCATTTACCTACCTGCTGGGAAGTGAGAGGAAGGGAAGGGTAGGAGGGAGGGAGGGAGGGAGGGAGGGAGGGAAGGAAGGAAGGAAGGAAGGAAGGAAGGAAGGAAGGAAGGAAGGAAGGAAGGAAGGAAGGAAGGAAGGAAGGAAGATTTCCAACAGTCACTGCCAGCTCCCCACAAAAAAAATTGATGGAGATGCTGACAGGAAGTCTGAAGTTGCTCCCACTCCCATGAATTGTTTGCCCACCCATGGTGCTCTACTTCTCTTTTCAGGTAAAGAATTATCTCTGAAATGATGACCCAATCAGTCACAGGTTATCTTGTGGGAGACTAAAGTAAGAAGATGATAAAATGAACAATTTCTAGAATGGCTGGATTTGGAACAGGGGAAGAAGAATTCAGAAAAAAATCCTACAAGTTTAGAAAAAGGATAGGCTCAGAGAAGAGAAGATGTAAAAAGGATTAAGCATAACCAAATTCGTGTATCTGAGTGGCTCTTCCTGCTCCTTCACAGCTTCAATCCTTGCAAAAATATGGGTTTTTGCCCCAGAAAGATTTGCTCATACAGAAATCAATATTCTAGGTATAGACCATTTCTGTTAAATGTGGGAGGGGCTGGAAGTGGGAACATATCATTTTTTTACCTACTGACAAGCTTCAACAGATTTTCCAGGAACTTGATTATATCACCTGAAGAGATACAGGAAGGAAGGAAGGAATATATTTGGGGGATAAGATTTTGACTGCTTTGTTTGGAAGTTGGGAGAGTTTAATGATGGTAGGGGAACATTTTGTCTTAGCAGAGCCATATCCCTCCATTCCCACCACAGACACAACCACAAAGGAGCCTTGGTAGCGCAGCAGACTAAAGCAGACTAAAGCACTGTTATTAACATCAGCTGCCTGCAATTACTGCAAGTTCAAATCTCACCAGGCTCAAGGTTGACTCAGCCTTCCATCCTTTCTAAGGTAGGTAAAATGAGGACCCAGATTGTGGGGGCAATAAGATGACTTTTGTATAAAATATACAAAAGTATGAAGGCTATTGCTTAACGTATTGTAAGCCGCCCTGAGTTTCCGGAGAAGGGCGGCATATAAATCTAATTAAAAATAAAATAAATAAAATAAATAATTTTTGACATACAATCTCAAAGGGCTAACATGATCTTAGACAAATGCAAATGAGGTCCTGGGGTCACAGGGTAGCTATGGATTGCACATTTTTTGCCTTACACTATCAAAAGCAATGTTCTAAAATTTTATTTATCATATATTCAGAGAAAATCGCACAACATCTGAAAATGACACTATATTACTTAAATTGTTTGATAAGGAATGAAGAAACCCAGTTCTAATCTACTCTTAAGTGTGACAGCTCACTGATCTTGAGCTAATTAAAGCCCAACTATAGGTTGTCTATTGGTATTTGGATATCATACCAAATAAACATACTAACACTGTACTATAATGAAACAAAGAACCAGAACCCAAAAATATGTAGAGGAGAAACCCCCCAAATATGTAGGAAAAGAGAACCACATTTTTATTTGCATTACTCCATTCATCAAAGTTGATCCAGTATTTTCACCACACCAGCTGTGGTAATGACAAATTGTTTTCTTTGATTTTACAGGATCATTGTATAAGGGCAAATTGTTCTTATTTCATTTATTACCCAATTCTTCTGTTTATTTCCCCCCACCCCTTAAAATAGGACTCTTTTTGATCATTTTTTTCCCCTGAGAACAAATCACTTTGCACTTTGTTTGGGGATTTTGTTTTGAAATAGTGCAACTTTTGATTTCGTTATTAGTTCTCATTTTCTGAAAACTGAAAATTCATTCAGTATGTTGTATTATGATTCTAATTTACAGTATGTTTACATACACACAGAGGTGACAATTTTCTCCATTTAAATGTAGATGCAATTAGACTACACAGGAGCATCTGAATTTAAAAACAACATTGGCAGAAGGCTCATTATGAGACAGCTTTGAAATTAGATTCTTATTTACATTTGGACACTACCCATTTTATATTTAATGTCACTTTCCCCCTCTAACTTCCTTAGCATCCGGCATGCCCTCTTTATAATATGGATGCTTCATCAAAGAACTACTTTAAATAGCAACGCTGTTTTGCCTAACATGCGACTATTTTTTTCTTTAAAGATGCAGTTGTTTAGCAAAGTATCATCATTTTTATTTGTTGTACATTCAACACCATAAGTAGCAAAATAACCAATTTAGAGAAAGCTTGCTAGGCCACTGGAGAGTGTTCACAAAATATGATAAGGGGAAAAAAAAATCAATGGTGCACCTGAAGCTCACTTTTTAAATGCAAAATGCACATAGAGATCAGGTGGCACTTCAGCCATGGGTGAAATGCTCCTGGTTTAGACCGGATTGCCCGATCCAGTAGCGATGGTGGCGGGTAGTTTGGAGAACTGGTAGCAAAAATCCCTCCCACCCCCCCGCCATGATGAGCTGAGTGATCATCAGAGGCTTTTTTTATTATTATTTTTAAAAGCATTTTTTCTACAACCTCTTTGGCTGAAGAGGTTGTAAAAAAATGCTTTTAAAAGGCTCTGATGATCCCAGCTGAGTTGCCTGATCGTCAGAGGCTTTTTTTTCCCTTTAAAAGCAAAAAAAAAAAAAAATGCTTTTAAAAGAAAAATTTAATGAATGAAAAATTTAATGAATGAAAACAAAAGCTTCTGACGATCAGGCAACTCAACTGGGATCATCAGAGCCTTTTAAAAGCATTTTTTAACAACCTCTTAAGCCAAAGGAGTTGTAGAAAAAATGCTTTTAAAAGCTTTTTTTTTAAAAAAGTTGGCCACGCCCACCCAGTCACATTACCCACCACCAAGCCTCGCCCACAGAACTGGTATTAACAAATTTTACATTTCACCACTGACTTCAGCCATAGATTTGTGCCTGTCATCCTCACTTTCAATACCATGTGGATACCAGTGGTGGAATTCAAATTTTTTTACTACCGGTTCTGTGGGTGTGGCTTGGTGGGCATGGTGTGGCTTGGTGGGCATGCCTTGGTGGGTGTGGCAGGGGAAGGATACTGCAAAATCTCCATTTCCACCCCACTCTGGGGCCAGCCAGATGTGGTATTTGCCGGTTCTCCGAACTACTCAAAATTTCTGCTACCGGTTCTCCAGAACCTGCCAGAACCTGCTGAATAACACCCCTGGTGGACATTTTTTTTAAAATTTGATTTATATGCCGCCCTTCTCCGGAGACTCAGGGCGGCTTACAATGCGTTAAGCAATAGCCTTCATACTTTTGTATATTTATACAAAGTCAGCTTATTGCCCCCACAAACTGGGTCCTCATTTCACCTACCTTAGAAAGGATGGAAGGCTGAGTCAACCTTGAGCCTGGCGAGATTCGAACCTGCAGTAATTGCAGGCAGCTGTGTTAATAACAGGGTGCTTTAGACCACTGTACTACCAAGGCTCTTATTGAAGAAACTTAGCCAACAGAAATTATGATATCTATGCCAACATAGTCCACACTAATATTTCATAGCCAGGTGACAATAACAAATGTATATGCTAGGGCATTACTGATAGAACTGTATTGCTTGTGAAGATTAGGTCGTAACAGTTCTGTCTGATGTATATAAATGTTAAAGCTTGCAACCCAACTCAGAGATGGGTTATAGCATCTTCAATTATAACAATGATTCTTCACTGAAGACTATATTGAATTGATTTGATTAACATATTATATTTAAAAAGGTGGGGAAAGGCTAACTGTAGAAAGCAGGACTGAACATTTGAAAGTTAATATTACTTTAAGTGAGCAGTCTTTCAATGTATAAAATATAAAACCATTTAAAAAGCAATTGTCAACATCTTACCTTAATCCGGTTGCAGCTACCAGGTTAGATGCCTCAATTCTTGTAATGCATAAATTGTTTTTGTCTCTTAATTTTCCAGGTTTTTTTTTTTCTTATTGGGTTCCATGAGTCGTATTATTAAATTTATTGTAATGAGAAAAACCAATATCTGAATCTGATAAGGGATAGCCAAGGGAATTGGTAATAAGATACATGACCTTTCACCTCTAAGGTCACTGGAACATATCCGTATTAGGTCAATAGTGGCAGAAAGTCATTATTTGTCTGGCATCTGTTTGGTTGTCTTTGTAGAATCAGGTGACACATTCAGACTGGCACCAAGGGGAGGTGCTCTTCACATATGGTTTCCATTTTCACTTTAGAAATTCCCTGAAAGCTAAGTAAAAATGGACGGGTACATTTCTTGTTAATAAAGGATTACCCTTTGTAAAGAGGCAGAAGATGTGATTCATTTTTAGTAATTGGCCAAATATTCTTCCTGTTTGTTAAATCTCTATGGTTTACTTCTCACAGACAATTGGTGTTTAATGTTCTAACCTCCTTCAGACTGCAATTATGGATTCCCATGGTCAAATATTCTTCCATCCATTACAATAAAATGAATGAAATTGCACACAAAATTTTACATCATGAGTAAAGAGTCCCAACTGCATTTTTCTTCCTGGTATCCAATTTGCTAAATGCAAGGCCTCCTTTGCATAACTTTGATAAATCTTCCTTTGTAAGATCCCTTATTGGTATCTTAATGTGGTATAGCAGAGACACTAATTTAGTTTTTGATCTGCTATTCAGATCTGCAAACATGATATAGCTGCTTGTGTCCCACTGAAGAAATTTTCTTTTACCATTATGGTGATAATGATACTTTCCATTTAATCATCTCCAATGCTCAACAATTTGATGGACCAGCTCTCTCCACATTTTCCAATCTTGCATGGCTTCTTTCAGTTGTTTTATGCTTTGATGGTCTCTAGCCACTGTGTTTTTTGATGGCCTCATTTTGAATTCCGGATGACCCTTCCAAGTATAACTGCCTTTTCCAATGAATTTGAACACATGACATGGATGAAATAAGTAAGGCAGAATTTTGTGATTTTGCCTTCCAGAGCTATCACTGGTTTATTTAGTTTTTTTAGTACCTCCTTGTTTGTCACCTTTGCTGTCACCTGCTCACCTTAATTTTACATCCAAACCTGAATTCTGTTAAATATAATGGTGATAGGAATTTTAAGAAAAGCTGCATTATCTCAAATCCTTGCAAGGAACCTATATTAGATTCTAAAATGCTCAGGATGAGGTAGTAATTCCTAAAGGAGTTGTCAGTCTAAGTACAAGTCAAGTACAATGTTCAAGTCATGCACGAATAGCAAAAACAGACAAATAATATGGAAACATTATTCTAGACCAGAAGCCATTCAGAAGATTAATTCTAGAAGATTAATTCCATTCCCATTGTTCTAGCACCTCTACTCTTACTACTATCTAAAGCTGTAAGGCGTAATCTATTCCAAGTACATTTTCCCTTCTCAAGTCAGATATTACTATAAACGTGACCTAGAAATACAGTCTCTAAACCCTAATGTGTCTGGAAATGCATTTTCCAGATCATTTAACGCACTTCTCAGCTAGCAAACTAACCAGATATTCATTAGCACAATGATTGCAGTGGAATTTTAAAAAGGAAAGCAAGTCTCCCTTTCCTCATAATATATGTGTAAAGTGATAACTCTGATCTGTGTTAGGGGCCCTGAGCACCAAGCCAAAAAAACCGACTGATATTTTCCAAGCTGTATTTCATAAGCATGCAAGCTTAGAAGCATACTTTAAAGAAATACAAATAAAACTCCTTTCCTAAAACAATGAAGTCTTATTTCTACTCAAAATTAAACCCTGGTCATTTCAAGTAAGTACTTAGTTTAAGATTTGTTCCCGATGTTTCTGCCTGTGTCATTTCTACTATGTTCAAGGCATTAGCTCTTCCAAAGCATAAATGGAAGGAGAATTTGTATCCAAAAAGAAAAGGGAGACATTTCCCAAGGCAACTCTAGCTCAGTTTGGCCAGAGAACATGCTGATGTCTGTCTAGTAGAACTGGACCAGAAACTGACCACATTTGCCAAAAAATACATGTGTGGTGTACCAAATCATTGAATCTAGGTAACAAAATGCTCATGGAAGATATTAAGGGACCAATAAGACTGAGAGCTTTTCCAAGAACTGAGCTTGACAGTCTTTTTCAAAAACATGCGCTGAGGGGAGAAAGGAATTCAGTTTGACTGAGCAAGCTTGAGTGCTTCAGATGTAATGAAATACCACCTGGCTATAAAACAGAAAAGAGAATTGCCAGTTCTGGCTTGCAAAACTCTGCATGGCCACTAGGTGGAAGCAAAGGGTAGAGTTTGCAATATCACCTTGGCACTAACTGACAATTGCTTGTAATTACTTGAATTTCTGTACATGAAATCTGGTAACCCTAGCATAACAATGTATTCGCCAAACTTTATGCATTGCCTGAGCCAGTTTATGGTGCAAGTTCTGAGGCCTGGAGGTGATGTTCATGCCTGGTCACTCTTACATAACACTCTTAAAAGCCGTGCAGTGGTTAGAATACATATTCCAGGCTAATTCTGCTAACTGCCAGCGGTTCAATTCTCACCGTGTCAAGTCAAGATTGACTTAGCCTTCCATCCTTCAGAGGTCGGTAAAATGAGGATCCGGATTGTTGGGGGCAATATGCTGACTCTTTAAACCACTTAGAGGGGACTGTAAAGCACTGTGAAGTGGTATATAAGTCTAAGCGCTATTGCTATTGCTATTAAACTCTTATGTAAGAGCTTCAGTCAAAAGGCATTGAACTAGTGGTGGAATTCAATTTTTTTTACTACCATTTCTGTGGGTGTGGCTTGGTGGGCGTGGCAAGGGAAGGATACTGTAAAATCTCCATTCTTCCCCACTCCAGGGGAAGGTTACTGCAAAATCCCCATTTTCTCCCGATTAGCTGGGACTTGGGAAGCAGGGAATAGATGGGGGCAGGGCCAGTCAGAATTTTTACTACCGGTTCTCCAAACTACTCAAAATTTCCACTACCGGTTCTCCAGAACAGGTCAGAACCTGCTGAATAGCAGCCCTGCATTGAACACAGCTAACCCCATTTTTCTGAATGGGTTTCTAGTGTTTCTGACAAGAGCCTTCTTTCTCATTATAGCTTTTGTCCATGTTTCATTGCTAACAGAATCACCACCTACCATCACATGGTTCATTCCTGCCATATGCTGGGTTTATAAAACCTGTGGTATCCCATCCATACAAGCGACAGATAGTATTCAGATACATGGCAGTTTTACCTCTTCCTTCTCAGTTTCTCCCTCTTCCTGGCCTCAAACACAGCAATTGCTGTAAACTTTAGTGCAAATATGTCTACACAACAAATCAAGGTAAGGAAAACAAAAATAAAAAAACCTGTCTAGGAATGTATCTAAAAAACCCAAAAGTTGCCTAGGAAGAAGAGAATGGCAAAATATCTCTGTATCGTTACCATCAAAAGTACAGGTAGTCCTCGATTTACGACCACAATTGAGCCCAACATTTATGTTGTTAAGTAAGACATTTATTAAGTGAGCTTTGCCCCGTTTTACAACCTTTCTTGCCACAGTTGTTAAGTGAATCACTGCAGTTGTTGAGTCAGTTGCATGGTTGTTAAGTGAAACTAGCTTCTCCACTGAATTTGTTTGTCAGAAGGTCACAGAAGGGGACCAGATGATCCTGGGACACTGTAGCCATCATACATATGAACCACTTGCCAAGCATCCACATTTTTATCATTGACCATAGGGATGCTGCAACAGTTGTAAGTGTAAAAAACAGTCATAAGTCACTTTTTTCAGTGCCTTGGTAACTTTGTACAGTCACTAAAATGAACTGCTGTAAGTCAAGAACTACCTATACAAATTAATAACCCCTTTGGAATTATAATGCTTCTCTTCTGCATAATTCTTCTTAATTCTTAGCATTTTATCAAGGCATGTTTTGTAAGGTTAATGGGACGCATTAATTGCAATTAATTTTTTAACAGGATTCAGAAAATTAAAAAAAACAGACTGTGAAAAAGAATTAATATTAGAAAAAAACATTTTGGACAATAAGTATTAGAGCAAAGAGGCAAGAAGGGTAGCTGGGGAGAATCTGATGAAGCCCACCCAGCCTATTTCCCCGAAAATAAGACATCCTCTGAAAATAAACCCAATTGGGCTTTTGAGCGCATGCGCTAAAATAAGCCCCCCCTGAAAATAAGCCCTCCCTGAAAATATTTAAACACATGCGCAGCTGGTCCCTGCCATTTCCTCTGGTTAGGATTAGAGAAACAGAGCTGGAAATCAGATAAGATGGCAAGAAGAGCCCCGTCTTGCTCCACGTGCCCAAAATAATAAGACCTCCCCAAAAATAAAGCCAAGTGCTTATTTCGGGATTCAAAAACTATAAGACAGGGTCTTATTTTCAGGAAAACATGGTACATCCTCAGAGTAGGTAGTAATATTTAGGGTTTGAATGAGCAAAATGTGTGGCTTCAGGCACTTCTTAAACTCCTTGACATGTTTCAAATCCCCTAAAAGAAGAGTTGGGCCTTCAGCCAGATGTGCAAAACCAGAGAGAGCTCTCAGAGATTGTGTACCCCTGTGCTGGAGGGGTGGCAGTGGTTTCAGGCCCATCTCTCCCTTCTTCAAATGTCTGAGTTGTCATAGACAACTGCCTGCCTTCCAAATGTTTGGGCTGCAATTCTCAGAATCACCCTCACAAACTCTGCTTCCTTGTTATACGGGAGTTGAATTGCAAAATAGCTGAACAGCACCGTGTTGTTCACAAGCCTAGAGAAATTATTTTTTTCCAAAAGACAAGCTATGTGAGGGCTACCTATTCAATGTACATACACTCACAATGACAAAGGTAGAAGCAGAGGTCAGATCTGAATTTGAATTCTCTGGGCTCGTCGTCTTATGATAATCCAGAATTATAACTTAAAAAGCGAAGAGGAGTAGAATGTTAATGCACAATGTATTCAAAATGCTACAGAGCCATTCACCACAATCTTCATATTTGTGTGGGAAGGGGGGAGAGGAAGAAAAAAACAGTGTAAGTAACCCCAACCACACAGGATTAAAGACCAACATACCTCCTTAAAAGACCTGAGCTTCTGTCATTACTCTAACTCAACAGATTACACTCACTCATACACACACACACACACACAAAAACATTAATGTGAGAAAATATATACACAAAAATATAAACCATGCTCTGATGATTACCGGTAAATGATTCTGTCTCCTGGATAATTCCATGCAATAAACCTTGGCTAATCAGCACTGAGAGGTGTACCTGAACAGCCTCTGGGTTAAGAAAAATGTTTGATGGGGAAAAGCTCTGTAAAGAAATCAAGGACTCTGCTCCCTAAAGCAGGGATCTCCAACCTTGGCAACTTTAAGACTTGTGGACTTCAACAGCTTTGCTGGGGGTTGTAGTCCACAAGTCTTAAAGTTGCCAAGGTTGGAGACCCCTGCCCTAAAGACCTCATCTGAAGACACTGCTCATGTCTCCTCTTGTATTAAAAAAAAGGGGCTATCTTGAGATGTAGGGAAGGGTTGATGCAAACAAAGAACTGTTGACAATGGTCAGACAGTAGCCAGTCCCCAGTAGAATTCCTCTCTTCTCCACAGCTCTGAAAGAGTTATGAGCAGAGAAGAGCAACCAGGGGACTGATTAGGGGACTGGAGACTAAAACATATGAAGAACGGTTGCAAGAACATGGGCATGGCTAGTCTAGTGAAGCAAAGGATCAGGGGAGACATGATAGCAGTCTTCCAATATTTGAGGGGCTGCCACAGAGACGAAGGGGTCAAGCTATTTTCCAAGGCACCTGAATGCCAGACAAGGAATAATGGATGGAAACTGACCAAGGAGAGATTCAACCTGGAAATAAGGAGAATTTTTCTGACAGAACAATCAACCAATGGAAAGGCTTGCCTTCAGAAGCTGTGGGAGATTCATCACTGGAGGTTTTCAAGAAGAGATTGGACCACCATTTGTCAGAAATGGTGTAGGGTGTCCTGCTTGGGCGTGGGGGGTTGGACTAGATGACCTACAAGGTCCCTTCCAACTCTGTTAATCTGTTCAAGAGTAAAACAATGCCTACTTTTTGACTTTAGTTAGGCTCTTTGAAAATTCCCTCTCCTTGACTGGGTTTCGGTGACACCTCCCTGGTGAACTGATCCAAAACTTGGTCAATAAGCCAATTTTCCGGATTAGCTAGAAGGATTCTACCTAAGGCTCTTTCCCTACTACTTTCCCTTGCTGAAACCAAGTTACCCGCCATTTTCTGTCCTACCCCCTTGCACCTTCTAACCATGTCCAGATCTCCAACCCCACCGTCATACTGAGGTTCCAACAAAAAGAGGAACCCAAGAGAAGCGGCCCCCATTTCAAGCAAGCCCCTTATGAGTTGTTAAGAGCTCCGGACACGGTGACAGTCCTGGTTATTTTGTTCCAGAGCTTTTATTTTTCCTCTAGTTCAAAACTGCTCCCCCCCCTCATCCACCTCCCTCCTCCCACCCACCCCCCACACACCCCAAGACCAGGTACCAGGCATTTTTGTCTCATGCCATCCCAGGCTTCACACCCTCTTTGCCTAGCGGCCCCCCAAAATCCCTCGATCTCCAAAGGGCCCTGCAGGAGTGGAGCGGGAATGGCTTCTGGATAAATGTCTCTATTAATGAATTATTAAGTTCGCTCTCCTGACCTTAAAAGTAGGATGAAGAGGCGCCCAGGGCTGGAAAGGAAACTGCTGAAGCCTTTATCGGTCTCCTGTCAGAGGCGCTCGACCATTTGTCTTCCCCATCAGATTGGGAGAATTAATTAATATGAAAAGAAACTTTTTTAATTGCGTGTCAAACGAAATCAGATAGGGCCTCCCAGATTCAACGCCTTTTTTTTACGGTCTTCGTTTCGGCCAGGTTGTTTCCTTGCTTTTCTCAAGAAGAAAGCATTAAGAGAGGAGAGGAAAGGCGGGGGGGGGGGGGGCAGAAGATATGCAATATTCCCATGGAAAAAAAATGATGGATTTGGGCAGTTAATTTATCGATCCTGGCTCCTCTTCCTGCTTGTTTTATTTTAGAGGTCATTAATCAATGAAGAAAAACACCACCGCATTTCACCTTTTTGCATGTAATACACTTCGCCTTTCCTTATTTATTTCTCTGGGAATGGATTCCTAACAAATATTCGCCAATCGATTTGGTGTGGGCGGTGGATTTTTTATTTTATTTTATTTTATTTATCAGAAGTGTGCGGTCGCTTTCGAGAGGGTCGATGTGATTTGTTTCTCTGTTCGCCCTACAAATAATAATCATTAAAAAAGAAAAAGAAAAAGAAAACCCCCGATGAGAACTCGAGGGGCGGGTGGGCGCGTGCCTGGGCCGGAATACTAAATCTACGACCGGGAGTGGGAGGGGGGGGCTCTTACGACCTCTGTAAGCCCAGAAACTGCTTTCTGAAAACCAATAAAGGGAGAAACCCCAAAAGCTTAGAGAGGGAAAAAGAAAAAAGAAAAGAAAAGCGAGATTTAACCGAGGGTGGCCTTGCCTTGACGGGAGCAAAGAAAGGGGTCACTGCCTGGTCGCACTTTGGCTCCGGCGACTCATCGCGCTGGTTTTTCCGGAGGTCCACAGTGTCCCACCCACCCGCCGTGTCACGCTTTACCAGAGCAATTGCTGCTCCATCTTCTACCGAGACCGTCGAGACGCCTTTTGCCATTGCCTCCCCTGTTCTTAGCGGACGCTTGCTTGGCTTCTGTTGAAGCCGTGATCCAGGCGCCTTTGAAGGGAAAGTATATAGGAAAAAGGAAGGAGGGAAGGGTCTTTCTCCGTCCGAGGTCGCTCGCTCGCCCGCCCGAGTTATATTGGGGCTGCAGTTCCCCTCATTCCCCGCCAGCATGCCTCACGAAGGGCTCAAAGGAAGACGGTGTGGAAAAACTTGGTACTCAGAGGCGGCCTTGGAATTTTTTGGGGGGGGGGGTTCTTTTTAAAAAAAACAACAGCCATCGAAGATAGCTATTACCTTAATGCATTGTAAGCCGCCCTGAGTCTACGGGCGGCATATAAATTGGACTAATAAAATAAATAAATAAATAAAAATAAAGATGGGAAGAAAAAAAGGCGCTTGGGGGGAAATTGAGCCTAGTTGGTGGGGTGGGGGACACACCGACAAATCTGGCCTTTATCCTTCAACATTCAAGTTGTGGATCGCGGATCTTCCCCCAGCGCTTCCCCCCCCCCCCACCCCTCCTAAACGGTTCGGTGAGACTTCGCTTGAGCGAAGAGCCTCGTGCCGATCCGCCGGCTTCGGTTCTCCAGTTCTCCAGCTTCACCTGGAAGCCAAATGGAGCTATTGGCCTTCTCTTCTCTCGCCTGACCCTCTTTCCTTCCCCCCAACCCCCCCCACACACTTTGCAAGTTCGGTGGGTTTCCTCGCGTGTCTTAAACATCGTGATTATATTGGAAGCGGCGGGGCGGGGCCATAAACGAAACCAGAGGTTTGTACTAAGGGACCGTAGAGGTAGACTTGGACTATTGCTTTCGAGTGGATTGAAGTTGACGCCTCAATTTACTCGGGAGTGATTTTTTTTTTTAAATTCACAGGACCCTCTAAGGATCTTTGCGCTCTTAGACGTCGAGAAAAGATACTGACATACGGTATTGCTTGGGTTCTTTTCTCGATGTTTAATAACTCCCCTTCCGCTTCGCTCTCTAGTTGGTCTCTATTCACGTTGATCTAAAACTTCTTACTCTTCCAGTGCGGCAAAGAGCAATACCGTATGTCAGTATCTTTAAAAGGCGATGGCCGGAGAAGAAGCAGCGAGAAATCGTTGTCCCGAACACCTCGAATGAATCAAAGGCAACGAGAAGGCTACAGAGATCCATTTGACATCTCCGAATGGGTTTGGCATTCGAGAACAGACCTGGTGGATCCTTTTCCCTCGCTCGCCTTCTTGGTTGATGTTTTTGCCTTTTTAACTTAGGTGTTATCAATCTGTCCCGGGAAAAAAAAAATGATGGATGCCCTTGTCACAAGGTCTCCAGTCAAAACATTTCTTTTCGCTTTTAGCCCTTCGCTGCTCTGTTCAGATTTGTGTGAAAATGCCCTTCCTTAGACACAGACGAAAACTAAACAACGTCAGAATTCCCAGGCTCCCTCCAAAAGAGCCAAGTCGACAAATGGCAGAGAACCAGTTGTGCAAAGCAAAATAATAATAATAATAATAAAATAGATTTATGAAGAGGGTTCTAGTGTGAGAAGGGCTCTGGGAACGGCATTGTGCAGAAGAGAAAGGTTAATTTACTTCTGGTTAATTACTACCCATAAATTAACCCAATTAATTGCCTGCGGTGGAAAGTCTTCCCCGGTTGTGGAAGCTTCCCGACCATTTCTAGAATAGAATTCCGTTCCCGTGATAATAATGTACGGCTGAAATAATAAGGCTGGATAATTGACTCCGATTATCAGCTATTGCCTCCAATCTTAGATTTAACCAACCTGACTCAAAGGGTAAAGCGCGAACCTATTTATAATCCAATTGCCCTCTTCTCCACACACAATTAGATACGGCCGTCGGGTTCCCATTTATTCGTGGGCAAAAGAGCGAAACGCTTCTCCAAAGTGCTTCCTAACCATCACTTTCATAGATTAGGTCCTGGTGGAAAATATCGCGGGGGTGGGGTGGGGGCGGCCATACAGACACCCCCCCCTCCCCGTCTGGGAAAGGAAACTCAGGCTTCTTTGGAGCACAATAAGCGGCCGTGCCCAAAGCTTAGTCTGGCGTGGGCAACCTCGACTTGAAGACTGGGCCGAGATGCGAATCTCCGGGCTCTTCTTGGCAAGCCACGTAAAGGGCTAAATGGGAAAACAAGCAAGCGCCTGAATTGTTTCGAAACGGAACTTGACTTTAGCTGAGGGTCTGACAATGGCAGTGGGGTCAGGGGGGGACCTCGGGGGTGGGGAGGAGGAGGAGCGGGGCAAGTCAAAGGCCGAGGGGGGCCAGCATCTCCTCCCTGACGCCACTTCGAAGATGAGCGAAATGGCCCGTTCACACGCCCAACGGATCCGCTTTTGCTCTTCGGCCATTTCGTTCTCCACGAAATCTGGGCGACCTGAGGCTCTTGCAGGGACGTCCTTTGCTCTCTTATGGGAACCGAGAAAGTCCCCGGAAGAAGCGGAGCTGCCTCCAGCTCCGCGTGCCGTCCGCGTGTCCACCTCAGGAACCCGCGAAGGGAAACGGCGGCAGCGGCAGCCTTTCCCTCTTCGGCTCCGCACGCTCGCAACTTCAGCCGCCCCCCCCCAACCCCAGAAGCGGGATGGGTGCGCGCGCACGCGCGTCTTTGCGCGGGACTATGAGGGAGAGTCGTGAGGCGTGGGGGGTGGGGGAGAGGGGAGGAAGGCTGGGAAAAAAGCGCGGGGCTTCTCGGTCCCAGATCCGGCACTTTCTCCCGCTCCCCTCCTCCCCCGCCCGCTCTCTCCCCCCCCCCGCCGCGCTCGTGTTTGGTGCTGTCGTCAAACCCACGTGGCTCGCCCAAAGGCGGCCAAGCGCGCTGAACGGCGCTGAGCCCAGCCGCCTCAGCCGAGCAGCCACAGCAAAGAGCGCGCTGAGCCAGCCAAGAGGCCAGCCGGACTCTCCCTTGCCGGGTTAACCGACCCTCCCGCTCCGGCTTCTATTGCTTGTCGCCTCCCTCCCTCCCTCCCGGCCCAGGTTGTTGGGAATCGACCTCCCTCGTCCTTTTCGCCTCTTTTGGACCCGGAGACTTTCTTCTCCACCTCAGGTACAGAAGGAGAGGCCCGGCAGCCGGCATCCTCAGGCGGAGGGGAGCGGGGGGGCGGGTTTGCCCGTCAGGCCGCTGGCCTTCCTGACCGCGATCGGATGAAGTTTGCTTTCCCGCGAGCCAACTTTCTCGCCGCGGAGCCGGGGCAGGGGCTCGCTTGCTTGCCTCGAGATTTGCTGGCTCGGCTCTTTTCTATTCCCCCCCTCTTCCCGTTTCGGATTAGGGTGCGGAAATCAGAGGGCTTTCGACTGTTGGGGGGGGGGAAGCTGGGGGTGACCTCCCTGGGTTGGAAGGGAAGAGGTCGGGTCGGGGGATGCGGTAGGATGCGCAGAAGGGCGGTGGGAAAGACGGACGGGAATAAAGGGGACGATTCCAACGCAGAGGAGCGGGAAGTTTTGGGGTGAGGGTGGGAGAGAGGAGACAGGTCAAAGTCTCCGGGTCCCTCCCCCATTTCTTCCCCCCGTGACAATTGGGGGGGGGTCTACTCTGTCAGGCTCTGCGCCTGAACCTGAAGGAGCTTCCCCAGTTCTCAACAGTGCCGGGAAAATCTCGGGTGGGCTGTCACTAAAAGATACAGCTTCTCTCCTGCCCGCACTTGTCCAGTGGACTGAGACCCACCTGGGTGACCAAAATCCCGCCAGAATCTCTCAGCTCTCTCTCCCCCCTCCTTCCTCCTCCTCCCCAGACTCGCCGAGATGCTGAAGCCCGGCGACCCCGGCGGATCAGCTTTCCTCAAGGTGGACCCGGCTTACCTCCAACACTGGCAGCAGCTTTTCCCACCCAGCAGCCAACTGAAAGGCGGCGTGGGGCTGCTGGGCCATCCCCTTCAGGCGCCCGAAAGAGTCGTCGACCCAACCTGTGACAACCTCCGGCAGCTCCCGGCCTCCCTTTCTTCGTCCACCTCCTCGTCCTCGTCCTCCTCTTCTTCTTCCTCCTCCTCCTCTTCTTCCACTCCTTCGTCCGCCCCATCTTCGTGCGCCGTCGCCTCCCTGGCCACCTTGACTTCGCTGCCGATGTCGCAGATCCCGGTCTTTGGGCCGATCCAAAGCTCCGATCCCGCGGCTGGAGCCTCGGTCTCGCTCTTGCAGACCAAGGACTTGGGAGGGGGCGGCGGTGGCGGCGGCAGCCTGGCCAAGTGCAACGAGAGGGGGGCGTCCAGGTTTCGCTGCACCGCCGAAGAACTGGACTATTACCTCTACGGGCAACAGCGCATGGAGATCATTCCCCTCAACCAGCACACCGGGGACCCCAACAATCGTACGTACCCACCGAGTTTTCTCTAGGCAATGGGGTCCTTTCTTTTCTCAAGTGCTTTGAGGCCTCCTATCCGAATTTGTTCCTCCACACAGCCGAGCTCTGTGGCAAACTTGCACAAGTTTTACTCCGGAATAAATTTGCCGATTTTGTGCGAATCGGCTGGTAGGGAATTTCATGCAGCAAGATCACAATCAGAATCACTAGCATATAGAGGATCACCCCAAATCCACTCTTAAATGAGAGGCATAGGACTAAATCTCCTAGGTACCTCAAATATGCCTACAGTTTACTTTAAATTAAGCAGGTCCAAAAGAAGCTTTCAAACCGGCCTTTCCACCTTTGCATTTTTCAGGGCTCCCTGTTCCACGCAGCGGGACTCCCTTCTCCAAAGTTTCATGAATTTAAGAAGTAAGCTTAAATTAAATCTTGGACAACGTTGTTTTGCCACAACTGTTCTCTGGAAAACGTAGTTATCCCCTAGTAGGTTGTTTATCAAAGCTTTACTTACTGTAACTTTATTGAAAATGAGTGGTTTTATTTAACTGTATTTACTTTCAAGGTTTTCTTCTTAATGGTGTAGCAAGAGAGTTGGAAAGACTTGAGAATACAGCCAAGGAGAAGAAATTTAACTTTTTTCATCATCTTGTTTGGAAATATCATATACCTTTTACTCTTGTTCATTTCATTTAACATCGAGGTTTTTCTGGGTTTTGCTCGCTAGTGGCCAAGCCGTTTTATAGGAAGTTAGTTTTCAAAAGTATAAATCTCAGAAGTATAATTGAGACTCAAAACTCAACAGGAATTGCAGAATGAAATTTTAAATTAAAAGAGTAATATTTATTTTACAGTACACAAGGGTAAATTATTTTTTGATAGTTTTTCTTCCCCCCCTCCCAAAATACAGATTTTGACAGAACACCTTTTTTCCCCAGAATTGTAGTTTGCACTGCATTTGCTTGCACTATGGATGGCGTTTGAAATTGTTTAAAATCTTATCTTAAATGGCAACATAATGAAACCCTTTAAATATGTGAAAAAATATACAAGAGAAAGTACAATATAGTTGTACGTTTCCTTTCTTCTTATTTGTAGTATTTTAAGTTAGTTGTTCTTCAGCCCAGTGAAACATTCTACTTCAAACTGTATGACTTACACTTTCACTATATTTCCATGGAAACAAATGCAATCAAGTTAGGAGAGTAATTAATTGTATTTGGGGCTCGAATGGGTATAGATCTGTGTGGCAGAAGAATCCATGTAAAGTCTGAGTAAGAATACTTTACTTCCAACGTTTGAAACCTCATCAATTTAATTCTAAAAATTATGGTTTATATTGCCAAGTTGGTGGGACAGAAAAGTAGCAATCACTCAAACAGATATTTCCACTTGAAACTAAAACTTCCTTCCAAACTTACAGAAATTTCCCAGTTTCCCATACAACTTATTGTAATAACAAGGTTGCACTAGCACTGAATTTACATAAAAGTAAATGTCTTCAGAGGTCAGAGAATTGAAATAGCCTACTTGGAAGTAAGCCCCAGGTTGCATAGTGCTCCGCACTGCGGAGTGAGCCAAATCCGACCCATGTTTACTCTAAATCTAGGAAGAGAAGAAGAGCACAGTACTAGATGTTTTTCTTCGCCCGCAGTCAATGGAGTGGATATTACACGGGAATGGAATTACAATGGAATATTGTAATCTTAGCCGTTCTCTTTTTAAGCGTCCTCTGAAAGCGAGGCGTCACTTTGGATCAGTTTCCAGCATTTCCCAGAGGCTCCTCTTCCGATCCTGCCTTGTTGCGTTATCACCTGATGGCGCAGCGGGTGGTTTTCCCAAGAAGCGGAGGGAGTTTAGAGAGAAGCGATCCCATAAATTATTGGCATCATAAATTAAGAGACTCCGAGAGGCGCTTTTAATTGCTAGCATAGATACCGGAGCTTTACTTCTCGCAGACCGAAATCGGTAATTCGAGAGAGGAAGGGCTATTCTAAAGAGCAAACTGGTGAATTTAAAAGGAAAAGAAAAAAGAAAAGCCACTTCCTGGGATCGAACTGGCTCTCTTCTCTTTTTGTCCGAAATTAAGTTTTTTTCGCTCTTCTTCCCAGAAAGGCTTGCAAGAGCCACCAGGTGGCCTTCAGTCGCTCCAGAGGGTGGCTCGATCTAGGCAGTGGAGCTCAGCTCCACGCGTGGGGCGGATTTGGGGTCCAGCGAGGCAGCGGAGCTCGCGCCAACCCCACTCCGGCCCTCCCCCATCCCGAACCTCGGCTTCGACCCGGCCCTCTCCTTTCTCTTTCCCTCCCTGAAAAAAGAGTCCTATAATGTTACCGAAAGGACTTTCTTCCGGTCATTGGGCGGCAGGCCAAGTCTAGAGCCCTGGGCTAAGGTTGCTGGTGGATCGGGCCGTCGATGCTCGGACCTCGAGCTCAACACTCCTTTTCATTCCCTGTGATCGCCACTTCGTCGCCGAGTATGTCTGTTCTATGTCGTAAAGAGGGTCCCAAATTCTTAGGGACCGACAAAAAACCGGGGGGGGGGTCCATCAAAAGACTGGGGCGACTAGGGACCGTCAAATGACTGGAGCAAGTCTGGGAGGAGGGAAGGTCCCTCTCTACTGTGGGTGAAAATGCGATCTACTGCAGAGGAGCTGGCGCTTGCTCTTTGAAGGGACCTAACTTTGGTGGTGGTGGGGAAACCTTGTGAGCTGGCGAAGGCGAAGGCCACTAGAGCTGAGCGAGAGACCTCCCCTCTCCTTCTCCTCCTCCCGCACCGGCCCTTCTGGTGCCCAAATGAATGAAGCTCCTTTTTTTGTTTCGCTGCTTTGTTTCCTCCATTTGCTGTCTGTTTGCTGTCCGGTTCGTTCGAATGTGCCCATTGCTCGGAACAAGAACACTTGGACGTACGTGCCCCTTGCTCCATTTAGTAGCAAACGCAACACACGACTTCTATTGCAATTGGAAGAGAATACTTCTGAAACCACCCAGGTTTCTGGCTGGGACTGGAGACTAAATAAAAAAATAGTTAAGTATTTAGAAATCCTGGGTCAGAAAGTCAGAAATTTTGGGAGAGGGGGGCTAGTCTACTATCTAACACAAGGACTTCTGCGTGTTGATGGTGCCTTCATTTGCTTTCCCTTATTCCCCATCATTAATCTTGTCCCTGACTGTTGTAAAACACATATTTTTGTCACCCTTAGCCCAGTTAAAGCAAGTTATTGGATTGTCATTTAGCACTCTTACCCAAAACACATTTACTAATTTTAGTGGCTCTTTACTCCATGGATGGAGTCTAAACCCTAATGAGTTGAGTAGAGTTCCAATATTTCACTTAATTAGGATACAAATCCAGCTGTCAGTAACACTATTCAGCTTAAATGCTTTCCAGGCAAAATACAAACTGGAATGCTAAAATTTAATTAAATCTGTAGTGCAAGCAGAGGAAAAAGTTGCAGGGTTTCATCCTAGATTAATACTAATTAACGTACTCATTATATCACCAATATCGTTACTATCCATTATAATATAATGCTATTTGTTATTATTGACATTAATATATGAAAGTGACAATGGCATGATGCCATGTAACTTCATAGGTTTCTGTCGAGGCATCTGTTTTGCTGCGTGACAATGATTCCATAACATGAAGAGTAGCTAATTTACAATTTCACACTTTTAAAAACCATAAACCGTCATTACTTCACTTACACATCGACTTCCAGATAAATAGACACTTGACTGCTGTCTTTGGCACTTAGGAATTTCCAGTTCTTGGCATAAATTAATTTGAGGTTAAGGTGGAGAAGATATTGCCCGGACAGATTGATTTTTATTTATTTCTTTCAAACATTGAAGGTTTGCTGTTTCTGGCGGAAATATTCTAGCAAGGAGATCACAGCACATTGAAAGAACTGGGAGTGGAATGGATTCGGTGAAATGAGCAATCTGGGTCTGACGTTGTAAAAGGTTTAATGCACCCCAAATTTTCTGAGTTAAGAAGATGCGTTTTTCACGGGAAATGAACAGAAATCCCGACCCTTCTCTCTTTCACGGCGTCCACGCGAGTAAACAAGTTCGGTGTTTTTAAGGAAGTGGAAGGTTTCCTATCCTAAGATTTTCAAAGAAGCAATAATCCAGACAAAACATTTTGGCCTGGCGCAATTATTTCTACCCCACCTTTAAGTTGCTTTACTGATGACTATAAGTCCAAGAGAGTCCCCCCCCCCACCTTTCCGTACTTAAAGGAAGGGCAGTTTATAGAGTTGGAAAGTCCTTAAATTAAGAGCAGAGCCAAAGAGGAGGAGATGCCGCGCCTCCTTTACATCTGCCTCCTAATTCCTGCTTTGATGCAATTGAAGCCTAGTTTTCAAACGCATCTTTGCTTCCTTCGCTGCCCTTCCCCCACCCCCACCCTCCCCGGAGGTTGAAAAACAAAAGAAGGGACGTTTCTGCCCCCTCGCCGCGCTCTGCAACGTGTGAAACGAAGCGGCAGGTTCAACAGCCTTCCGCGCATTTAGCCGTCTGTCTGGCGGGCGTCTTTTGCCACACTCC
This sequence comes from Pantherophis guttatus, assembly GCF_059756535.1. Taxonomy (NCBI): domain Eukaryota; kingdom Metazoa; phylum Chordata; class Lepidosauria; order Squamata; family Colubridae; genus Pantherophis; species Pantherophis guttatus. Next base: position 54,936,462 of record NC_142064.1, read on the forward strand.
CAGCCTTGGCGGGCAAGCGGGATGGGGCGGTGGTGGGGGACGGGGGACTGCGGCGAAGAGGAGCCTCTTGGGGTTAAACCTCGACGTATGTCTATCTGTACGGTGTGTATATTTCCCTCGGTTGCCATCATAGCTTCAACGTGCTGTAGTTATTTTTCCACTCTTCTGTTTTCTCCCCATCAGGAGCGGCACCTTTTACGAGGAGGACTTGCGGCCCATGTATTAGATTGAGGTTAGAAGAGGTGGTGACTGTTTATTTAAGGTGATAAAATGGTCCATCAGCAGTAATCTCCATCGATATGTGCCACAAGGAGATGAAGGATGAGGGGACAAGGCACAATTAATTGCCCTATAGTTTTGTAGGAGAGAGTTGAGGCAAGACGGCCCTGGCTTCGATCTCCTCTCCCAATGCCCATTCATCATCTCCACATTGTGTATGGGGCTCCCCCAGGGGCAAGGGGTGGCAAGGTTTATCTACACACAATATTCTCCTAACCTTCTGATACTTGACACTGAAATTTAATTCCTTAGTACACGCGATCGAAGGAATATATATATATATATATATATATTTCCTTGCCGCTTATACTCATGCAAAAGCCGGTAGCAGCTTAAACTTGTCCCAAGCTGAACAATGTTGTCTTTTCAGTTATCTCACTCCCAAATCCTGCCCATGAAGAAACCCTGGATTTTTTTGATCCATTTGCTTTGCAAAACAAGAGGAAGAGGGAGAGGGAGAAGGAGAGGGGGGAGAGAGAGAGAGAAAGAGGGAGAGGGAGAGAGAGAGAGAGAGAGAGAGAGAGAAAGAGAAAGAGAGAGAGAAAAAGAGAGAGAGAGAAAGAGAGAGAGAGAGAAAGAGAGAGAGAGAGAAAGAGAAAGAGAAAGAGAAAAAGAGAGAGAGAGAGAAAGAGAGAGAGGGGGAGAGAAAGAGAGAGAGAGGGAGAGGGAGAGAGAAAGAGAAGGAAAGAGAGGGAGAGAGAAAGAGAGGTGCGTATTTTCGTTCTACTCTTAATCTGATCGAATCCAGACACTGGGTTTAACGAGTTTGTGGATCGAAAGACGCCTACATGGAAGGTGCAACCAACCCCACTCTAATGCAGGGTGGGGTTTTTTTTCAGAAGTCCTACTGAGTTTATCGGGGGTCTCTTGGAGTGGAAGAAATGTGGGGGATGGTGGAGGAAAAGATTCATCAAACGGTTTCCAGATTCTGTTGGGACCGTCAATCGCTTCCTTTCTTCTTTCCTCCAATTGCTTACTGGAGGCAGATGCGCGTGGCTGCCCTCCTCCCTCCCCTCAGTTGGGTGGCAATCAATGAGGCTGGCTGGCGACTGGGCTCAGGAGGTGACCCTAATGTGTCTTTCCGTGGCTCATCTGTCAGGCGCCCAAAGAGGGGCTGAGGCTGGGGGGCCAGTCACCTGCCACCAGGTGGGAAATCCAAGCGTGGAGGGAGGCAGGCAGGCAAGCAAAAAAGAAGAGTTGCAGGGCAGCCTCCTCCCTGCCTGCCCCTCCTCTCTGGGGTGAAGGCTGCTGGGGCGGGAGAACTTGGGAGAAGCAGGTGAAGGAGTGGCTTACTTTCCACTTGGTCTTAGAGTTTGGGGACTTGGGCTCCACTTGGAGAAGACATTGCAGGGTTCAAGGGCATCAGGGTTTGCCATTAGGTGGGCTGCGAGGAGGCCTTTCTGGGAGTGAGGCTGGGTTCACCTTTTATTCCTGTATTGGGTTGGGATGTCTTTGGTTGTTTTTGCCTCCTGGGGAAAAAAAAACATAACTCTCTTTGAAACAGTAATGATGGTGATGAAAACATGCAATCAATACATTGTCGACTCTTACCTATAAATTTTCTCCACAATCATCTATCTCTAACAGGGCCTTTCAGTGTTCCAATGGCGTGTCCATCACCACTGTAGCCATCTTGTTGCTAGTTGTCCTCTTCTCTTTCCTTCCACCATTCCCAACTTCAAAGCCTTCTCCAGAGAACTAGGTCTTCCCATAATGTATCAGAAGTAGGATATCTTCCCCCTGATTGGTTGTGCTTCAAGTGAAAACTCAAGGTTGATTTGTGACGGTTACTGCTTTTATCAATAATCACCATTACTATTATTATTTCAATGTGTTGGTTACAGATTCAAGCTGCACTAAAGCTGTTTTGTCGTTAATATTTTCAAGGGTTAGTCCAGCCCTGCTGTGATACATTTTTATATTGCCACAACAAAGGCTGGTTTTTGCTATAAAATCCTGTAAATCGTTGAGAGAAAGAGGCCTATATGACCCCAAAACACAAAGTCAGTTTGAATTATGTAATAATTTATATAATTTACGCACCTTCTATAAAATTATAGGTTGTAGGCCTGAAATTTAATAATTAAGTTTGATTTATAACATGATTAGTAGCAACTATGTTAGTATTAATATTTAGGAAGAGGATTCAAATAACTAACTTGTGCAGGAAAACCTAATTGTATCTTACAAGATATTTCTAAAACTTTCTCTGAATAATTGCACCAAGGACCAAAATCTCTTTGCTAGCATACTGGTGTACTTTTGGGAACACGTCTAACCTCATATTCAAACCAAGATACAAATATCAAGGTACAATTATATGTTGGTACAAATTAGATTAATGCAATTGGGTGAGTATAATGCAACTGTCACTGAGGATCTAGATTGTAAAGAAAAGTGCATACCAAAAGAGTATGGAAATGCTAAAATTGATGCAGCTTTGAGTGTAGCATCTCGCATTACATTCTTTAGTGCTCTCTTCAATTAACTTTATTAAAATGGAACAGGAGGCATCTTTATTCATCTTACCAAAATGATTTGGTAAACCTGTTTGGAATATGTTTTGTATTATCTGTTTAAGGAACTGGCAAAAGAGAAAGTTAACAGGTGTATACTCTAGGTAATGACCATGTAGAATTGCAGATTTGGGCTAGCTTAATTTTTCTTATTTATTTGGACAAATCATGGCAAATGTTAGCATTCCTTTATATCTATTTCGTTCTTAGGATCATAATATTAAAAAAGTAGCTTGGAGACTTTCCCTCCTCTAATTTCAAAAATAAACGACTATGTGCAACAGCTGAAACTATGAATAAAAGATACGTTCAGTGAAAAGAAATAAAAATGTCTGCTTGGGCCAAACTGAAAATGTGTGATTGCCTTTTACGATCTTCTTTACATCTTTCAAAAATATTTTATGATATTTTAGAATGGATAAAAGGGTGAGATCAGCCTTGAGACTGGAACAACACTACTGATGGGGATTAACATTGCCTGGAAGATGAGATACTACAGTACAGCTAAGTACTTTTGGCCAAAGTGTAGTTCTTAGCGATTAAGTTACCGCACCTATGTCCCAATTTTTTTCCTTCCTTCCTTCCTTCCTTCCTTCCTTCCTTCCTTCCTTCCTTCCTTCCTTCCGTCCTTCCTTTCTTTATTCCTTCCTTCCTTCCTTCCTTCCTTCCTTCCTTCCTTCCTTCCTTCCTTCCTTCCTTCCCTCTTTCTCTTTCTCTTTTTTCTCTCTCTTCCCTTCCCTTCCCTTCCCCTCCCTTTGATTCATATACACCATTCTTAAATCCAGTTAAACTTCCCCAATACCATCCATTATATGCTGAGTAAGACACTGTTAAGAACTTCAGCTCAAACATCTGAAGAGTTCCAGGGTGGAGTGAGCTGATCCAGAGAACAGATCCACAACGAACTCATTTTCTGGGATGGCCCACATATTGCTTTGTATAATGTAAAGTATCATACATAGTCATAAAAAGTCATGTTCTACATTGTAATGTTGTTCTACCTAAAAATACTGGAAATTTCAAAAGGGATTCTGAATGGCAGGTCCTCAGTTTTAATAACATTTCCCCCTCACAAATAAATAATCTAACTGAATATTTGGGAGACATGGTATAAAGCTAATTTATATGAAGTACTTCGAACAATGTGAGATTGTTTCATTAGTGTCTTCTTGTATAAGTAAGATATAGCTAACCCCGAGTTACATATATTTCCTACCTTTAAAAACGTATCTTTTGTTAACAACCTGTTAGATGCTTCAAAGTTGTGTCATTTTGAAAGATTGGGTGAGATAGAAATTCACCTAAGTAACTAAAAATGTTGCTTCATCCTTGGATAACTTTTATTTATGATGATGTTAAATCTTTCTACCTCATTAAATGTACTTAAAATGAAATAAATATGTTGGATGTTAAATTTTGGATTAGGACTATATTAGTTTTGTGCGATGGACGTAACATTTACGCTGACTACAATATACGTTAGGTTTAAAAATGTAATGATTTAAAACTTATTGACTTGCGGTTGCTATTTAGTGTTAGCAAGATTTTAACAGCAATTACAACATGGGAAAATCTCTGGCTTGGTTTTTAGTGTCACGTGTGAAATCAGTGTATGGTTGTCACTGTAGTTCAGCTGTAAGATAGAAGGTTGAATGTCAAACTCTTTCAGATTTACTGAGCTGTATGCACCTGGCATAGCAACAACATAGATCTTTTTTTTTAGATGGTTGTTGGGCTGTAATATATCTACTGTTAAACACGGAGAGATTAAGACTTTTAGAGAGTTTTTCTACTTTTAATCTTTTGGCACCAATATACTTAGATTTATAGGAGGGGAAGGCTGAATGTTCAAACAACACCAATTACTGTATTTGAGACAAGGAAGAAGAGGAATAGATACTGTTAAATAGAAATGGTACACAGAACTAAGCTTTCTATTAAAATCAAATTCTAAGTGAGCATTTAGAATTGAATATACACACACTGTCGTGTGTAGGTACACGTTTCCAGTACTGAGCGAACATTCTTATTGCAAAACTGTTGTTGTGACATCTGTTCTATTATAGGAAGAATAATGTATGTATTATACGTGTAAAGCTATGGGAAAAGTTACTAGAAACAGTTTTAACTGAGTTTAGTAAAAGTTCCAGCTATGTGTCTTTAGGACTGCAGAAAAAAAAAGCCTGAATACTTAAATATACACTTTTTGTTGAGTTCATTATTACTTTTGAAGAATAACACTTAGGATAGCGGTATGCATTTTTAAAAATGGTTGCCTTCACCAACCGCAACTCAATTGAGAAAGCTTATTATACCCAAGAAATTAATTGATTAATGGTGAGAGTGGGAAAACCAACCATAACATTTGACCAACAAAAAACCTCAACTTCACTAATATGTCCAATCCACTATATTGTGCTTTTCATTTTTCCCTTTATAAGTAGAAATTAATAACAATAAAAATTATTATTAATAATTTCCCCATAGTCAGAAAGATAAAATTTCACCTGATGGAAAAGAGTCAAAGAAAAGTAATATGAATTATTTTAAAATATTTTCAGGTATTTCTTTCCAATAATCTTACACAAAATCTCAAATTGTTAGAAAGCTTACATTAGAGACAGCCAATTCACATATAAGGATTTTTACATGAAATACATTGCTTGATGTTTGTAACTCGGGGAAAGAAACTTTTGTATGTTCTACATGCACTTATTAAACAATTTGAATTGTGTTTTATTTTTGCTGTATTTGCATACATATTTTGGTTATTTTATTAATATCTAATTTGTTGTGACAATTTTTTTCAGACTGATGATGAGTATTAAATCATTTTTCAGAAACTGATGAATAGAGGTCTGAATGAATGCTCCCTTGAAACTAGATGGACTTGAAGTAAACTTAGTTTCACAATAAATTCTGAAAGGAAGATGAGACACAGTCTTATATATGGATATTTTGATACCCTTATTAACAATGTTCTAAAAGACTTGCTCTGTTAATAATGGTACTTCTTCCATATGCACCAGAATGAAACTCAATATAAATATTTTCAAGATTTTGGGGTTGCTCTCTTATTTTTCTTCTTGAAAAATATGACTAGTTAAACGGCAAGCTATATTTCCTTTTTCTCCTGATGTTTCTTATATTCAATAAGACGTAAATAGCTTAGCTGTTTGCTTCTTTAAAATTGATGTTTTCTTTATTTCCTAAAAAAAATACGATTACTTTTCTTTCCTTTGCAGTGGAAAAATTATTTTTTGTATTGACAGAACATATATTAATTAATATGTAAACACTTTAATTCAGGTAAATGGATCCAAAAGCTGATAATGCTTTATATGTGTGTAATATTAGCAAAAGGGAAAAAAAGAAAACCATGAACATTATTTATCCTGAAATGGAATAAATATCCACATTAGAGAAAACAAGTTATTGAATTTGTGGTTTTATCAGGTATACTTATTTTAATGAAACAGTTTTGTGACTAAAGTATTTAAGAGTAATATATAAAGCTGCATTGTTTTTAACCATATTTCCTGTGGAATATGTTAGAAAGCTTATTGCTTCTAAGCATACAATTCATAGACTTTTCATCTACTTATCCTCTGGTTGAAGTTCTGTTGATGCCAAAGGAATCCAGAGCCTCTGATTTGAATGTAAATTGATTTGAGTGTATCTTAAATCTTGACTCCTAATCTTTTCAGTAGAAATATAATCCATTTATCTGAATGAGATTTAGCTGTAAACAATGATTAAATGTAAACTGTGTTACTTAGAGTATTGTTAAAATAAATGGGACAAGTTGCTAACATGCAGCTTATTGATTTCATTAGATCTATTATATGTATGAATTTAATCCAATAATGTTAGGATTGCAGCTAAACTTTAAAAGGTGAAAAAGTAATTCGTGCATTATGTTCATTTAAAGGTCATTTAAATCGGGACATTTAAATGTCCCAAAAAACAGATGTAAAACATGAAACAGTTCTGAAATGTTAATAGATCTATTCCTAAATCAAATGTACCCAGACAATAATTGAGTTAGTTGGTTTCAGAAACTTTTTGGAATATAATACATATAGCAAGCGATCAAGCCGCACTTGTATAAATTTTACGCAAGAGCATTAGCGGTAGATAGAATTCAATGCAAATGATCAAAACATTTGTAATAATTTATAATAGAATATTAAATATGGCCACAACAATAATGTCTTTCTGTTTATGGTACCTTATTATGAATAGTGGAAAACATAAAGAAAGAATGGTACTGAGTAGTTAAGCAGATAATTTTTTAAATATAAAACAGAACAGTTCAATTCCATAATTGTCCAGGTAAAATCTATTCCTAGCAATGGAAAATACTTCTTGGCATGTAGTCTACAATTTGTTCTCCCTAATTTGTAATGCTGATCTTTACTTTTTGGGCAGCACTTCAGAAAAAAGTTCCCAAAACTGTGTTTAGAACGAGTATGTATAACCATCTCAGAACTGTATGTTTATATGATGTTTTGAAGACCACATGTGCATAAATGTGAGCGATACTATATGTTAAATATAAGAGTTTGATCCTGAAACTGTATGGTTAGAGTAAAAAACAAAAAGATGCTTTGGCTTCCTTTAATTGAAGCTGCTTGGTAGACATGGTGTCTCCAAGAGAGCCATTAATAATCAGGAAGCTGGGAGGAGGTTACACATCTAAAAGATTGTCAGCAGGGAACAAATTATTCTAGAATCAAGGGTCTGCACTGAAATGTTACTGAAATCTTGACTATACGTATTCTATATCTTGAGACATACCAAGTTTCTATCCTGTTTTTGGTCATTTTAACGTTCTTTAATTGTATAAAAAAATCTAATTCAATCCAAGTCACATCTTATGTAAAATTATTACAAAACACATGGGGCGGGTCATATTTGAATGAACAGTTCTATGAATATAATAAGGAGAAATGTTAGCTAGCTGAATTATCTGACTTATTGCTGAATAATGAGAATAAAGCCTTTAAAAGGTTGTTAGCTCTTTTTCTTTAAAAAAATCAAACCTGCAATTCTGTTTCTGAATAGATGTGTAGATTCTGTTGCATTCGGGAACGTATTTACTTGCATATACTGCAATTATTATCTTGGTCAGTTATATTTATCTTAGTAGATAATGAAGTCGTTTAAGACAAAGTTAGAATACATTTATAAAACTATCTAACATCTATAATATTTAATATAAATTGTAACTAACATTAGATACAAGAACGCTTATAATTACAAGTGAAAATATCTAAAATATATGTAAATTATAATTACATCTATAATTAAATTGCAGGCGGGAAGATTGTCCCATCAGGGTTTGACGGATCTTCCATGCTGCTGCATAAAACCTGGTTACATGCACAAAAGGTAGTTTGTCTATGAGCAGCCACTGGACATAGGCTGAATCTGGGTAATTGGGATATCTACTGACCAAGGGTAGTATGAATCTGGTTCAAATGTTTCCGAAAAAAGAGCAATAAATAGAACAAGTTCTGTAGCTTCCTCCTTTCCAGAATCACAAGTGCAAACCCAAGGGTACTTTTCTTTATTTATCATCCAATACTGTGAGAGAAGAGAACATGGCATCCGGCAAGAGAGAAGGCTTTCCGATGGCTAAATGTTTTTACCTATGTAAGGTAACAGACAGCAGTGACAATAGAGCTGTTGTATACTAGTGAAAAGAAGGTTGGGACCTTCCATAGCTCTGCTTGCTGTTCTGTGTATCATTTGCTTCAGGATTTATTTTGCCTGTTCATATTCCATTCAGGGAGAGTAGTTAAGATTGAACAGTCTTGATCTATGTGGATTGAAAATTGTCCTAAAGAATCAGTGGTACGAGGCCTTGAGGATAGAAGTATACTTTCTTGGTCTGGAATTTAAATAGATTTAAAGTTCATCAAAGCCAACAATTAAACTAACTTCAAGTAGTTCAACATGTAAAGAGCGTTATACATGAAACTTATTTGTGAAGTGGAATGATAATTATTAGGTATAGCAAAGTTAAATGCTTGTATAATCATAATTTTTTTTCCTATATAAATTTTCCTACATTACATATAAATGTAATGAATTAGGTTGGAATGGGTACAATCTACAACCTTGACCGTTTAATCTTTCCCTGTTCCTCCCATCCTCCAGTTGGCTACAGGATGTGTAGGATGTCAGACCCACCAAGCTGTAGTTTAAATGCTTAACAAGGCTTTTTTTGTGAAGTCATGGGCCCCAGTTATGGAAATTTATGAAAGCCAATCACTTCATTTTATTTTGCTGTTTGAATAATTCTATTAAGCGGGAAAGGACAGAATGGCCAAGAAAATATATTTTGAGTTCTAGAATTAAGAATCCATCTTTTGTAAGCACTCTGGTTTATGGGTCTTTCCTTACCACCAACTTATACTGCCCTCCAGGGGTGGTACTCACTTACCTTAGCTACTGGTTCGCAAATGTGAGTGCGCGCGCCACCTCCGCACATGCACAGGACCTTCTGCGCATGCGTGGAGTGTCAAAAATAGGATGTGATGACATCCGGGTGGGTGGGCGGAGCCTCCCACAGCCACAGCTACTAGTTAACTGAGTATAACCGGCAGAATCCCACACTGCTGCTATCTACTTATCCTTGAGTCAGCAGAAAACTGTACCAAAATGAAGTAGTTGTCTCCACTGCTGGATCCTGTCCTTTCCCTATCTGTCCAATACCTGAATTCCTTCCAAAGACTAACAAGTTTTACACACTTTGAGCTTGCCCTTGACCATGTCAAATGAAGGACGAAAATACTTCTTCAATGCTGGCAGGTGAGGATGAATCAAACCTGTCTCCCTCCTAGAATGGAACATGATGATAGCATTGATGAGGACATGATGGGAAAAAAATGTTGCAAGGGTTTGTTTGCACTATGGATAGATGTAAATGGTTTCAGAGCTTGGGGGTCATGAATGTTGCACTTGAAATTGATCTGACTGAGTATTTGGATAATAAATATACTGATTGAAAAACATGAACCTCTTCAAATGAATTTTCTGTTGGGATCCATCGCATTCCACACCTATTTTTGTGTACCTAAGAAGGTTCTGCGTTCGTACTTTTCAACTTGAGACCACCAGGATTTTAGGGATGTGAAACTAAAATGACATAAAAAACCCAAGAGCTTATTACTGTTTTCAAACAACCTATTTTTATAGGATTATTCAAATTGCAATGTATAATGTATATGTTTTTCTAGATCTATAATATGCTTCTTAACCTGGGTCTTTGCAAATGTGCAAGTTTATTCCCAACCACCCTTAAGTTACTTAAGGTTGGCTGGGAATGATGGAGTTGTAATATGACAGATTTGAAGATGCAAGGTTGTAGATAATGTAAAGAAAATGAAATTTATATTCACCTTTTGAGCAATTTATTGGAAAATGATTTTGAAACTAAATAGTAGCTGCTAGTTTAGCAACAGCAGAATAGAGGGTAGATTTTAGTTGTATAATTGATAACCGTGTTGGATAGAAAGGATTTTTGTGCTTTCTGAAACATTAAACTTGACTAAAATTTATTTGACACAGGAGGAAAGAAAACTGTGTCAATTCTACTAGGTTTATTACTTGTGGTTCCAGGATGCATTCTTATTCCAAATTTATGGTTTAGACCACCAAATCCCCAACCAACTGGTGAATATTTTTGTTTTATTTTTAGCTGCTAGATGTATATGATGCAAAATTATTGGAGTGAAAGGAATTGCTGTGTAAATAATAAAAAACAGGCATTACTTTTTGAATATATTTCTGGAACAGCATTTGAAACCTTTCATTGTGTTTCAATGTCCCAAATATGCTAGGGACAGTAGTTAATTCAAAGAAGTTGATTTTTATTTATTTGCAAAATATATTTCTATGAATAAGCAATGTTCTTGGAAGTCCAGAACTTAAAATATATAAAGAACATGGAAACTATTTATTTGAAATAGAAAAAAAAAAACTTTATAAAGCCCTCTTTATTCAAGATTATCAGTTAAAAATTTAATGCAACATAAAGATGTTGCCCATTTGTTTCAGCAGTGTTTTGTATTAATAAAATTATTAATTTGTTGCTTTCCAAGACATCCAATAACCGTAGCTCTTTGTGTAGCTTGCAAATTAATAGAAATCTATTCTAGAAAAGCCAATACAAAATCAATAATAGGAATAATAATGACAGCACATACAGTAAAATCATAATATAATAAATTAGCAAAACTATAGTTCTACCAGCTTTGGAGGATATAGTGCCTGAGAGAATTATAAAAGGGTTTCATATGGTTTTAAAAAATCATTTAACAGTAGCCTTTTAGGGCAGTCATTTTGAAGACCACCTCAATATTAAAAAGTCTTTGTTTTGTGGCATAATATCTATCCTTTATTAGATATTAACTGTAATCCAACATAACTGAAATAGTAATGGGGAGAAATGTAATTTCATACCTTTGGGTACATGCAAATTAGTAATGCAACATTTCAGAGTCAAACATAATACAAAAATTGTTAAAGCAACCCAGGGCGTGGAAAGCTTTAATTTGGGTGATTCTTTGTCCCATATAAATCATGGTTTGTGTATTATGATGGACATAATAAATCTTGATTTACACGTGCCAACCAGGCCTTGATGTTGAATGCTTCGTTAAAATAAACCTCTTCAGTTTTAATCCACAAATCAGTTGGAAGATAGTAAGATGCAGTGCTGTGCAGTGTATGCTTCCTAGAAAATAAATCTCATTCCAGTCAATAGAACTACCTCTCATATAAATTGGTTTAGATGCAAAGTTAGTCCAGTATTTTTACTCTTTGAGTAAAGGAGGGGCAATTGGCCCCTCTGTCACTGCAAGTGACAGCCATATTTTGTATCATATCTAAGCATAGCAGGCTCCTGACCTTGAACAGCTTTCTATACTACTTGTCCATGCCTCAACTTGCCACCTGCTTGCCGTATGCCATCCTAGATAAATGCTCCACTATGTGTGGGAATGCATGCTGTGGACTTGGTTGCATTTCTCCAGTGGTGAAATCCAATTTTTTTTTACTACCGGTTCTGTGGGTATGGCTTGGTGGGCATGGCAGGGGAAGGATACTGAAAAATCCCCATTCCCTCCCCACTCTTGGGCCAGCCAGAGGTGGTATTTGCCGGTTCTCCGAACTACTCAAAATTTCCGCTACTGGTTCTTCAAACTGCTCAAAATTTCTGCTACTGGTTCTCCAGAACGTGTCAGAACCTGCTGGATTTCACCCCTGCCTTTTTCTCTGCTCAGTCCAGGCCCGTTTTGAACAGTGGTCGCTATCACATTTTGGGATAAGATGTTTGGGCAAACTCTTTTAATGTGCTTTATTTATCAGTTCTCCAAGCAAGAGTGCACAACAAATCTATTACTATGTATTCCCTATGATTTTGGGTCTAAAATGTAATGGATGAATTCTTATTGGCCAAACTGCCCTTTAGCATTTGCCATTCTCTTTTTCTGCACAGGGTGTGACATGTGTGCCGATAACCGAAATGGAGAATGTCCCATGCATGGACCTCTGCACTCTTTGCGCCGCCTGGTGGGAACTAGTAGTGCAGCAGCGGCAGCTCCTCCCCCTGAGATCCCGGAGTGGCTTCGGGATCTGCCACGAGAAGTATGTCTGTGCACGAGCACTGTTCCTGGCTTGGCCTATGGCATCTGCGCAGCCCAGAGGATTCAACAAGGCACTTGGATTGGGCCTTTCCAGGGAGTTCTCCTTCTGCCAGAAAAGGTACAAACAGGAGGAGCCAGAAATACTCAGCACCTCTGGGAAGTAAGTCACAGTTTAAAATCCAAATGGGAGTTTGGGTTTCGTTTCATGAGTTTCATGTTGGTTTTATTTGTCTTCACTGTCCATCCTTGGTGGATTTCAGTATGTGTACTAACAGTAGTAGCATGGAACAAGTGAGCTTCTGACAGTTGTCATAGTTTTAAAAAACAACACTTTGTGTAAAGCTTTTGAGCAGGGAGAAGAAATCAGGCCTTTTTATGGTCTTTTCTAAAAGTGAAAAATATTTGAAAGCAAGCCCTACAAAATCTGGACAACCACTAGATGGCAGCAGACAGGTACCAGAAAACACTGTGCCATTTGGCAGTCATCTGGATTTTGAGCCAAATCTGGTGTCCTATAAAAGCTACATTTATTTAAGCAATTTCTCTGTTAGCTGTTACGCATACTGTTAAGTACAATGTTTTACTGGTTGACAAAGCATGTTGATTTGGTTTACATGCACTGTGATTTTTAAAAGCTTTTTTTTTTCCAGATGATAGTTTCAAATTCTTAAACTGTGTTTTAGGAAGCTGTAAATTCTTCCTCTTGCCTTGATGTAGCATTTTGATGTAGCATTCTGGAATTTTAGTGCAGGGACTTTAAACCACAGTTTTGTATCCTAGGTTAAACCATATTTTGATTCTGACTAGTAAACCAACATTAAATCTTCCTGCTAGACAAAATGTCTAAAGAAGCAAAGCAGCCACAAATGTCATATGAAGGAAGGCTTCAAAAGGTGCAAGGGAATGTGTGGCTCTGTTAATTCATTGGAATTCATTGAAATTAGATCATAGTTTTGTTTTAGATTGTGACTAAATTTCATGCAGCCCTGGGAGCATAATCACAACACTGCTTCTAGTATAATGAAAATAAAATCTCTGTGTTCCTATCTGAACATTTTAGCTTTTCCATATGATGATAATATCATTGTGAAGGTTGGGATAAATTCAATAAAAGCATACCAAAACTACATATCACTGAAAGCAAAGGAAAGTGCTAATATACTTTCTAGGCATATTCTCCAAAAAGCCCTGTGGGAATTTCAATTGGAGGTGGTTTTTTTCAGAATATCATCAATGCTCATTAATTGACGGAAGAAACAAAGAAGCTTATGGGTTAACTGTTTTGCCATTCATTCATTGGCATACACATTACATTGTATGCAATAAAAATTTGGGTTAGAAGAGGAAAAAGCTAGTGCAAGTATTAAAGTTGAGTGTCTTTTGAAGTTAATAAAAATGAAAGACATAAGGTGTGACAATCAAAGAGAGAACATGGTAATGATATGGGAGATGGTCAATGAGTGAATCAGAATTGTGGGGAGAGAATGAGAAAAAGTACTGCATTTGCTACACTCTGTAGAAAGAAATCCATATCTTAAATATAGATTTACCGTAAATAAACTAAAGAGAAGGGGGAAATGGGTACATTTAAGGCTATACATACAGTTAGTAGGATACAATATAATGCAGTAATTGAATATAAAGGCTTAGAAGGAAATGTAAAGGGTTAAGTCTTGGTTGTCTTAATTTGTTATGGCAATATAACATTCAAGAAAAGAATCAGTCAAACAATCAGGCAGTGTAGTATTGGATGGCGGAAAAGAAGCTTGGATTTGAGATTACGCACTGAGAGAATGGTTGGTGAAGTTGAGAGCTCTTACTGAAATGGATAAATTGACTTCTTTGGTTAGAGAAAAGACATTATTTACATTATTGGTGACTGTTGCCTTCTATAGATTTTTTTGGGTAAACATGAAAAAATGAGCTTGTGACTTATGGTTTTGATGATGAGATAGGATAGATTAGAGAAGGAAGATTAACATGATTTAGGGAGATTAAAATATATTTATACTTGTAATTGCTGTGAGGAATATTTGAAGCCACTTGGTATATCTTTTTTCTTTTCTCTTTTTCAACTTTTTTTTTCTTGCACTTTTTGCTTTTTTCTTGATTTATTTCTTTTTGTTTTTTCTTCCTTACTTTATATTTAGTATTCTTGTTTTAAAGAATATATGTATGTATGTATGTACCGTGTTTTCCCAAAATTAAGACCCTGTCTTATATTTTTTTGAATTCTGAAATAAGCACTTGGCCTTATTGCCATGCGTTCAAAAGCCCAATTGGGCTTATTATCAGGGGATGTCTTATTTTGGGGAAAACAGGGTATGTATGTCTGTATGCATGCATGTATGAAGATTGGATTGATAAAGCTAGATAACATCTGTATTGAAGTATTATTGAGCCAGGATATTTGCCATTTTAACATATTTAGAAAGAAAATAATATAGTATCAAGAATGCTCAAGGCTACACTTTGTGAATTGCAGACACTGAACATTGAATTGTAATGGGTCTAAAGAGGATTTGGAGAAAAGACAGGTAAATAATGGGAATGTGAAAGTAGTCTACAGGCATATAGTATACATGAAATTGATGACAAAATAATTGTAATTTCTTGCAATTAATACAGGTAGTCCTCGACCTATAACCATTGCTTAACAATGGTTCAAATTTATTTATTTATTTATTTATTTAATTTGTATACCGCCCTTCTCCAACAGGATTCAGGGCGGTGAACAGCCATGGTAAAACATAACATATAAAATTTAAAAGCAGTTTAAAAACATTAAATAATTTTGGCTATCCATTTAAAACAACCCAGATTAAAACCAATTACAAATTAAAACCGAAGGGATGGGATCAAGCCAGCCCGGCTAGGTGAAAAAGATGTGTTTTCAGGGCCCGACGAAAAGTCCAGAGGTCTGGTATCGTGCGTATCTCTGGGGGTAGGTCATTCCAGAGGGCAGGTGCCGCCACAGAGAAGGCTCTCCCCCTGGGGGTCGCCAGCCGACATTGTCTGGCCGACGGCATCCTGAGGAGGCCCTCTCTGTGGGAGCGTACTGGCCGGTGGAAGGCTATTGGCGGCAGAAGGCGGTCTCGTAAATACCCCGGTCCTAAGCCATGGAGCGCTTTAAAGGTGGTCACAAACACTTTGAAACGCACCCTGAAGACCACAGGAAGCCAGTGCAGCTCGCGCAGGAGAGGTGTCACATGGGAGCGCCCCGTCACTCCCATAATCCCCTGCGCGGCCGCATTCTGGACCAACTGGAGCCTCCGGGTGCACCCCAAGGGAAGCCCCATGTAGAGAGCATTGCAGTAGTCCAGACAGGAAGTGACGAATGCTTGAGTGATCGTGCGTAGGGAGTCCCGATCTAGAAAGGGACGCAACTGGCGTATCAGGTGAACCTGATAAAAAGCCCCCCTGGCCACGGCTGTCATATGCTCTTCTAAAGACAGCCGTGTATCCAGGAGGACGCCCAAGTTGCGAGCCCTTTCTGTGGGGGCCAATGATTTGCCCCCAATAACCAGCGATGGCACCAGCTGGCTATATCAGGATGCCAGAAGCCACAGCCACTTGGTCTTGGAAGGGTTGAGTCGGAGCCTATTTCTCCCCATTCAGGCCCGCACGGGGCCTGGATGATGAATTAATTAATTAATTAATTAATAATGAATTAATTAATGATGGCCTCAGGAAAAAGTCAGTTATGACTCAAATTCGAACTTACAAACATTGTCCCACTCCATGGTTACATGATTGCAATTTAGGTGCTTGACAGCTGGCTTACATTTATGACAGATTGCATTATCTTGTGGTCATGTGATTGCAATTTGAGACTTTTATGGCAGAGTCTAGCAGAAGTCAACATTGATTAACCTGGATTGGCGCATTCAACTATGTGACTTGATTTACAATTGCATGATTCGACTTACAGCCATCATAAAAATGGTCAATTATACTTAGGCCGTATCAATTAAATTTACAGTAACATCTACTTAAAAACCAGCAAAATGTTTTGCAAATGAAGAATCCAGTTTCTTACCCTTCCTTCTTTTCACTTGTCCTGAAACGTCTGATTCTTAATGGTCTTCAAATAATTTTTAACATGATTAGAAAACCAATGAAGGATTAGTGCAGAGGCACTTAAGCCCTAGTGCAGATGTAGCACTCTTTTATTTGTTTTACTTTGGCAAATATCAGGATTATTGCATTTGATGTATAGTTGGACGCTGTAGACACATTTTTTGGCTTGTCTGGGCAAGAGTTCCTGCCACACATTTAATGTTTGCTTTGTGTGTAATCCATACAGTTCAATATATGGCAGTTTGAAGTAAATTAAACACCATTCCATTACCTCACAAGATGGCCTGACACCTATGGGTGTTCATTGGGAAATTGTACAGTCTTTTATCAATCAGCCAAGTGATTTTTTTTTTTTATAGCACAGGGAAAAAACAATTTCTTTAGGAAGCCAAGAATATGATTCATTTCTGTTGTGATTCTTTTAATTTTCCATTGGCCCATTTTTAGCTGGGAAAAAGAATTGATACATTTTACGCAAAGACAATAAGCTCTGATTTATTTATTTAACAGAAAAAATAGCACTGAAGTTCGCAAGGAAATCTTCATACAGGGATTGATTCCTTTGAAAATCAGTTATTATTTCTAATGTGTTTGTTTTAAGTTAATGGAACCAATTCTTTCCTAGTATTCTTGCAAATAAACTTTTCCAAAAATTAGATGTTATAGATGAGGATGAGATATTTTTCTTAGTGTTTCTAGTAAAAAAGGAATCTGCACTAACTTCCAACATGTATGAAAACATTATCTCAGTTATTAATGTTTTTGTTCCCCAGAGATAAATTAATCTAGTTGCACAAGGTTTCTACTTTCTGTTTAACATCAAATTGTAATAAGACCAGACTCAAGGAATGCATAGAAGGCGCACTTTAAATTCCATGGGAATATAATATAGACATTTAAAAGGTTTGCAAAGTCTCATTACTGAAGTTTTTCAAACTTTAAATCTGAAGACCTGTGAATGGCAAATTATGCCCCTATCCGCCTTCTCTCCCTTCTTCATGTAGTGGAAACTGTATAGCTATGTGGGACATAGAACTGAAATAAATGCTACTTCTCTTTAACTGATCTATCAAAGGATTAATTCCTACATGTTCTGTCTGCAAATTCTTCTCAGATTTTACATACAAATAACAAGTGAATGTTTCCTTCTCTATGACTATGACTTTACTGATTTACTGAGGATTACTATTAGATTGAAAGATTTCCAATACCTATATTGTTTTTGAAGTTTTGTTTAATAATCAGAAATATAAGGCATGCTTATGCTATTTAGGATTGTTGAAAACATGACTGAAAAAAGTAATGTATTTATTCTTTAGAAATAGATTCAATTTGCAATCCCATTCATACTTATCTGGGAAGGAGATTCATTAACATCAATAGGTTTTATTTCTGTTTAAATATATGTATGATTTGACAGCCAACAAGATCCTTCTACTGCAATGATATAACATTTTTGTCATTTAGATTTAATAGCAGTTAAATTTCTAGGATGTAAGTTTAACATCACAACTTTGAAAGGATGTTCTCAGTTCTTAGAAAGTTATTTGTGCTTAAATCCTATTAAGATCAATGTACTTGTCTGCTAGAACTATGCTAAATTCCTTTGATGTCAAAGGAAACTAAAATGCAACAAAGGTAAGTTGAAGATAAAGAGAACATTTTAAGTATGCTGGAAGGAAATAGTCCAGACACTCATTTGCTAATCTGAAAATAAATGTGTCTTCACATTTCTTCCACTACATTTAAAACCATTATCTGAATTGGGTCTTGCATCAAATTATAGTCTTTAATATGACAAATGGGAAAAGCTATTTAGCTATATTTAATTTAGTTTAATGCAAAATTAGTTTTACCCTGGTCTTAGTTGTCGGGCTCTGCCCAGGTTTTGAAGTGTCTTGCACTAATAGAAGAGATTATTTTTAAATCTTATGAAATCTGCAATCAGCATATTTCAGGAATTCCAAGATAGTCTAATTATACTTGGAATCTCACAAGTAGTTTTTAAAAATTGTGAAAACCATGGAAAGATAGAATCCCTATCCTCTATCTCCCTGCATTATAGACTAAGTTACAAATGTAGAGATAAATACACTTGAACTGCCTTTTAGTCTATGTTTTAGACGCAGGAAAGGATGGCATAAATTAATGTATAACTAATAAATATTTATAAATATTATAAATAACATATAATAAAGTTATACTTTGAATTAATCAATTCAAACTATATTAAGGTGAATATTATATTACTCAATAATCCTTCTGTATTTCTTGATTGCTTGTCACCTCTGTTTCAAATATATCATGGGTGATGAAATCTGGATAATTTTGCCTTCGAAATAATGTTGGATCTCAGCCTGCAATATCAAGTGAAAAGGAGCTTGTAGGATGGGCCGAAGATAGATCTAGTGATTCATTGTAGAACAGAAAATTTCAATTGTTTTACAGTTGTGTTTATATGATTTACCATACCTAGAATGATATGAAAGTTAGAAGGTAACCAGAAGTGGAATAGTTTCTGAAAAATTCTGGTACTGAATGCAAGTTCAGAATGTGCCAGAAGAATGTGCCTTCTTTTTAAATTCCATAGATACCTTTTTAGTAGCTGTTAGGACGCTTAGGAAAAGTAGTTTTGATAGGCTGTTTATAAATTATGCTAAATTAAATATATGAATATTTTGCACCTTTAGTTAATCTTGCTAAAGGAGATATGTGATTCAATCTTTCATTTGAATATGATAGAATGGAAAAAAATAGTTAAAATGCACAAGGAATGCTAAAACGATTGGTGTTACTATATGAAATTAGCAGTAAACCAGAATAATATACAGCTATTTGCTTCTCAACTAGTTTAGGGATTGGATTAGGATATTAAACCCCTATCTCAACATCTTAATTCTCTTGCTTATGTGAAATGTAATGGAACACATCTGACTTACAAAGCATATTTACTTAGAAAAGTCTTCTTGGCAAGAGTCCTAAGTTATTCCTCCATTGTTTTGGTTGGCAATTGTTTTCACTAGGGTTTGTTCCAAATAAATGTCAGCAAAACTGCAGCTATAATTCTTGTGCACGTGTGTGTGTGTGTGTGTGTGTGTGTGTGTGTGTGTACACAAATAGATGACTATTGTTAAAATGTATTTAGAAAGTGCCAGTCCAGATACAGTACATGCATTCAGTAATGAAGTGTGTATTTTTAAAATATTTTTTATTCCACCTATATTATTTTTATATATAACTCAAGCAACAACCCAGCTGACTTTCATACCTAAGGAAGGACTATAATTCATAGTCTAGCCTGATTTCTAGCCTTTACCTCTAGATCAAACAGACTGTCAGTTTGTTTTTTAATCCTTAACGCTGTCAGATTCACTGACATTCATCACTAGTTTTAGAAGAGTTGCGGACCATATACTACTTACCTCAAGCCAACAAAATAAGTTTTGATAAAATAAATTTCATATATTCAGTTCGTATATGTCTATTCTGTGTTCACCTTGCTTAGAAGTGTGCATTAACTTTCTTAGGATAAACATGTTAGATAATTGACTGATTGCTAACATCATTTGTATCTTTGATGAATCACTTTGAAATGAGATGAGCAGCAAATAAATTTAATAGATAAAATCATCATCACCACCACCATCATCACAAGTTTCTATTCAATTACTAAATATTTAATTGAATAACATGCATAATGACTACAGAAATAAGCAAACCTCTATAATCAGGAGTAAGCCAGACTTAAAACAGCAAATTTACATACAAAATAATAACATTAATATCAGAGAGGAAATATTTCTGCCTCCTGTTGCATTCTTATCTCCCAGAAAGTGACTTTTGTGCCCTAATCAATTATAGGCACTTATGTACCAACACCAAATCACAACAAAGATTTCTTAGAATGTATTCTATATGTCTCTGTTTGCAATATTGTGTATGAGTTGTTGATTCATACAAATTCATAGAACATGGTGATAGAAATTTAATCTGCTGTCAGTATAACAATCACCAATATATCCTTGAATGTCTTTTTTTACTTTTGTGATCAGGAAAAAAAAAGACTTTAGAGTCATTTATCATTAGAAACAGGCAAAACAAGGAATAAAAGCACTACTCTTATATCTTATTAATAAGATATAACTTATTTACATTTGTTTCATATGAATCAAAAGAAGTACATTTTTAAGTGTTAAAATGATACGTTACACATAAGCTTTCTTTTGTATGGTGTGGTATGGCAATTGCATCGTATGTATTGTGTCAGAACAGGTTACAAAAATAGTCATCCAGTTAGAATGTTTGTCCCTCCCATGCATACAATTATTTGGAAATAAAAATCTTTCCACACAATTGCACTTCTGATTACAGATTTTTAGGATTGGCCTGTTATATCTCTGCATCTCAGCTTGGATCATATTTTAGTTGCATCAATATTGTTATACATACCATATTTCCCTGAAATACGACCTATGCCAAAAATAAGCCCTAGCTTGATTTTTATGTGTGCGCCTAAGCTCTACCCCTAAAATAAGCCCTAGTTAAGACCTTGCCCACTCCATCCCACCATCTGGTTGTACGAGGTGGGGTGAGGTGCATGAGTAAAGATCAAGCTACAGTGTGGAGCTACCCCATGCTCCCCTCACCTGCTTATCTTAGATTGGCCTCCCATGCCCCTACACCTGTCATGTTGCTGTCTGACTTCTTCTGTGTCTGCTTGCGGTCGGATGCCACATGGTGCATTGCACTGGTGCCACCACTTGCGGTGTGTAAGACATCACTCCAAAATAAGACCTGGTGCTTATTTTGGGGCTTAAAAAAAAAAGACCGGGTCTTATTTTCAGGGAAACACGGGTAGTAATGAATTTTTTTAAAGGTTATAATAGCTATCTGTCTGTCTATCTTTCTGTCTATCTGTCGATCCATCCATCCATCCATCCATCCATCCATCCATCCATCCATCATCTATCAATCTGATCTAGTCTAGTCTAGTCTAGTCTAGTCTAATGTAATCTAATACAGTAGTTTTTAAATATGTAAAGTCAACAGCTCTCTAGTTTATTTCTACTCCTCCACTTCACTGATCTGTAATTTGTGAACTGTTTTGTCTGAAAAACCTGAGACTTGATTTAGAAGCAGATCTTATTAAAGCCATAGTGCTTTTTTCCACACCAAACACAACATAGTAACATTCTGTGATATTAATATTAATGTAGCCAAAGCTGATTATATATCTGATATTGGCATGATAACAATAGTATGAGCAGATTAAAAATTCCTATTCCTGTGCTGGGTTGTCATATAGAATCTGTCGTGCTAGAAATATTGTAGAGTTGCCACTGCTCATTCTCACCCAGTGTTGTTTCGGGTCCTGAGGATTTTTTCCCACTTGAATTTAAATATGGCTGCTTTGGAATAACTATTACGCCAGTCTCCCTTTCCTGCAAAGAAGCATGGAATTACAGCCAGCATTTGCTCCATTTCTAAGTCATGGCCATCTTTCTCCCTCCCCCTCCCCAATAACTTAGAGAATTCCATTATCCAAATTGTTACACATGTGTGACAGAGGTTGACCTTTAGTCATGTCAATCCTTTTTGTGTAGGCCTCAGGCTCCAGCTTAATAGCTCAAAGCCTGATTTACTCACTGTAATAAGGGCAGAAGGTCGAGCAATTGTCAGCTGCCTGCTCGTACCCTTCTCGGAGCCTGGCTGAAGGCTGTTAACACAAAGCTTTTCAAAGTGAATTTACAGCCACCATCACTGACAGAGGCCAATCAGTAAACCATAAATGTCAGGTTAGTGAGATTGAGCAGTAAGTAAAATACTGACAGCCCAACATTGACTCAAATCAATTGCTTAAGATTTAACGAAGAATAGCAATCTGTGTATAACCATGTCTAAATATGTAGAATGTGCAGATTTAATGATCAGTAAGAGAAAGAGGTACCAGTTGTGATTTAATTTGAGGGTTCCCTTTATTTAAAGGAAAACTCTCTACACCATAGGGCAATATTTTACCATATACAATATCCAAAGTGTCTCTTTTAATTTTATTTTATTATCTAGAAAGCAACATTTGCTTTATGATAACAAAATCATCTGTTAGGCTAACGGTGGAGAAAAGCTACCATTCATGCTTTCATTCAATTTGAGGCTTAGGAAGAAGGAAATAAAAAAATAATAATATTTTAGCAATGTCGTCATCTGATTTTTTTATTCCACTTCAATAAAGTTTAATACTTTCCAACCATCAATGCTGTTGTTCCTCTAGTTTTATCAAAGCTTTCTTTGGCAGGAAACAAGCTCTTTGGTCACGCTGCAGTTCTGTAATGGAAGGCTATCGTGTAATTCACTAATGAGTGATTATGTTTTGAGGGTTTGAATATCCATGAGATACAGTAACTTACAAGACTGAATGTTTCTATCATTTTGTGCAATGACAGTTTGGACAACAATTCATTTAACTTTGAAGGCATCAGCATGAAAATGTAAGAATCCATTAAAATGCTGTATGGGAGGATTTATAAATTAGGCAATTTCCTTGATTATTGCAACCATTTACAAAATTGATTGTCCAAGTGTGGCATAGGCAGATTCTAACAATGATAATTGACAAGAGGCCTGCACTTGAATATCTATATCCTTTGTTCACTAAAATAAGATGCTTCTGTCCACTCAAGGTCAATCATGCACCCAAGTGCCTTAATGTAAAAGATGGCTTATCTTTAAAGAAGACTCATATGCTAATTATAGACTAGTCATGATAACCAGAAGCTCTTTTTTTCTTTGCCTCTTATTTTTAAGACCTGATAGTCTTAGACATTTACTGCGCTCTATACAGCTTATTCTGTTTGTGATCTTCTATTGAGAGATAAATAATTTTTATACAATGCATTACGGCAGTAAACATTTACCTGCTTATCCGTCATTTGTGTTGGGACTACAAGCTTTAGGATTCCCAGTCAACACTGGTAGGCCTGGAGGTTGACATCTAGAGGTGGCCACATTAAGCAAAAGAACCAGTTAGCTGTAGTAGTAAGGTATCAGGGTAGAAACCTGGACAGGGTGAGTTCTAGTCCTGTTTTAGACATAAATTCAACTGGTTGACCTTATGTCAGATAATCCTTCTCAGCCCTAAGGAAGCAAACCAGGCTGAGAAATTTTATCGAAAAAACTGCAGAGACTTATACAAGCAGTGTATAGAAAGCAGAAGGAAGGAAAGAAAGGAGGCAGGCTAAGGAAGATAATCAACCTGCCTCTGTGATAGTTTTAGGATTGCAAAAGTATTTTCCATATAACATGCTAGACTGCTGCAATTGTTTCAGGTTTCCTTAAACATTCTCTTTTGAGCTGCAGCATGGAAAGCATATGGTATGGAAACTTTACACTCTGAAAAATCTAAAATCTAAAATAATAGCTTCAGTTAAGTTTTTCATTCCCGAAGCAATAATTATCGGTACCTAGGTACCTCTAACTACCTAGATATTATCAACAAATATAAAAGTACATATATTTTCTGGAATTCTTGATTTTTAAAAAAGAATATATTAGACATAACAAATGTTTTTATTGCAAAATGTATGCCAAGTTACATATTGTTTATAGTGATTATATGGACCATTGCTGTAATTGTGGTTTTGGCAAAGTTTATGTATCTACTAATCCTTCATTTGGCAGTCCCATTATCTGGTGGGTAGGCTAATATTATAAACTGTAAGCAACTGGTTATATAATCAGCGGTTGCTAACAATTATTTGAACTGTTGGTTTTTTTAACACTAGGACTGATATAATATTCTGAAAATATGTAATTAAACATGCATAGTATGTGATTATTTTTCATTGAAATGCATCAGTTAGTTTTGCCCACTTAGGTGCTGTGGGTGGTCTTCTATGGAAAAAGATCTAAGAATGATTTCTAGGCAAAGCTAATTCTGTACCTCCAAATTAGAAATTAAGACTTCTCACAGTATCCATTTTTGAATGCTGTATTTATAGGAATAGTTACACATCCCTTGCCAAATATATCAAAACTTTTGAAAAGTCAGAGTCACTTGCTTCTGAATGCTTATGGTTTTTCTTCTTCCAGGAAGCCCATTTGCCTTTTCATTATTTTCCTTATTTTTCTATCTGAAAATAACAAATTGTTCTAGGTGCCTCAGACAAAAATGGTCATTGAGCTCAGGCACATTAGGGCATGACGTTAGATGTGCAATTTTGCAGTGTATAACTCAGTTCTTGGAACTGCAAAGCACATCTTAAAAATTTGAGGGAAGGATGACATTGAAATACACCATAGTTTTTTGTTTTTTTCACGCTGTTGAGGTAAAATGTTCTCCAGCCACCCTTGAATCATTGAAACTAAAGTTCTCCCCGCCCCTCATCTGCCTTTCTTGTCTGTACTGAAACCCATCACTTGATTTCTTTTCAAAGTAATAGCTGACAAAGCCTAACAATTTTTGTATATATTGAGGCTGTGCTTGGTTGGCGTTAGAACGAGGGGGGAAATGCTAAGGACAACTTACGTCTGTTTCACTCTTGGGCTTGGAACAAGATGAAGGCAACATCCTGGGGACACAGCTGAAAAATGATGTTGTCAGGGCATGTTTGTACTATGGTTAGATGCAATTAGGAAAAGGCCTAAGATACAAACCTTTTCTTTTTATAAATGCACAAGCTCACAAAAGTCAGACATTAAACAGCAACCTATGAAGTCAGCAATAACAGGTTTATAGTGTGCAGTGTTCAGAAAGGGGTTGAGCCATGTCATCACCAGCATCTCATGCTGAGGAAGTATTCTAAATAAATGCAATTGCTTATTCCAATCGACGCAAGCTGATATAGTCCAAATGCTTATTTGAACTGAAATCTAAAGTGCCAACACTTAGTAAATTGATTGCAACATCTCTCTTCAGTCAGGTCCAAGTCAGGAAGATAGGCAAGTAATTTGATTGAGATGGGCTTGGACTCCGTCCTTCATGGGACTGTGTGTATCCCTCAACACAGTCAGCTGAAGGGTTGTCCACTTGTTTATCCACTTTGTCCTCCTGTATTTCAAAGGAAGTGGTGTCATTGGGATCTTTAGTCTCTGCAGAATCTTCTGTGGGTTGACTAATTGCTGGTTACTTTGGAGGATTAAAAATAAAATAAAACAAAGTGCCAAGTTTTTGGTTTGTTTTTAATGGTTTGTCTCTCTTCTACATGAGGGATGGGAAAGGGGTTTTATGCTTAGACCAGTAACAGTATCATCATGGTGGCAATTTCATCATCCAGCAGTTGCCTTCTTAAAAAGAGAGCTCTGTGTGTGTGATTGGTCAACATATTTTGATGAATGTATATTGGCTGAATTTTGTTTTTGTCACCCTGATGAACAAAGCACCATAGAATGTAAAAGCTAGAATTCACCTTGGAGATCATCTGGTTCAACCCTTTGCATAGTGCAGAAAACTGTTACCACAGAATACTTAAAAAATAGTTATCCACCAACTTCCAAGGCAGTCTGTTCCATTATTGAACAGCTCTTACAGTAAGAAATGTTTCCCACGTTCACTAAAATTTAAATCCATTGTTTCTGGTGGACAATTATTTCCCATATTCCATTGATCACTCTTTGGCTATTTGAAGAGAACTATCTCCATAGTCTTATCTACTCTGGGCTAAACATACTCAACAATGTTCTTCATTGTTTCAACTTCTTCCCTCAAGACAACGCTATAGGGCATTACACGCCAAAAAAAATAAACACAAAAGCAGTTCCCCCCCACATGCCATCACTCTGCTAAACAGCTAATTCCAACAACAGTGCCAAACTAGCTAGTAGGGCTGTATTACTATTATCCTAATATTTTCTATTACCCATTCCTTAACTTCTTATGACTATAACTTTGTGGCTTGTATCTTGCAATTTTTTATTGTTTTATTTAGTATCCTAGTATGATTTATGTTGATTGCTTATTTAGTATCCTGTGACTATCACTGAGTATTGTATCTTATGATTTATAATGAGGGTATTTTATGATTATAATCATGATTTTATTATTTGTTGCTTGTATATACACTGAGAGCTTATGCACCGGAGACAAATTCCGTGTGCGTGTCCAATCACACTTGGCCAGTAAATAATTCTATTCTATTCTATTCTATTCTATTCTATTCTATTCTATTCTATTCTATTCTATTCTATTCTATTCTATTCTATTCTATTCTATTCTATTCTATTCTATTCTTTTTTCCAAGCCTCCTTGTCTTGGTACACTCCATTGGACATGGTCTATGCTTATACTCTGATGCTGACTTTGTTATAGTTTCATCTTTGTTTTCATTTCAACTTTGTTTTTTTTTTACTGACATGATAGAATCATGTTAAACTTAGTGGTTTAGCATATGATGAACTTCCAGGATTGGTCAACAGAAATCCATTTGATACTATTCATATAGATTGAACTATGACTCCTCTTTCCACAACCTGCTTCCTATGTTGACTCAGTATGGAGGTGGTATCTTGAAGTTGGTAAATTGGAGAAAGCTGTCTTTAAAGACCAGAAGTTAGTGATGGCAGGGGTCTCCAAACTTGGCAACTTTATGTCTTGTAGATTTCAACTCCCAGAATTCCTCAGAATTACCGTGCTGGCTGAGGAATTCTAGGAATTTAAGTTCACAAATCTTAAAGTTACCAAGTTTGGAGACTCCTGAGTTATGGAAAGAGCTCTGGTTGAGACCCTGGAGAACCATTGTAATGGAATCTATGATAGGTCTTGGAAGACTAGGCAAAAAGACACTGCCAAAGGAATGGTCCTGTAGGAGATAGCATAGTCCATAGTTGGATAGTGGGAGAGGGAAGATGCTCCAAAGAGACTCTCCCTAGTTTCTTGGGCAGTAAAGGAGATAAGAGGGAGAATTATACTTTCAATCTTGCAAGAATCTTTCAATGTAGCATTACAATAAAGTAGAATTAGCTCATCTGGTTGTGATTCTTATCTGGCTTACCTCATGAGGCCAACATCAATCTTGCAAGTCTCTTACTTACCAAAGGGAAGAATTTCAGGAATGGACTCCATCTTCAAGGAATTTTTCTACTGCTGAATGTTTCGCAACAGCATTGTTGGAACACTTGCAGTAAATGAATGTAGAATGCAGAATGTCATGATACAACTAATGCAACAACTGGGGCAGGATTTACCCCAACCTGCAGTAGCACAACAACCTGCAGCTCAGTCAATACTTTTGTGTTCCTACAGGAGTTTGCTGGAGAATTTCAGAGGGACCAGGATCAATTCCAGACATTTACCTCTCAATGTAAAATGTTTATGGCATGTAGACTGGTGGAGTTTCCCGCTGATCACACAAAGTGAATTTTGTGCTGAGTTTGCTCAAGGAAGAAGCAAGTACATAGGCACTACCATTCATTGAAGGAAACAATCTAATGCTGGACAAGTATCAGGACTTTATGCATAAACTTAGAAGATACTTTGGGGATCCCATTTAGAGAATCACTGCTAGTTGTAAGGTCCAAAAACAAGAAGAGTAAGGTCATTTATTTCTGACATTTTATGGTGATGTAGGGTAGAATGACTTAGTCTGGATTTACCAGTTCAGACAAGGGTTGGCTGAGCACCTAAGAGACAAGCTGATGAGGCAAGGCACCTCAAATACTCTGCATTATATCAGAGGTATGCAAAATAGATGCCCAATTGGAGGAGTTAAGGCGGGGAAGGAACTATAAGGGGAACAGAACCTACAGCCTGACTTCCACATACTACCCATAATAATGGCATCTTGGATGCCTTGCAGGAGAACTCATACAAATCAGAACAACCAAGAAATCCCTATCATCAGGAGAGAAGCAATGAAGAAGGTATTGGGGCAGCATTTATACTGCAGGGCCCATGGACACATGGCCAGATCATGCCTAGTAAAAGCACCAGCATCTGACACAATGAGATGCAGAACTTGTAAATCAACAGAGCATGTATCCAGCAAGTGCCCAGTTTACCTCAAAGAAGCAGAGCAGGGAAACTTTGTTGGCCCAGCTCCCAGGAGCTCTGAAGGGGGGCACACCACCATTTAAGGAAAGCTCAGACAACCAACTTTAGGCAAGCATATTTAATTACTTTTATTATAGTTACTTTAGATTCCAGGCAGAAGGTGAAATTTTCTGCTTTTGTATACTCAGGGCAACCACTAATTTCATAGATATAGAAGCAATACAGAAACTGAAGTTGCCTATTCAAGCTCTAGAACACCCTTTGATATTCAAGATGAGTGATGGACAGGCAGTAACAGCAGGATCAATTTTGCACTGCTTGGCTCCTTTTCAGGTAACCAAAATCACACAGAGTTTGTAATTCTCAATGTAACTACCTCCTCACAAGTGCCCATCATCTTGTGAATCGGCTGCATGATCCATATGTAAGTTGAGCAAAGGGGACTTTCTCATTCCCTTCTTCTAAATGGCACCAGCATCACTTACAGCAGGGCAAGTTCACAAACAGTTGCAATCTGTATTCACAAACAATGCCCCTCCTCCAATAGGTGGGAGGAAAATGATGAGGTGGAAGCAGGTTGAATACTTAATACATTGGAAAGGCTACCCAGAGAGGATATGGGAGGCAGAAATTGGGTGTGCATGCACCATAATTGTGGCACTGCTTTCATGACCAACACCTAACAAATCCAATCCTCAATAACTACGGGTCTTTCAGGAGTTTGGTCCTGGTCAATATGAGCATGAAGACTACTTCTGCGGGGTAGAGGGCACCTTGAATATAACAAGAAATCAGATAGTGGGCATGGAAAATGACCCAGCTCCTTCCACATCAGGCATATGGCCACATGGGGAGAGAGAGCATCAGATTCCTAATGGCAGCAATAAGCATAGCTGAGTTACAGGACATTTCATGTGATCTCTGGGAATTACTAAGGGGAATGATACAGCTACATTTCCTTCTCACAACCCACAATTATTGTCTCCTGTGAACTCAGGAGGGGAGAATGCATCTGAAGGGGAGGGTTATATGATGATATGTGGAAAAGACCTTGGAAGATGGAGCAAGAGGAGATGCTGCCTTGGGAAACATCAGATAAGAGAGAGCATAGCCTGCAACTGGACAGTGGCAGGGGTAAAAGGCTTGGAAGAGATCCTCTCTAGTTTTTCAGCAGTAAAGTAGACAGGAGGGAGAAATGTACTTTAGCATTACAAGATTCTGTCAATCTAACATTACAATAAAGAAGAATTAGCTCAT
Organism: Pantherophis guttatus; assembly: GCF_059756535.1. Lineage (NCBI taxonomy): Eukaryota > Metazoa > Chordata > Lepidosauria > Squamata > Colubridae > Pantherophis > Pantherophis guttatus. Next base: position 54,966,233 of record NC_142064.1, read on the forward strand.
CTGGTTGTGATTCCTATCTGGTTTACCCGCGTGGCCGACAAACATTGGCTGTCAGAAAAAATAATATTGGCTACATAGACAAATAATCAAGATTAAGTAGCTTCTTATATACTGTAGTTAGGTGTGCATTTACATTAACTTTTATTTAGGCTCTATTTTTTATTCAGTATCTTACTCTGCATCATTTTTCAATGTTCTTATTAGAGTTTATGAAAATGCTTGCCTTAGCTAAAGAGAAAGTGCCATACAATTTTTTAAATCAAATTAGGAATGTATCTGAAAGGCATAGTGTGATGGAATTTCTAGCCAGCCCTGGAAGTACAAGAATATAGGATTATCAAAAAAAAAATCACCAGGAAGAGGGGAGCGGGCAAAAAGGATGCTGCGACTGACTGTACTTTAATTATATTATTGTAGATATAAATTAAGCAGGAAAACTGTTTTAATAATCTTTCAATATACCAATATACATATTTCTAGAAAGCCAAGTGGTTCTTATTTTCTGAGTTTGCCATCTTGAAGAGTTTGGCGCATGCTTATATCTTTTTCTAATAATTTTATTTTCAGTTATGGAATTACAAAAATAAAGCTGATCATAACCCCATTATATAAAACACAAACCTAGTTTTTGCTAGTCTTGGTAATTTATGCTTGGAAAAAATGCATTAGACTCTAGCCTACACATATTTAAAAATAAAGGAATTGGCAGCATGATACTGAACTCTTAATAATGCCTGCATTATTTTTATAGTCCCAATTAATCATATTTTATAATGTTGTGATGTAGTGCACAACAGCAAAAAGACTTATTCTCAACTTACATGATATGAATCACTTAAATAATAGCTACTGTATAAATAAGATGTATCTGAGTTATGACTTAGATTGCATAATATTTTTAAACAGTTCAATTGCAGTGTATGTAATTTGGTTTTGTTTATTGTGTGTATGTATTATAATAAAAATAATAATTACACACACACACACACATATACAAACATATACACACATTCACACAAACACACACACATACATATTTTCATTTCAGTAAACTTGTCTGGATTAAACCACTTCAGTCCTTCCAATACATTTTACAACTAGGCTAAGAAAATGGGATTCTAGGAAACAAACTTAAGATAAATGGTACTAAGTGCTGTATATATACTAACTATAGCATTCAGTGAGAGCATACCTCTAACATTAAGAACCACTTTTCAACAACATGTGAAACTGCCCTACAAATATTACATCTATTTAAGTCAAATTCTGTTCCCCATCGTCTTTAAAGGCTACTGATATGAAAGCCTTAGTTATTCTTTGGTAAACTGGTGCTACATCAAAACAGAGTTGGCTAGCTAAAGTTGGAAACCTAAGGCATGTGGTTAATACCTGTATGAAAACCCATGAGAAAAACTGGCCAAAGAAAGAAGTTTCTTTTTGAATATGCAGAAAACTCTTTCCATCCCTTTTAGTCACAACTTATTACTGTGAAAGAGACCTGAATTGCAAAACAAATAAGGACAGAAGAGAGGATAAGTTGAGAAGGTAGGCAAAAACTGGAAAAAAAAAACCCACCTTGTTTATAGTTGAAGCAAGAACAGTTTCAATGCTAGAAAGCAGTGGAGAAGTATAGTGAATAGGGATGGTAGAAATGAGTTAACTGTATTTGCTTTTATCTTGGATTTTTAATTTCATTTGCCTTGGTATATACTAAGGATAATTATGGATAATTATATGGATATTTATGGATAATTCTGATATGATAAAAAGTTTCCAAAACAGAAGGATCCTTTTGTATCTTGGCCACATCTTGCTGCATCTGTAACAAAGAATGGTGAAAATTTAATTTAGCAGACCTTGATATTATTTGTTTTGAATGCAAACTTCTGTGGTCATTGAAATAACTTGTGTCAAAGTTGCAATGTTTGAAAAATACTGAAATGCAGTGGAGCAGGCCTTAACAACACATGATCTTCCAGAAAGGCTTGTGAATGCCACTGATTTATTTTTTTTAAAGTTGAGAAATTATCTTCAACCCCTTCTAAAGACATGTTGCCAAGCACCTCCAATTGATTGCGGACATCAGCACATCCACTGCTCTACAAGCAACCAAATAGCTGATTGACATGCCAGGTATTCCTTGGAGGCCTGCAATGGTTTTTCATTTACCTACATACAGTAGCTCTTTTCCGTCTACGGCTATAAAAGATGCAGTATAACATCAGGCCAGGGTGAATCACATTGGCTGCGTGGCAAATGTATCAACATCAATAGAAATTTTAGCATACAGTTATCAATTATCCTAGCCCCAGGAAAACCAGATTTAGCCATTGCACAGTTTTGTACATTTCCTAATGAGAATGATCCTTGTGCATAGGCACAAATGCCTGTGAAGATTCTCAGTCATTCAGGTCATAGGTGCTTTTTCAAAAGGCAACTGGATTGCTTTTTTCTTGAGGAAGAAGAAGAAAAGGTTTTGTTTCTCATTGTTTCTCATTCATCAGAACTGATGAAGCTTCTTGGATGAGAAGTGGAACATTTTCTTCTTCTTCCACAAGAAAAAAACAGTTTGGTTGGCTTTTGAAAAAGCACCTTTGAGATAGGCACAAATGCTTACATTCAGGCGATACAAGATTGCTCTTTAAATATTTTACCGTTAATTCAGTAGGATTAATAAAAGATGAAAATTGGATAGACCGATAGGGTGTCCAGTAACTGGTGTCAAAAGTCCTATTAACTATTCTATTTTAAAATAACCAATGACAGTATCAACTTATGATCAATAGGATTCCGTTCTCTCACTGTATGTGAGTTATAAATAGAATAGAAACATGACCTGGTATTATATGGAATCAGTGCCTTTTTCCTTGTGCTGCACCTTTAGCTTTTTAATTCTTTTGACTTAATGTGAGTTTAGTACTGTAGTAGCTTATATGAATTGTAACTCAAAATGTCATGCTTCACAATACTTTATAGTACCATTGGGAGAAAATAGATTAAAACAAAACACTCTGGTAATATGCTTTCTGTGGATTGCCTTCTTGTACTGTACTTTCCTATGAATGATATCACAGAATTTATTTCTGAGTAGGCGTATAAAATATTTCATTCTCTATGATATTCTTATAATATATTGCTATATTCTAACGCAGCTTTCTCCAGCCATAGACTCTCCAAACATTACAAGATTACATTTGGTAGAATTCCATAAGCAACAAGGTTAAAATGGCTACAGCTCTGAAGGATGTAGTCACATACATCTTTAGGGAGTGATAGATATTAAATTAAAGGAATTAAAGCTGTTTAATATATATATTCAACTGATAGCATACTCAGATATAGATGGATATATGATTTGTCTATATTTCATGTTCTTCTGGTAATCTAGTACTGTGTCTAATAAAGAGAAAATGTATTATACAGATTATACAGATGCAATTTATTTTAAGATGTGAAAAAGTTCATTGTAATGTAGTCCAGGGGTGAACCGGTAGTAATAAAAGCTACTAGTTCGCCTGAACCAGTATTTCCAATGATCAGCTGTGCCACACAATTTATATTAGTGAATCTAAATCGCACAGCACAGCTGTTCCCCCCCCCTCTGTTCTACTTACCTTCAAAAGGCTCCTTTTTCCGTGCAAAGCACGTGCTTAGTGTGCACTGTGCATGCATGCGCACCCAGTGTGCATTTGGTGTGCACTACACATGTGTGTGCACTATGTGTCTGGCACATACTGTGCATGCGTGCACATGCAGCGTGCTTTTGGCGCGTACCATGCATGCATGGGCAGCAAACCGGTGGCAAACCACAGAGGATTTCACCACTGATGTAGTCTAATCTGAGTATGATCTCAGTTGTGTTAAACCTGAAATCTATTTCTTGTTTTAATATTTTTCTTTTGTTTACGTATTGAATCCTTACTGAATTTTGTGGAAAATAGAGATGCACTTGAGCCAGAAAATTCTTGGTTAGAAACAATTTGGTTGCTTTCATGAAATGTGTTGATGATTTATTTTCATTTGGGTTTTTAAAGAATTAGGTAACATGTTATAATTGGCACTTTTAATAATTGAACATAATATTATAAATACATTTAAATTAAAATGAGAAGTATTGTTTAAGTATCGACTTAATATAAGTGTAGTGGGATATAACCAAGACTGAAATATTTGTAGCAACATTAATATATGTCTCACAGCTTAAATAGATGCTTAATGTTTCTACTGGAATTAATTATTTATTAATTATTCCTAGACATACGGTACAATATACTAATAATGTCCCCTTCTATAAATCTTTCACACTTAAATTATATTTAATCTGTTTGAATCATAGTTTAAAGTTTGTTTCTGAATTCTGGCTTGCTTGAAAGCCATTAACTACAATGCTTGAATCAGGCCTAAGCAAATAACTGAGGTAATTTCTATTACAAAGGTAGCAGTGAAATAACAGCAACCAAAAGGCAGAACCCTGAAAGTTTACACTGGGACTATTTAAATAATCTAGAGATCGGGAAGAAATGGTTCACTTTCAATGAGATACTTGCTTCTCATATAGTTTTGCCTAACTAAAATTCTCTTTGCTTTCCTCAGCTGTTCTTTGCAGTTTCTCCTTGCGTCCTAGAAAAAGACCTCAGTTGCCTTACTTTGTTCATGTAATAATGATATCCAGCAAATCCTGATCCATATCTTGTGAATGCATTACATTCAAGGAAATGGGAATGGGTTACAGATGTCTGAAATAAGTAAATGCAGGGATCACATAGTTTTACCTGTACAAACATGGTAAATTTTTGAAATCTTTCTCATCGTACCTATTGCTTGTTGCAGTAAGATATACGCCAAAGTTTAAATTTTTATATAAACGTTTCTATTATTTTCTGAAACTTTTGGATACCAGCCTATTTCTTTTGGATAGTTAAAGCTTTTTTAAAAAGGGATAATGCACAAATGACGATGAAATTGTAAATGCGAACTTTGTTTTTTGTGTCTGTGTCATACTTTCAGTGGCTTAGACTCCAGGAAAGACAAGATAGTGCTGTCACTATCAGCTAAGAAGATTATGCTTTAGCTGCAATATAAAAAAATTCCATGGCTATGATGTGTTCATACCCTATAGATAATGCTGATTATTAGAGGAACAGACATTTCTGAGCATGACTAAGATGTATTATTCTGAAATAATAGTTTTACTTCTTAAACACAAAGTATTGTTCTAAATAAAATAGATTCTGGAGTTCTAAACGAAATAATATTGATATTTATTGCAAGCACGATCATGAGTAATTAGTTCTCTCAGTCATTTTTTGATGCGATCTAAAAGGGGATCAGGGAGTTCTGAAAAGTTAGAGTGGATCTTGACACTTATCTCAGACTTGTTTATTTTAGCTTTACTTCATTTAAGTCAAGCTTAGGTTAGGTGGTAATGATGGAATGAAAAATTAAACTATTAGAGTTCAATAGCTCCACCTAGGAGTTAAACTTTATTTATGATATATATGTGTGTGTGTGTGTGTGTGTGTGTGTGTGTGTGTGTGTGTATTTTTCTTTTAGCCAGGTTTTTCCTACGTAACCAAGATTTTTCTACAGATTTTCTACAGCCCTAGCTCAGTGGAGTGAGCTTGGTTACGTAGGAAAAACTGGCTAAAAGAAAAACACACATAAAACCTACAAAAAGTAAGAATATATATATATATATATATAGCTCCTGGAAGCACGAAGCCGAGAACACCAGCCTGAAGATGACGAATGAGACTTCGTCCAAACGTCGCCAAGACACTTCCAATTTTACGTGGGAGAAGACCCGAATAACCAAAGACCTACACACACACACACACACACACACACACACACACACACACACACACACACACACACATATATATATATATATATATATATATATATATATATATATATATATATATATATATATATATATATATATATATTTGTAATTGTTGACCTTTGGCACTAGAACCAGAATTTTAAACCTTATGCACATTGTGGAGCAACAGTTAATTATTTCTTTCAATAGATAATTCTATTGAAATAACTGTGAATAAATTCTGCAGTTATTATTCAGTGGCTGCCATAGCTGTCACTTTAGTGAGCCACTTGATAAATTGGATCCTGATATTTACAAAATCTATTAAAATATGACCCATCATGTGTTTATTTATATGTTGACAAGATGATGTACACACTGCCGGTCAAGGGTGAAGTGAATTGTTATGGCATGCTTGTCAAGGCATCCTATATATATATATATATATATGTGTGTGTGTGTGTGTGTGTGTATTGGTTTTTGGACAATAGTTAGCAAAACAGCATAACAGCAACCTACCAGATTCTGGTTTATAAAACAAATACCTTTATGGGATTGATTCACCTAAAGTGGAAAAGAAGAAGAAAAAAGACAAAGTGATAGTCATCAATCTAAAGACTTTTGTAATATGCTTGACAATAGACAGTTCTGAGAGTGAAAGTAAACCGCAAAATTAAACAGAAGGCAATTGATTTAACTACTTGGGTGGTTTCCTCAGCATCACAGAGAACTTTCCATTCTGTCTTGTCACTTGCATACCTTCTCTTTATCAGTTGAGTTTAAATAGCTCTAGACAAAGCTAAAGATTAGTTTGAAATAGCACAGTCTAACTCAAAGGCATTTTAACAGCTTATCAAATGTATTTCTATCAGTATATCCCCACATTTATTTTCATTAGTTGCCTTTACAAACCAAGAAACATTTTCAAAAGCTGCAATACGCATGTATTAAGAAGCAGCTCAATGAGGGTCTAATTGGCATTTGAGGATTTTTTTTAGATTAACATGCAAAATGAACAAGGGTGGGGTTTTCAGGCAAAGTTTTCACTTGTAGCCCCATATTAATTCCTGTATAGAGATTAAGGAGACACCCTCCTTGTTGGCCTTCAAGAAACTGTTAAAGAGAAAAATATTCCGGAGAAACTTTGAGAAGTGAATGATTATCGTTGTCTCATTGCACTATGGTAGGTTTGTGCTTTTATTGGTTTATTGGTTTTTATTATGTTTTTTTTAATGATGTAAACCACCAGGAATCATTTTTTTGACTCTTGGTGGTATGTACACTAAATGATTTAACTCAGCTTCATAGTTTCTTCTTTTTCTATTGATATAAGGTTACCCGGGGCTAAAAGAGAAGCCCAGAACAGTATTTTTAATACCATGTAATTATTAAAAGGAATGTGTTTAAAATCTATGTATATGGAAATTATCTATAAAACAGAAAACTACCGTAAATTGTGGAAGAAATCTAAATCCTGAGCCAAGAAAAAAATCTTATAATAGAGATTACTTATTAAATTTTATAAATTATATTCACATACATCCAAATTTTCTCATACTTCGTCTTTTTTGGGGGACTTGGTATCCAGTGCTTGGTTAGAAAGAATGATAATATAGTGCTATGATCAAGACTATGGGTATACTTTTTTGGCAAAGGCTATGCAGCACTACACGACTCTGAAATAAAATGATACATCTAATTTAATTCAGATGTAATTTAATGATACATGTAATTTAATGATACATGTAATGTAATTTGGATGAAAAATTTCAAGTTTTACTGTCATCAATGAAAGGGCGTTTGTTTATGTTCTATGTTATATTTTTTAAATTCTCAGTGTGCAACTTTTACAGCTGTACATCTGTTTCACTATAGAAAACTGTTAATAGTATTCATGAATGAAGGTAAATATATTGTCCCAGGAAAATGTTGCAGGATCCAATGGGGGTTGATCACCAGGACCAGAGATTCTCTCTGTAGAGAGAAGTTCCCTGAGGATGGGTTCCAGCATGAGTTCAAAAGCTCAGAAGGCAAAACCTCTGGTCTTGGTGACCAAACCAGATTAGATCCTGCAGTTAATAGTATTATTCACCATCCAGAGTCACTTGACTATTAAATTAAATAAATACAATTAAATAAAAAAAATATCCAGGTGAGTCTCCTGACAGGAGTCTCATCAACTTAATGGTTAAATACTATAATTTAATCTTTTTTAAAAAAAGAAATCATATTTTCATTTAGTGCATTGTGTGGAATAAACACATCTAGATTCACTTCTGCAATATTTGATAATGAATGTGATGGTGAATTCTGCTTTTTAGTAAGAGGATCATTATGGAATGTGTGTGGTATGGTCCATGTCAGTTTGATGTATCCTAGATTTTGGATAGGCTGGAGTTAAGAATCATGTTTTCTGTCCTGTCACCTAATGAAGCAAATATATATTAAAACAATGCTCATGACCACTTACAAACACTGAAGAAACCACCATAGTTCTATAATAAAGCACATAAATGACCCGCATAAATCTCCAGGTTTGGTCCTTTAATTGTAGTATGTCACAACAGGATGAAGTTTTGATGTCTGGGTGAAATCTGTCAACACAGACATTGTTAGACTAAACAGACCATGGTCTTAATTTACTATTAGCAACTTCATATCATTTATTGATCTACTTGCATTATGCATTTTCCATTACTTTTGCACATTCTTAGGTTCATGTTATATTCTGTTTCCTCTGTGGGTACAGCTGCTAAATAGAAGGAACAAAGGGCAGTTTTTAGATTAACATATTTTTGTTTTTTATAAAAATCATCAGTGAATGCGATATTCACTGTTCCAGTTCAAGGGCTTACTCAGACCTAGAACTAAATTATGGTTTACTAAACATATTTTCTGAGTTTTAGTACTATTCTCAATGTAAACTTCATTCAGCTTTCATTTTATATTTGGGTAAATTCAGAATAAAAATATAAAATTATAAAACAACATTTAGCATTGATTTTATAGCAGCATATGCAAGGATAGTATATGATCCGATATTTACCTTTGATTATATATACAAAATATTCACTAAATTTGTTTACTTTAAATGCTTGCAAATTTAAAGACAAATGTTTTTTCTTAAACAACATTTGTTCTTAATATTTTCTTATTCGATATGGTCAGAACAAGTTCAAAACAAGTTTATGGCATGGCAAATACCTATCTGCTTGGGAAAGTTGATCTAGCAATATAGTAAAAATAGTCTGTAGCAATTTAATATCAATAATATTCTTAAGTATCCATAGAACGCTGAACGACGAGGTCCATGTTTACAGTTTAACATTTTAGCACTCTGGAAATCTAGAGCAATAAATTGTGCATATTTTTTTTTAAAAAAATGATTTGGATGAAACGCATTGAAGTTCACACTGAGCAGAGTACCTCTGCACTATTTATCAAAAAAAATAAAATAAATAAAATCCTGTTTTCCCCCCTGCATTCTATACAAGCCTGAATAATGATGTGGCTGCTTTAAGGAATTGCCTCATTAAAGGTAATACGCATCTTGTTTTCAGGCTGACTCAGAAGCCTGAAAACAAATTCATCCTTATTTAATGGATAGAAAGGAAGTGCTAAACTGAGGTCATTGGAGCACTTATTTTAAAATGTACATCAGTGTAATAAATAGATTTTTAAAGTGATGGTAATAATAACATAGCTGCTTGGGGAAAAGATGATGGATCATTCCTTGACCTGTTAGATGATATATAATTTTGAAATTATTCCTGAACAGAGGTTTGAATTTGTTTTGGAAAAGGTGATTTGGACAAAGTTCTACATTATATATATATTTTCATTCTTTCTCAATATGTAACTTTTGCAGCTGTTCATTGCTTTGTCCTAATATTTCAAGCTGTTAGGTCTCCTAATTTGATTCCACAAGTAAGTTTTTCCAATTCTTCAGTCTTAAATGTGTTGCATAGAGTACTAGACATGGGTTAATGGGAAGCCTTGTTCATTTCTTTTCTCTCTGAGCTAACGTGATTCTGTATTTGCAGTAGCTCCCTGTTCTTGCAAGTATTTCTCAGAATAATCAGGTCTTCTTTTTGTTATCTTACCAAGTTCTACATTCTGGCATTATCTACACAATCAAAGATGTTGCTCTAATCCAGTGTTTCTCAACCTTGGAAGCTTGAAGATGGGTGGACTTCAACTCCCAGAATCCCCCAGCCAGCAGCCTTGGCTGGGGGATTCTGGGAGTTGAAGTCCACCCATCTTCAAGCTTCCAAGGTTGAGAAACACTGCTCTAATCAATGAAGCAAACCCAAATTACTTATTATATTCTATTACTCTGTCCATTGTCCACCTCATATTAGTCATTCAACTTTGGCTGCTTCTGCCTATTTGTTAGTCATTCCTCCTTCCACCTCCTTGGTTTTTTGGAAGATCTTATGCAACCCATGCATGTGAAGAATGAGTGAAATTATTCAATTATTGTTCATTTTTCTTGCATCTCCTAACTCTAGTGTAGGATTATTCAACAATATTTTCCAGTCTCTTGGCCACATATTGTTCCAAATTTGTTGACACAGAGCTGTTATCACTTTTACTGCTTGTTCTGATGAAGGTTTAAACAGTTCAGTGGATATTTAATCTGTGTCTGGTGCTTCCAATTTGACAGCTGATTTATTGTCTGTTGAATCTCAGTTTCTAGTGGAGTCAGTTCCTGAACATAATCTCTTTCTCCAAACATTTCTGTATTCTGTAATCCCATCTGTAAAGAGTTTGGGTATAATATTGCCATCTTTCCTTATCCTCATTTGCATCTATGAAATATATTCCATGATTACTACAATATGGGGTATTCCTAGTTTAAATATAAATTTTCCTTTGATTTCTCTGTAGTTGTTTTTTCAATTGACAATGTTGTGAATTTATTGTCAACAGTGTATACCCACACAGACACACATACTATATGTGTGCTTGTGTATTGTTTTTTTTTTTGTGTGTGTGTGTAGCATTATAGCGAAACACTATATCTGTTCACATATTCAAAAAATGCCAGTTTTGCAACACTTCATTCTTGCTTTGTGAATGTCAAGTTTTCATGCTTCTACATTCTAATTGTAAATATTCTTGTGAATGGAATATATCCTCTTTCAAAACTGTACCATTAGTGATCAGATGTCTTACTCACTGGTTATGTTTCTGACAGCATTGCCATTGCTTTACTAAAGCTACTGAATCCCTCACATAGTCAAGAGGCTAATCCACTGGGTTTACGGAAGCCTGCAATCACTCATCTTTATATGTTAACATTGGTAACATTATCTTAACAGGAACAGGTTTCTATTATTGTCTTTTACTTGTGCATATTCATAGTTTGACCTCCAGAAGTTGAATATGAGTTGAAATACTGATAAACCAAGTTAATAGCTTTTATAGGTAGGTCGTGGTTAAATCTTTAAATGTACATTTAGATATATGTTATGGTATCTGTGACAAAACAATGCATTTCAAAGAAATCTATTCAATTATATTTTAAATGTTAATTTATATTATATGTAAATGTTTATGAAGTGCAAATCTACCTTTTGCCAAAAGAGTAATTAATTTATTTTTTATATGCTTCATAAACCTTGGACAAGTAATTTTATGATCATTTATTTACAGCAATATCATCTGATGTAAATCCCATTCAGTTCAATCAAGCTGACTTTAACTATGTTTTAGAATTAGACCATTCAAAAATAAGCCCCATTGGTCTCATTTGTGATTTTTATGACTAAATATGAATAAAATCAATGGTGATTGTTTCAGATTGTTTGATATGTAGTTATTGTTAATACTTAGGATTTTGTTTCAAAGTGTGTTCAGAAATAATACATGGCTAATTACACTAATAAGAACAGAAACATACAGAATATCTAATTCATATAATAAAAGGAAATGAATTATGTTCAATCTCTTTAGACAGGCCTTTGTAACTTGAGTTATTTTAATTGTCTTTATTTTTAATATTTTACTGCTTTATGTTTTTTTAACATTTCTTAAATGGGCAGAAAGATAGAAAATAAACACTACAGATATGTAGCTGAATGAAATAAAAATTAGGCAAACTAGTTTGGATTCTGCATTTCATTCAGCCAGTGGTAGAATTCCCTAAACAAATGCCATTCAAAATGTTCGTACTGGAAAAAGCAGGGAAGCCAAATCTGACTGATGATCTTTTCTTCTCTAGCTACTCATCAGAAGATTTTGGTTGCTATAGCAAGATACGTTAGTAGAAATCACCAGCAGAAATTAAATTGAAAATTAATTCTGTAGCCTGTAAAATTCATTGTCCACAAGAAACCATTGCAGGAACTAACTATATCGATTTCTAATATTCATTTTAGGAAGAGATTAAAATATTTCTAGCTAATTTTTACTGTGGTCTATTTATTTATTTTGGCTAAACAACTGGCTATGTAAAAGCATTGAAATATGTCTTCTTTTACAAATTTCTTAACTATTTTATAATTCAATTAAAAAAAAAATCTATTCCTTGCTTGTCTTGTTCTCCAGTGACATTCACCACAGCTTCCTTTTATGGCATACGCAATAATTCTTAAGAGAACTTTAACTGTTTCCTTTGCTGCCTTTTATTGAAGAACATCAGACTATTTATTATTGTGTTGATTTTTATGCCGTTCACATGCTATGCAAAAAGATACAGTGAGAAAGGCATTTCTTTTTGTCTGCTTATTGAGAATTATAATTATATAATTCTTCTGGATTGTTTTCCCAGAGTAGGTCATTTTTCTATATAATTGTGTGCTAATAGTAGAATACTTTATTGGACTTTGAAAACTGAATATTAAAATGAGAAATTAATACTAGAAATTATTAAAAGCAATAAAATACTAAAAATTGCTTCATGCATTTGATGCATTTGATCAAATGCTTGATGCATTTGATAAAAATTGTTTGATGCATTTGATTCAAACAACGATAAACCTTTCAAGAAAAGGAAGCAAATGTACTCCACTTGACAATCGTTTTGAAAAGAACTAATCTTTAGACCATATAGGGGAAAACCATGGCACCTTGATCTCTCTGTTTTTATACTAGCACCTAAGTCTCTTAGGCTGTCATTAAACAAATCTTAGCTGTCTAAAATGATAAGTCTAGAAATGATGGTCACAGTAGTTTCTGTATCACAGCAGTATCTTATCTAAGCTGGCTGTGACTCTTGTAATAATCAGAGATTCCCTGGGGCTGTTGTGTCTTCATAGTATCTTCTTGCCCTGACAGATGTCTTTAAACTCAGTTTACTTTTACTGGATTGAATATATTGAAAAAAATGAGGATATTGTAAAAAAAACAAAAACAAAAACAAAAAAAAACCATGTTACAAGTGTTACCAGAATGACTCAGATTTATTGGAAGTGTGATTGCTTAGTGCCTTAGTAAGTGGTAAGCAACAGAATGTAGTAGAATTAGGTAAACACCATAATGTTAAAAAGTGACACTTTGCAAGAAGTAAATAAAGCTGTTGGTAGTACAGAGGAGAACCTTGGAAATCATTGTGGCTAACATTTTTAGTAAAAAAAAGAAAGAAAAAAGAACCATTTTCTTATTTAAAAAAATAATGGAGGAAAATTCTCTGGAGCATTTCATTTTGAAAGTTGTTAAATATAACTTAAGAACCAAAGGCATCTTCTTAATTATGATCACAAAATGACTACAAATACTTGGATATTTTTTAAATATTCTTTTTAAAAAAGAATATATTTTGGTCTTCTTGCAAATATGGAAGATAAATCTTAAAATTAAAGACTATCTGTACTGCAGCCTTGAAAAAGACCTGAGTTATATCTTATACGGAGAGCAACATTGAGTTGGAATGTATTCTCATGCAAATTATTAAAGCTGGTTTTACAGCATTATTCAATCATGACAAAAATAATCCCCAATTCTAGATTGAATAATAACAGTTTCTACCTGTATGTAAACCATTGCTTAAAGAGGATAGTTATGATTGTTGTATCATAATACCGTAAGCAGATATTTAGCAGTTCTCCTTTTCAAGAAAAACAGAGTTTTCTCTAGGTGGGTGAGTACTACAGAGTGAGGCGGGGGGAAGGGGGAGTTGTTGTGGCGAGTGTGCAGGCTGGGAATTGAGTGTTGCAGCATGAAAGCACCACAGAATGCAGGATTCCTGCGATCTCATAGTCCATTGGGGGCTCTTCAGGAGAAAACACAGTGGAAGAGTCTTGGAATCTTCCTTGCTGGCTTCCCCATTGACTTTGATTGTGAGAAGCTGGCAGAAAAGGTCGCAAATGGCGACCAGAGGTGGGTTTCAGCAGGTTCTGACCAGTTTTGGAGAACTGGTAACAAAAATGTTGAGTAGTTTGGAGAATCAGTAGTAAAAATTCTGACTGACCCCGCCCCCATCTATTCTCTACCTCCCAAGTCCCAGCTGATTGGGAGGAAATGGGGATTTTGCAGTAATCTTCCCCTGGATTGGGGAGGGAATGGAGATTTTACAGTATGCTTCCCCTGCCATGCCCACCAAGTCATGCCCACCAAGTCATGCCATGCCCACCAAGCCACACTCACAGAACCAGTAATAAAAATTTTTGAAACCCACCACTGATGGCAACCGTGTGATTTTGGCATGCTGAAACTATGATAAATATAAGCCAGTTGTCAAGTGCCCAGATAACAATCATGTGACTGTGGGGGTGCTGTGAGGGCTAGAAATTAGAGAACTACGTACTACTCATTCACTGGTCACAACTTTAAACAGTTGCTGAAGAGTGTTCCTTAACCAAGGACTACTATAATTATTATTGTCCTATTGAAATTACATCTGTGAAAGCATCAGCATGATGATGATGATGAGAAGGAGGAGGAGGAGGATTCCTATTCTTTTCTTTTTAGTTCTGTTAAGAATCAACTTTGGTTTTGAAATTGATAAAATGTTAATTTAATTTGAATAATTGAAATAAATTAGTGCTTCCTTTTGGACTCATATATGTTTTGATTTCTTTTTAAAACTTTAGTTTTTGATTAGTGTACTGAGTACAAATAATTTATTCTGTAAAATAAATAGTAGGCTAGAGGTTGTGGAGCCTATGAATGTGCCAGTGCCTAGTTAAATGTGATTTTTATTCATATGAATAAACCTAAAAGTGAAAAGGAAGAGAGTCAGTAAGTAAAAGTGAATTTAGGACCTATTGTGTCTCATTTCACCTCAGTAGATGGGGAAGTACTGCAATGATGTAGTCTATACTTAATTTACAGTATACACAATTTGTGACAGAAGTTTTTATAACTCCAAAAATTGCACTTAATAAATATGAGAAGATACAGATTTTCTTGATTACTTAAATCTAAATGTTTATTCAAGCTTTCATGAGAAGTTTGTCTTAATTTAAACAGAACTAGGTCCTGCTGTACCCGAGCCACTTTTTTGATGTGGGTTCAAATGCACATGAGAAACAGCCTTAATAACATCCAAACACATTTCATTTGTAAATGAAACCTCTACAAGGTTGACTTCATGGTTTGGTTATTATAATCAGAACTAAACTAAAAATCATTTTTCTTAGGTAAAAGATATTTTAAATCTTGATATTTCATATGTAATATATAATACTCAAAACAATTTCTGATTTAGATGGTTCTTAGAAAACCAAATATGTACATTCGTATAAGAGAAATATGTATAAATATTTGTAATAAAGTTCACAGAGATATAAAGTAGTACTTTTATTTCCCCATTTAGTATTGAGGTTATATAGTGATGTTGAGCATATTTGTGGCTATGATGGCTGAGAAAAGGAGAAAAAAGATAGGCTTGAAACACAGCCTGAAATGTGGCACTTTGCCAGGACACTGAAGAATGGCAAATATGCCACATTTTAACAGCTGGATGCAGAAATATTTCTCTTTAATTTGGAAGGATCATTTTTTTCCTCCACAGTAGGGCAGTCTCAATAGACTGCGAGATCAAAGAGGGTGGGTCTGTTCGATCAAACATCATCTGGCTCCATGGTGGAGCAAAATGAATGAACTGTCATGCCTTTTTTTCTAGTATATAAAGCTTTGCCAAGTAAGAAGTAAAGAAGTTTCTATGGTATATTCTACATTATAGGCCAAACTCTGATAATGGAAAGCTCATTCCCCAACGTTTTCCTCTGATTCATCTGACAAGAGATGCCTGAAGAAGACCCCAGATTGATTGATGGTCCACTTTGTACTGTGGCCTCTGCTACTCTTAGAGATAAGTAGGACAGGGAAAATGTCGAGTAGCCCAGAAGGGCTCTTGGGAAGGGAACATGTTCTGATGTAAACATTCTAATCTCTACAAAAACAGTGTGGAACAATACTGAACAAAATCCACACTAAGGGGAACTACACAATGCGAACATAGGCTTTTTTTTTGCTAATTTCTAAAATGCCAGCTGAATGCAAGTTTCAGGATTAGTTGTGCAAGGGAACGTGCTGATTTTCTAGCTCCCATCTAATGAATGTGAAGAATGGCAGAATGATGGGCTTTTATCAGCATTAAAATATGACTCCAGCTTTTACAACCATTGCTCATTTATTTTATGGGGGAATTTCAGACATAGTTTAGCATATATTTTATTACTTGGACTTTAAATATCATCCTGGAAACTTGACAGTTCATCTGTTTAAAAATATACACAAAATTTTACAGTGTTTTCATTTTGGAATCTTTGCAAAAGAACTTAAAATAATAACTATTATATATGTAGGTCTTTTTGTAGGTCTAAGTCTTTTGAAATTATTTTAGTTTGAAATCTACACTTTCATCAAAGTAGATCTACTAGATATATCTCTTCTGCAAAAATCTACATGATCAGTAGGTGCAGCAAAGTGCTAGATATGTCATCATCAGAATATGTGAAAGTCAGATCGTCAGATACCCTACAGAGAAAATGGTATTCAGGCTCTTAGCTTCTTTCTGTCCACAAAGTGAAACAAGGAGATGAGGTAGATGGACCAGAGAAAGGGCTTCTCTATAGTGACAAATTATTCTGTAGTAAAATTTACAATTCTAATTAAATTAGAAATAAGCTTTATATAAGCGTTTTTACAGTTTCATATATAGCTCCAAAGCTGATGTTAGTACACACAATAAAATCTTGAGTTGCAGTTATAATGAATATAAAGGATGAGATACAGAAGGGATGTCAAACTAGCGGCCTGCGGGCCGGATGTGTCATGCGCAGGCCATGCTCACCCCAGCTCTATGAATGGGAAAAACATCACAAAGCATCACATGACAACAACGTGATGCAGCAAGTTTGACACCCATGAGATACAGGCTTCTCTGTTGAAATTTTTAGTCAGTTTTTGGCAAGCAGTTCCAATTTTTCACAATTTTTAGTGAGTTTTCGGCAGGGAGCTCCAGTGGGATATCCAAACACTTTCACCAGCCCTAACTCTGGCACAGCTTTATCTTTTCTTAGTTGGCGCCCCATTCCATGGAGATAATGCTGCTGCTTTGATGTTAGGAAGTTGATACTTAATACTGAGTGTGTTTGAGAATTTAGAAAAAAGCACTGTGCACTAAATTTTGTGAAATTTTATATCTCATGTAAGCCAAAGATACTTCAGCAATTTAGTGTGGAAGACTGTGCCAGTTCAAAATTAGCTTCAAATTAATTGAGATGAGATGATTTGCTGAATTCAGCAACTGATTGAAATTTATAGGGGAGAAGGGTTTATCAGTAACCTGGAATGCCATTCGTGCAAAGCAACATTTCATTTTGCAATGATAAAGCTATTCTGTTTCATTGGAGGAATTGCTTGCCACCTGTCAGTTTTTGAGTTTCAGCCATCCTAATGGGTCCTTTAAGTGGTTCCTGATCAGCACTGTCTGCTACCAATAGTCTTTGCAGTTTGAGAGGGATGAGAGACAATGCTTATTCTTAGCAAGAATGAAATTGACAAGGAGAAGGAAAGGAGGGTCTTCTTTCCTTTTCTCTTCAGAACAGCTCGGAGCTTTTGCTTACTTTTCTCTCTTTTGTGTAAAGGGTGGGTTGCAGGAAAGGGATTAGTTTACCACTATGGAGTGAAAATTTTATGGACTGTAGGTGCCTTGCAGTGAGTACCAGTCTTTCCACCTCAAAATGATTGAACTTTATTTAGAACATGTTGCCCCACTGTTCTAGGTCAGATACAGAACTTTAACCATGATTAGACATTTTAGGAAGAGTGTCTGGTTGCAAAACTGATGATATGATATCTTGCCATCTTCATCTCTTTCAGGCTTTGTTGCAGTATTTTTTATTTTTTATTTAGTACAGAAGGTATTATGGCTTAATAGCCTGGCAAGTTCATCCCAATATAAGTGCTTGGGGTGGGGATTTGCTTTATTCTGCAAGTGAATAAACAAAGGTCTTTAGTGCAAATTGAGACTAGGGAGTGAGATATATCCCTTATTTCAATTCTCTTTATATAGTTATGGAAGGAGTGAATAGTTTGTGGCTTCAGGATTGGTTAATAGCTTAGACAGAGGATTGATTCAACTTCTTTTCAGGTGACTTTTGATTAGCTGATCGGTCATTAGGCTCTGGGGTTGTTCTTGACATTCTTGTTTGGTAATACATCTATCATATCCACTTTTGCTTGGTCTGGAGAAACTGGGAATGAAATTGGCATTGTCCAGACTTGAACATCTCAGCTTCTCCTTGTCTCCAAAATGAAATAAGGAGTTGGGATGGGTGAGTGAGAGAAAATGAAATACACACAGTCAAGACAAATTAGTCCATCATTTTTGTGTTACTTTGGGGAAAAATTAGTCACACCAAAGCTGTGATTGATGGGAAGCTGTTCTTACACACCACTGTCTGCAACCAGAAGTACTTTTTGGCAACAAGGATGAGGAACAGATACATTAAACAATTTTTTTTGCTATTAAGTGCTCAGTTTTATTAAGAACCACAAGAAAGATTAGCTACTGGGTAGGAGAGAAATCTAATCACATAAAAAAGTGTGAATGCTTGCAGTTATGGTGGTGATGAAAAAGTATCACGACATCACAAATCTTTAAAGCAAAAGAAAGCTGAAATAAGATCATAAAATCATTGTACTTAGTGATTACTTTATTACTTTATTACTTTATTTACTATAATGCCAATCCCAATTGCGGTCATAAACGAGGAGTATCTATCTTATACTGTCTGATTGCTACAGTGTGAGTTTGCTGTGTAAGTACTATATAGAAGGTTTTAACTACATAAGTTAAAATCGTTGGAAGGAAGGATTTCTCATCAGACTGAGTTCTCAGGCAATATCTTCATATGAAGCATACCACCTGGAAAGAAATGACAGGGGCCAAAGCCATACATTTATCTAGTATGGCTAGAATACATACAGGAAGAAAATTCAACATATATTAATTTAAACAAAGGGAACTCAATTTTTTTCCCAACAGGACTATGATATATATTTGAACATTTGAAAAGTTGCTACAGAATTTCTGAATTTCTTAGCTGCTAAAATTGACATAAATGTAAGAATATTTGTAATACTGTTAGCCTTCAGCAAGAAAAATTGTTCTTCAACATATGGGTACTAAATAATTGCCTTTTCTTTTGTTCTATTGTTTAACTGATGCCTAAAATTGGTCTTGCTTCTGATCTAGTTCATTTAATTATCGTAGTTCAAGTAATACTGAAGATGTTTGTAACATATAAAATGACATTTCTCCTTTAAAATTACACATTTTCTGTAAACTTGATTATTCAATATGTGTATCTATGTAAAATAAGACTCAGGAATTTTCATCAGTCATTTTTTCATATCTCTCTCTCACATACACACACACAAAGAGAGAGAGGGAAACCCACAAAAAAGCCCACAAAAGCATACCTATATTGTATTTCATGTATACTTATATGTAACACAATTAAATTTTAGCAACAATATAGGTAATTCTAGATTACATCCATTTGCTCAATGACTCCTTTCTGTCATTGAAGTTGTAAATATTTTTGCTAAATTCATCTTCAGGAATTACTGATTATGAACGTTCAGTGTAAGGCTATAGATTTTTTTTCTGTGTCTTGTTTAAATCTGATTTCTCAGTGTTTCGATTATTGATATTATTTTTTCAGTTGGATGGTGTGAAGGAATGTCATACATTTCTCCCAGGATGGCTTCTTCTCATTTTCCGCCTAATTCTTTAACATTTTGTAACTTGCTTTGGGAAATATGGGAAAGATTTTGGTAAAGCAGCAGCAACAACAAAATGTTCAGTGAGCACTGACCCTTGTTCAGCCTTTTCCATTCAGATTCCATATGTGTATGCGTGTGTGTTTATATGACAGTTCATTATTTAAGTTTACTCTGTCAAAATAGGTTAAATATTCTTTGGGAACTATGGTTGCATCTTTGATGCATGAAAAGCATGCTAAATATAGGAAAGACTAACCAAGAAAAGCATGATAGACCGCTACCACAAAAAATATTTTGTCATTTGTTTCCTCTGATTTCTGAGAGCATTAATAAGATGTGAAATCACACTGCAATAAATTTCTCAGAGTGGCACATAGCAACAGCAAATATGACTGCGCATGATTCATTCTAATGACTTGACTTCTGACCTCTTTACAGATATATGACCAAGATGGGACACTACAGCACTTTATTGATGGTGGGGAACCCAGTAAGTCAAGTTGGATGAGATATATTCGATGTGCACGGCACTGTGGGGAACAAAATTTAACTGTAGTCCAATACAGGTAAGTTCTACTTCAGTTTATCTGACAAACATTTCAATTTATTTCAACAGTATTTTGTCAAACAAATGTGTATCAGAAAACAACAACAACAACAAAAATGCCATGTGAATAGCATATTTCACTGCAGCAAAATAATAATAATAATTGGCTTTGTAAATTCTCTTACGGTGAGAAGCTGTGCTTACCAGGTTGCATCTAGAGGTAAGTGCTTTTCTTAAATGAGTGTGAGCAAAAAATTGCACTAAGATTATGTGATGATTTTCTGTTAGTAGAAAAACAATCAGTTACCTGAACTGGAGGTACATAATATCAGCCAGCATAAGGAACTTCAGAAAGTGTTAAACGGTGTTGTAGCGCACTCATGCTTGCAATCAAGCTGTGTCCTGCAAAAATTCCTGATAGCTCTTTTGCCATTGTTTAGAAAACAAGGCCAGTGCAAAAATATGATTTGATCCAAATAATTGAACTGTCCTGCTTTCCTTTTGGCAGAGGAGTTCAGATTTAAAAACAGACTATGAACCATGTTAGATTAGACTGAAGCTTCGTTTATTTATAATATACATAGTATATGCATATTGATTGAAAGTAACCCCTATTAGATTCAGTTGAACTTATTCCCCATAACCTACTCTTTGTCCCTCAGCAGCAGCTCTGAATTTAGCTGTATTGTCCACCTAAAGATTGGAAAATTGTCTAATTCCCTTTTAAGGTCATCTGCCAGTTGAGCTCCAGCTGCTAATTACACTTAGCTTGCATTTTCCAGAATGATTGTAGAAAAACAGCTAGAAAAATGTATGTGTTAATTATGAGAAATATAAGTCTACAATGTATTTATGTCTGAGTTTTCTTATCTGCAAGGGACACCACACTTGGATCATGGGATAAACAAAACAATTCCTTGAAGTTTCCTAGTGTCTTCACTGAGCACTGAACAAAATCAAAATAAAGAGAATGGAAGAGGGGGGAAAGTCCCACTGTGCTTATTCAAGTTTGTAGCTTGTTTATCAGACAATACTTCTGGGTGTATCTCTTCTGTGCAGTTATGTGGGCCTAATCCATTTTTGGACGGAAAGGCTTGGGAACATTGCTTTGCATAATACAGCACATGTTCTTTATGTATCGTTGAAATGGCATGTAGGCTTGAAAGGTTTAGAACTTAGTTGCCTTTTGTAGGAAGAAATATCCTTCTGGGTTCTGCTCCAAGTGGGGAACCAGACACTGGAAACATGGAGACTGCTTGGAAAGATGGTTTAATGGTGGACAGGATCACATGGTTTGAGTTCCTGAACAGAAAAGGGGCGAGATACAGTGAGTCCCCGGATTTTATGCTCTCTCTGGCTTTGAACTTCCTGGGGCCCAGAAAGAGTATCCTGATTGGTTGTCAGACTCCAAGGGGGTGGGGGTCTTAGCTAGCCTTGCTGGCTGATGTAATCTTCCCAGCTGCCATGTGGTGAGTTTCTGTCCTAGATGGGTCCCATTGTGTTAGTTTCTGTTGCTAGATGGGCCCTATTGTATTGCAGATGAGTTTCAAAGATTGAAAGATTGAGTTTCTGCCTCTGGCCCATTGACAAAGGTTGGGGGCAGGAAGGTGGGAGCTGCTTTGTCTTTAAAACATGCTTCTCCATTTCTCATGGGAAACATAATATTCTGCTTTTTTAATATTTCCCAAAATATTTCATTCCTCTAGGAAAGGGGTGGGTGCTAACTTCCTACACTTTACTCACAATAAAAAATATCAGTTCCTCTGTGGAAAAACCAGAAAGCTTTGCAGACACACTTTCTGCTGGCACCTGTCCATTAGCTATAATTATCTAAGAAATAAAGGACAAATGTGAGAAGTTGTATCTGGATGTAGAACTCATATTTGCAAACAAAATAACCTAGTAAATGTGCTACATAGCTATATGAACTTTCAGTCAACAATATTTCTCTTTTAAACTCCCTCTTTTAAAGTAGCAAGATATTTATATCAAATAACAGTTCCGAAAATCCAAAGGGCATTAAACTTAGCATGCTGCAATGCACTTCCCATAGCAGTTTTGGAGGGCTGATACAAAAAACTATCATGTGAGCTGAGACTTTGCCCCTCTGTACAACATGTAGCTCACGTCCTGCTGTACTGCATCTTCAGTAAGGACTCACGGGCTCAATTTATAACACCTTACCTAATAAAATTTCTGCGAAATACTGATCTTTTTTACGTGTAGCTACTGTTATCACATCAGTATGAAGTAGTTTCTCTGAATGTGGCCAAATTCTGCTATGCTGTATGTCAAATTAGGCAAATTTTAACTGTTCACTGTTAAACCACGACTAATCGCGATATATTATTCTGTCTTTTATCTTTATTTTTTACTATTATTATTATTACCTTAATGCTTTTATTTGCTGGTTTGTGACCATAATAAAAATTGATTGATTTCCCTTTTAAATTCAGAAACAATGATTTAGCACAACTAGGCATTATGGCAATACTGCACAGCTAATGTGGCAATTGTTATATTAGTGTCTTTGTTTTGTTTTGTTAAAAATGCATACACTTTTAAATTGACGAAAATCATTTTTACAGTTGAATAAGACAATAAGATGAATAAAAGTAACTTCACAATCCAGAAAACTTTCATGAATGCAATGGTCATTGTACCTTTATTTTTTACAACTCAAACATGAAAGTAAATAATTGGAAATTAAAGGAAAAGAACTCCCCAGTTTGGGCCACAAAACATTTTCTATAAGAAGAAAGGTTTCAGTATAATATTATTAGTAAAAGTAGGTTGTGGGCCCCTTCATGAAGAGTTCATCCTGCATGTTGATAGAAACATGAAGTTGTCTGTGAGTAGTTACTTCCGTAGGGAAGTGAGGTTGAACAGTTTTATCCTGTGGCTGGATTGTTTTAGTTCTTGGGGGCTGTTTCTCTGAGGTTTTAATGTCAGCTCTTCTATTAACATGGTTTGTTCTTTTTCTTTTGATCACTGTGTTCAGACCCCTGCTTTGATAGATTACAAAACTAAAATGGAAATAGCAATACTAAAATGGAAATTAATACATTTTCCATAAAAAATTAATACATTTTTCCATAGCAAAACTAAAACGGAAATTAATACATTGTTGTCATAAAGAGTACTATTTACAACTGTTGAAGCACAATGGGGGAGTTGTGGGACATGACAGTGCATCATGTGCCACATCAGGTATGGTGCTAGTGTGTCCCTCCATGTCTGTCACTCAAGTTGCCTAAACAAGAGTGTAGAGTGTTTGTAATCGAGGTATTTTCTGATCTACTAAGACAGTTGTGAACATATGTTGCCCTTATGCAGAGTGCTGTGTCACATCTGATATGCTCTTAGAGGAAAGAGAGAAAGAGAGAGAGATGAATGATGTCATACTTCTGCTTGCTCTTTCCAAGAAGAGTGTAGGAGGCTCCTTCTAGTCAGCAGACAGAGTTGATCGCATAGGAACATTGTTCCCCCAAAATTCACTGGCTTAAACTGAGCATATTTGCAAGCAAAAATACAAATTCTCAATCAAAATCCAGCCATGGAAAACCATTAAACATCTGTCAATATTAAACAGATCTTATAACTCCCTGTTCATTCTGTAATTGTTGCTTAGAGTTTTCTCTCTTGATCTGTTTTCCATTGCTTTTAAAAAACAGTTTAAAAAAAAAACCTGGCATCTATCACCAGGGACTACATCCAAGTGTAAAGAAATTTTAAAAAACCCGTTGGACCCTGAAAATCCATCTAATTTTTATTGTACATGGACGTCCTCCTCACTGAAAGTCAGATGGTTTAAATTCATTCTGTTATGATTTGTAATATCTAAATGGAATTTTCTTCAAAGAGCTCTTGATTGATTGACCCTTAGCTGAACGTTTTGTTTTTATTTTGAAGCTGACAATAATGTTTGTTGGCATGTGTTCTGCTTCAACTGCGTTGGGACGCCACGAAGCTATCTTTATGAGTCATCCAACCACAATACTAAATACATGTCAGCAAAGGAAATATTATCCGAAAGAGGAAAAATCCCTTTGATGTACTTCAACATGCAGAGATTTCTGCAAGTTTTGGAAGCTCTGTGAGCTTGTAAGGAATGGTGTATGCTTACACTTTTTTCCCCTCTTTTTTTGGCCTACTCCTCAGAGACCACCCATTGCTCGAAAACAGTTCAGTTCTTTCAGCACCAAAGTGTGTCATTGGGTTTTAGCACATTCATTTGCTGGGCTGCTGTGTTTATGTTAGGTGAAGCCAAACAGAGAGACGAAAAGTTACAAGGGTGAAGTACAAAGTAGACTGTATTTTTTTTTCTGAAGTCAGGAGATGTGGGTGATTTATAACTCTGCCCCAATTTGATTTTTATGTAATAGTGGAAAGAATTAATAAAATGTGCAGCTTGGGTGAAAATAGTGGGAGGGGTAGAGCGTGAGGGCTGGAGAGAGAGCAAGACTTGAGTTTTTGTCAGATATTCATAGAAGGTTGGGAAAAAGCATTCTGCTTAGCCAGCAGTGCCCTCCTGAGACAGGGTGGCAGTAAGCGAGGAAAATAACAAGATAAATGAAATTTTTGCAGCTGCTCGTAAAATATTGAGAATCTGCACTTTTTTATTGATCTTTATGATCCTGTTGCCAAGAGCCACTTTGCGGTGACAAAATATGTTGACAAGTGCATATCTCACTGCCATGAAAAATGTGGTTAAAGATTCTCCTTATGTCGGCACTGTTACACAAGAAACAAATTGCACCACTCTGGACGATTTTTTACAAAGGGACTAAATTTAAGGCTTACCATCCCTGCAAGCTTTTATCTCAGACTTCAGGCTTTTAGCAATTCTTCACTGCAGGAACCAGTTCCGATTCAACTTTTTCAAAACTCCATTTATATCTATGCTTCACATGAGGTGGTGTTATAAATGGCCTTTCCTTACTTCTATGGCTATATCATTCTGCAGGGTGCTATTCCAGGTAGAAAGGAATGCTCATCTTGTATTTATTGAATTGCAATCTATCACGTATAAGGATGTTTTATGTTACTATAACTGGTTTAAGTGACAAACTACAGTGTCAAGATAATAATTTCTCTTTTGGCTCCTATATGACTACTTTCAGGTTAGTTTTACCACTGTTTGTAGCCCCACTGTTATTGTTTCAGATTGCATGCTTCCTTCTAAGAAAATATTATATTAACTACATTATAAAATGATACATAAAGGGAAGTATGAATGAATAAAGAAATGGATTACCATTAGAGGCTTGCTTTGTACAGCTCTAGTTTAGTGGCCATTCCTCTATCTGACTTGTATAGATCTCAGGCTGTGCTAAGCACAATGAAATGGTAGCATGCCTTGGTGCAAGCAGATGGATTTCCTTTACGTAGGTATGTTTGTGTGTATGTATGCACACACACGGAGCAAGGCAGAATTGAAATGAATCTGAATAATTTTAACCTATAATACACACAGCATCTCCTTGCTATTGTTTAAAACAGTTCAACTTTGTTCAGGCTACGAAGAAGACAAAAAAAAATTTAGTTAAAGAATTCTATTGAAGCTTTTACATTAGATTACATTAAAGCTAATTTTCAAAATGTTCAAAAATATTCAGCCTCCCAGTGTATTACTATTACTGATTTTGTTAGTTTCGTGAAAATACACTTGGAACATTCTGACATGTGAGACAAATAAAGTTGTTGAGAAATTATGGATCTATTGTTCAGTTTTGACTATATTAGTGACTTTAAAATCTTATTATTCTGATTATTCTGGATTTTTGGTCAAAGAAGACATGTAACTTGTTTATTATCTTTATATCTGTTTTAAGCCACTGAATGCTAAGAAACAAAATAGGTGCCTTTTTATGCCCAGAATATCTCATTTTGAAATGTCACATCAACTATCACCAGCTGGTGGTAGCTCTTTATCTGCCAAGCTATCAGCAGGCAAGCTGGGAGTTTCCATGATGATATTTTGCTCCATTAGACATTTTCAGGAGGTTAGGATTACATTCAAAAGCTGTACAAGTATGCTAGTTAGGCATGATATATTTAAAATATATTCGTAAGCAAAACGCTGCAAGCTGGAAAAAATATTTGAAATCTATGGGTTTTAAAAATATTTTTAAAAACTGTCTTAAAAAGAAGTTGGGCACTATTTAGTATCAGGCACCTTTAAATAATCTTAGATTTTACATAACTTTCGGCTTTGTTTTTAATCCTTTTGAGGGATACTAGCTAGAATTTAGTTCTTTATTTATAACTCAACTTCTGTAAATTAAAAAAAGCGAAACAGTACTAATTTTTAAAAGTACATATGACGCTTTGACTCTGCAGAGTAGAAAAGATGAAGCTTCTTCACAATGAATTTGATTTCTGGTGACTATACAGACACATCCCTACAGCTTCTTTGTTAGCCAAACCAAACTGTTTTGCAGTTGCTGCCTTCTGGAATTTTGCTTCCCTATTTAGCCTACAGACTTTGATATCCTAGTGGTGTTCCATTCTAATATTAGCCAAATCAGAACCTGACTTGTTCTACAAACAAGTGGTTAGCAACATGCACCACTTGCTAAGACCTACACGTGGTATTAAACTTCAAAATGCACTTTATGGTAGCCGCTTTATCACAGTCTAATAGCTGTCACCCATCATCTATTAGCATTCCCCCATCATTTCTGTATTTATCTTCATCTTAAGATAGTAATGTGTATGTCCTGAGATTGCTGTTTCAATGAAGAGGAACCAGGTCAGCTAGACGCGATATGTGGGATTGCCAGAATGTATAGCTTTTGATAGGCAAAGTTTTCAATCAGGAGGTCAGGAGGATACAGTTTAATAAAACTATCCTGGGGTTCTCCTTCATTATTTCTTTCTCTTTTGTCCTATGACCAGGTCAAATATATTCTACCGAGCTTGCATGGATATTCCCAGAGGCACTGAGTTGTTGGTGTGGTATAATGACAGCTACACATCTTTCTTTGGAATCCCTTTGCAGTGCATTGCACAGGATGAGAACTGTAAGTGGCACATTATCAAAAAATAGTATTTTATGTTTTGTATTTGTATTTGTACCAGGGGTGAAATTCAGCAGGTTCTGACAGGTTCTGGAGAACCGGTAGCAGAAATTTTGAGTAGTTCGGAGAACCAGCAAATACCACTTCTGGATGGCCCCAGAGTGGGGTGGGAATGGAGATTTTGCAATATCCTTCCCCTGGAGTGGGGTGGAAATGGGGATTTTGCAGTATCCTTCCCCTGGAATGGGGTGGGAATGGAGATTTTGCAGTATTCTTCCTCTGCCACGCCCACCAAGCCACACCATGCCCACCAAGCCATGCCCACAGTAAAAAATTTGAATTCCACCACTGATTTGTACCGTGTATGAGCCATGATGGTACACTAGTTAGAGTGCAGTACTGCAGGCTACTTCTGCTGCCTGCCAGCTGCCTGCAATTTGGCAGTTCAAATCTCACCAGGCTCAAGACTGACTCAGCCTTCCATCTTTCTGAGGTGGGTAAAATGAGGACCCAAATTGTTGGGGGCAATATGCTGATTCTGTAAACCGCTTAGAGAGGGCTGTAAAGCACTGTAAAGCGGTATATAAGGTTAAGTGCTATTGCTATTTAGATTAAAATAAATCTCTATCCTATGAACTGAATCATGTCAACAAACAAACATAAATTTTCCACCTTAGATATGAAAACTGTTTTGAAGGTGCTAACTATGGAAACTAGTAGTATGATAGTACAAGATTTAGTATTATTACTTATGATTATAATAAATATTTGTTATATTTGAAGCCTATTAACTTGAGGGTTTGCAAGACTATTAACTTAAGTAAAGTAAAGGTAAAGGTTCTCCTCGCACATATGTGCTAGTCATTCCCAACTCTAGGGGGCGGTGCTCATGTTTGTTTCAAAGCTGAAGAGCCAGCGCTGTCCAAAGACATCTCTGTGATCATGTGGTCGGCATGACTAAACGCCAAAGGCGCATGGAACTCTGTTACTTTCCCACCAAAGGTGGTCCGTATTTTTCTACTTGCATTTTTTACATGCCTTTGAACTGGTAGGTTGGCAGAAGCTGGGACAAGTAACGGGAGCTCACCCCATTACGCGGCACTAGGGATTCAAACTGCTGAACTACCGACCTTTCGATGAACAAGCTCAGTGTCTTAGCCACTGAGCCACCATGTCCCATATTTAACTTAAATTAATTTAAGTAATGCAACATTAATCAGCGAGAAGCAGCTGATTACCAAAAAGAGTTTTATGAATAGATAGGCTAGACCCTTTCTTTCCATTAAGATGTGAGTTAGGATCTGGAAAACCCATCAATGTAGTGAGCATTATGGACCAATATTAATCTTATAGATGCTGTGAACTATGAGACCAGCAATGAAATTTATCACTTGGTCCATCACAAAAGCTAGTGTGTCTTGACATCAAGACACTTGGCACAGATACTTTGCTTGATAAACACCAAGTCTGTATCCTTTTAAGTTAAAAAAAAGTGAAGTGAAACTGACCTTGGTGCTAGTTGTTGTACATAAAGAAATATATTCTCTTACGTTTAATCTGAATAGGAATGGTTTGCATTTAAAAGGGAGGGACCTTGTCCAAATACATTTCTTCATCAGTTGTAACATGTTTAAGCCACTGCATCATTGTCAGTGCCAGATGCTAGATCAAACATCCACAGATATATAATGGGGAGACAGAGTAAAATCTAACACAACAATATGTCCACCTTCTCAGTGAAACATTTAATATAATTTATTTGTTCCCATGATCTGTACGTAACTCAACCTGTCATGAAACCTAAGCATTTAAGGCAGAACACAGCCTGTTTTTTTAAATTGTTTTAAATTGTTTTTATTTATCCTGTATCCATTTCACTCCCCTCTTCCTGTTTTGCAATGTATCAAATTTTACATGATAAATTCCTTAGAAAGTCAACAAACTTATACTCTTGTTCTATGGAAATTTCAATAGATATCAATGACACATTGTAAACAAAAAAACAACCATGATTTTTAAAAAATATAATAATTCGACCGTGATAGTTTCAAATTTTAATTTTCTGAGAGGTATAGATGTTATGGTAAAGCACAAGGGCATTTAAATGAGGATAGAATGTATTGCCATCTCTGTTCCAGACGAGGAAGTGCATGAAATGAAGTGTGAGGACTCATTGGTATTATTGGTTGCTGGATAAATAATTAATTTTATGGTTTCTGAAATATGTCAATTACACACACACATATCATAATTGCAAACAACTGTAATTATTTTAGGTATCTGTTACACCTGAAAAATTGAATTTAATTTACTCATGTTCTCTATACAATTTTGTATATTGCTCTTATTCTTGTCTACGCAGACATAAATTCCATCTCACGAACAATGATTCTGGGTGGCATACAATTAAAAAGTATAAAAATCAAATTAAAAACAAAGAATAATTTAAGTGAAGAGATGTGAATTATGCCCATCCTACCTGCTTTGAAAAGCTTGGAGAAAATATACAAAGCATCCAGATTTATTCATCTATTCATCTGCATTGAATTGACTGCCTAATAAATTGTTTTCTTCATATATGTTTGTGTAAATTGTTTATTTGGTACTAATTGTATATCAATTTTTCATAATGAGTTTTAAAATTTGCAAAAGAGAAATAATGAAAAAAAAATCATGTATAAATGTTAGATAGGTATGTCCGAGACTATTTCACATTCTTATAGTGAATTAAACTAACTTTGTTGCCATTGTTATGAAAATGGTGATAACATTCTGAAAACAATTGGTTATCATGGGTTGTAAATAAGATTTTCCACTTTTCTAATGCCTTTGCAAAAGAAAACAATCACAATGGCTAAAATAGTCTTTTCTTGCAGTGCTGTTCTTCCACTTAACATGAAGTTTGTGGCATGAGGAAACACCCAGAAATAAAATCTCAAATTTGCCTTTGGAGTTCTTTTTTTACCACTTCCTGACCACCATATACAGGACTGCATGTGTAGACCAGGAAAAAATTCATTGCAATGCTTATCTGTTTATCTCCACTATTAGAATTCAGCGCTTTATTGTAAATACAATGAAAGATAAGTAGATTATGGTGTGTGTTTATGCTAATGGTTTTTTCATATTTCTGAAGGCTGTGTTATAATGACAGGAATTTTCTATTTCCCCTTCCCCCAGTGAACGTTCCTTCAACTGTTATGGAAGCCATGTCAAGACAAGACACTCTCCAGCCATTCAGCAAAAGTAGCAAACCGCCCTCTGCCCCTCCACAGCGATCCATAGTCTTTCCACAGACTCCATGTAACAGGAATTTCTCTCTTCTGGATAAATCGGGTTCTCTCGAATCAGGATTTAACCAGATCAATGTAAAAAACCAACGAGTCCTCGCAAGTCCGACATCAACAAGTCAATTAAATTCTGAATTTAGTGACTGGCATCTTTGGAAATGTGGGCAATGTTTTAAGACTTTCACCCAGCGGATCCTCTTGCAAATGCATGTTTGTACACAGAACCCTGACAGGTAAAAACATGGGCACTCTTTACTTCTCTATCTGCTGATATAGACAACATTGCTTTTGCTTTATCAGGCTGACACTCTTTTCAGCAACGGAGCATTATTAGGAGGAACCTGTGCAGGGCAATTCATCTGCAGCTGTATGAAACATACAGATAATGGCTGTAGGTTAGTGTTATTATTTGTAAAAATACTGGGCACCTAAAGACACAGATAAGAGAAAATGGCTAAGAATATAATCTTAGTTTGGTACATCTCTTGGAAAGTGGAGGAGGGGGACGAAATAGAAGGAAAATATATGGATATACCAGATGGGGAAAAACAGGTCAAGATAATTAAAAGTCATTTTATCTTTGAGAGATAATATAACTTGTGGCTCAGCAGCTGTCATAGCCATTTCAGGGTTCACCTATAGTGTGCAATGTGTATGAACTTAATTAAGTACTAAGGGGTAATGAATTGGAATTTTTTGCTTAGCACTATTTTTCTTCAGAGCATGCAAAGCCATAAATCGTGCAAAGCTGTCAAAAGGAAATACCTACTCCACTAGTGATGTGGAGGAAAACAGATGCCATTTATTCAATAAACTAATATCCACACCGAAGAAAAATGTTGACTAGATACCTCAGAGTCAAAGTTGGTTGAAAGTTTGTCAATACAGAATTTTATGGCCATGAACTGAGGATGAAATTTAGCTGAACAAGTGAATTAAAATTTCAGGTATCCTGACCGGTGGCCCGGTAGAGATAATGGAACTATTATTTATGAATCAAATCTGGCTTATTTGACAATCGTGATAGCTGGCAGCACAAAAGGCAAAAATCAAATTAACCCAATAAAAATATTGTTTGGGATTTTGTTGTTCCTTTAGTGACAAAGAGGTGCTTTAACAAAAATGATTGAATGTCCTGGAGCAATCATTTGAGAAACAATCCACAACTATTGTTCTTACGCTACTTCAGTGATGAAAAGGAGCCTTAGCAGATTAGAGAGAAGTTTTGAAAGCGGATGTGCCATTTTATTAAACATTTAATATGTTTTCATTGCTGAGTATAAATCTTTTATGTTTTATAGGAATCTCATCAAAATACATTAATCATATTTACTACTATAGAACTTCAGGGTTTTTTTCAGTAAATTTTCTATGTGGGTTTTGCATTAGAACAAATTAATAAATGTGTTGAATTAATAGATGATCATTTCCAAAAGGGGGAAAAAAGGCCTTTTCAATATTGCTTGAAAATTTCCGAAGGAATTTAAGCTATTCAACCAGAGATCTAAATATGTTTGAATGAATGCATAGGTATCTCAATTTTTTTGTTCATTTCAATAAAGTGAATAGATTGTATGGTGAGATATATGTATTTAACGGTAATTTCTCCACTGAAGCAAATTAGCTAATTTTCCAAAATATTTATGCACGTACTGTAGTATACAGCAATTATTCTTCGCCTGTAAGAAATTAGATTTTTGGATTAAAGTCAAATTCATGTCATTATTCTCATTGCATTAAAATGTGCAAAACATTGAGCCATAATAAAAGCATCCACAATAACAATTTTGAGGATTAAAAAAGTAAGATAGCATGCCATTTTTAAAAATTCAAATGTCCATTGCCTTGCACAATTAATTTATTTGCACACTTAATCATACTCAATTATAATAATGTTCCTAAGCATGGCCCAACCTATCACTGAATCTTAACTGTAACCCTGTATCATTGCTGAAGCTCACAAAACAGTCTTGAAATAGCAGCCATTAGGTTGTTGGGCTATAAGATTGGGCATAGACTGAAGTGAGGTGAAGGAGGACATTTTTCATCACATTTTACAAAAGAACAATGTTTAAATTATTTAGTAATGGAAATCTACACCAGTTATTTTTACTTTTAGTACTGAAGCGACTTATATATTTTGGGGGCATTTTCAGAAACTAGAAATAAGAAACTGGTTAGGAAATGTAAACTATGAATAGTCCAAAGCATGGTAGTAGAAAGTACATTTTTCAATCAATACATCTAGCAGTGATTACTAGATT
This sequence comes from Pantherophis guttatus, assembly GCF_059756535.1. Taxonomy (NCBI): domain Eukaryota; kingdom Metazoa; phylum Chordata; class Lepidosauria; order Squamata; family Colubridae; genus Pantherophis; species Pantherophis guttatus. The sequence goes on from NC_142064.1 coordinate 54,999,367, forward strand.
TTTTTTAGTTTTCCAATGATGTAGATTAATGTTAGCAAGCTAAATTTTTCTCACCAAATAAAGATATAATTGTATGTGTGAGAATATTGTGCTTGCACTTTTTCTCAATATTTTTGTAGTTGAGTAAAGCAATTATATAAAGTGTGACTCTTAGTCAATATCATTATAGTGTCATTGTTCATCTGAGAATATTTAGGTTGGAATACAGATCTTGAAACTTTTCACTGTCAACAGATCCACACTGAGCTAATATAAGGTTATCACATTGCTCTTGGAGGTGAAGGTTTGTTTTGCCTCATCTTATGTGCTCCCAACTGCTTGGGGAAAGGGTCAGCTCAGTAGTAAGTCAACTCTAGCAGCAATTCATGCGATTTGGGGAAAAAACTCTTATTTAAACATTTAACCTACACAAGACAGAGCTGGATAAAATTTCATTATAAGCAGCTTTCTGGGTTTGTTTCCTGGACACAAAAACTGATTGCAATATTAAAATTATTTTACAAAAGTAGTGTTTGTCTGTTGAGAGTAGAGACAGCTAGGGCAATAACGACAACTTGGAAATTGAGATTTTCACAATTCTGTATCAAAAGAATAGAGAGACTATTCTTAAATCTTCCTTAAGAAACAATGGCCTTTGGTCAACTATTCCTCTATTTGTAATATATGATAAGAATTTCATTTCCTGTATATATATTCTAAACATTTTTTTGGTCTGGATTAATCAATAACTAGTTTATGGATTTTCTGGAAAATTATTTGTGGTCTCACTGTAAAATATCTTGTAATAGATGAAATGAATAAGATTTTCATGTCAAGGTTATAGCTGTTATGCGGTGGAGAATGTTGGAGCAAGATTTGGGGACAATCAAGAAATTTCCCCAGTGCTTATATTTACAATTCTAGGGGAATACTTGTAGTTCTTGATAATAATATGCATGTTAATATTGTTGTTATATATAATTAATAATTTAATTAGCACTTAATACTACATAATTATTAGGCTTATACAAAGCGTACACCTTCACTTCTAGCAAAATGATTCACTGTATAGAGATAAAAAGGACACCTTCTTCATCTTAATAAAGCCATTTGTGCAGCCTTCAGCACTGGGCTAATAATGCGAGAGAATGCTTGTCTCAGACTTCTGACCCAACACTGTAAAAGTGCTTAGGAAATAGGTAGTTTTCATAATCCTTGCAGCATACCTAGCCTGAAAGACCTTCAGCCCATGTTGGTAGGGTTGAAACCCCTGGCTTGCATTGTGGATTTTTACATTGTCAAACCTAATCTAGTGTGGAAGCACATCAACTGAGATCTGCAGAAAAAAGTCTGAAAGAGGTTCCAGAGCAGAGTGAGGTCAAGCACTACTGTCACTTTGCTCTTATAGACGCAATGACTTTGGTTTGCAAAACAGTAGGAGCTCATGCTTTGTTCCAACTTGTATTGAAGCAAAATGCCTCATAGAAACCATTGTTCAAATCACTCAAAGGATAGTCACTGTTGGAATTATTACTAAAGAATGGAATATGAACCTTATGTAACTGTTCTTAAATTGCCAATAAAAGGACTGTCTAGTCATGTTCCCCAAGGCAGAGTGTCAAACACCAGAACAGATTAAAAATCCACCTGCTTTGATAGTAACACCTTTGACTTGCCAGTGCTTCGACCCATCCTTTTTGCCATTGTTTCTGAAGAGGAGTATGATAGATCTTTCCCTACTTCTCAACAGTAGCAGAGATAGGTTTGCAGGTCCAAAGTCAGTTCTTGCCTAAGTCATGCTTGGTTACTTTTCACCTGTGTAATTCACTAACTTGAATTGGTTTGTGGATATTATGGCTGGTTGCTCAAGTAGATTTGACATTAAAATAACTGTGAGTGATTTGTGACAAGGATAGAGACATTCAGTGCCTGTAGCATGATTATAGTGGCAGAGTGTAAGTGCTTTTCTGCATAGAGAATATGTGGCATTTCAAAAGGGGGGGAAGAGTTGTTTTGCAGGTACCTTTTATTTCCACTAAAAGAGAAGAAGTATATCACAAAGCGCAGTGTTTTTGCCTTTTTTCAGTAGTAAAAGTAGTAGTACAGTATAGTATAGTATAGCATTAGTACAGTAGTAACTGTTAACTGTCTTATTTACAATATATATTACATGAATATTTTCATTTGGATTTTCTATTCCCATTCTAGACAATAAGTATCTATTTTAATTTAAACCTAATATTTTTTTAATTAGAAAAAAATATTAAGAAATCGTCTGAGGTGGTTTACTATGACTGATTATGTCCAGTTACTCCCAGGAGATAATTACACATCTTCTGCTCTTTCTAATAGCTCTTCTATAGGGTATTCACAACAGCCTTCCTTAACTCTCCAGAAATCTGAAGCCAATCCCCTTTAATAATAATGCAGTAAAAGGGTCTTACATTCTTTATGATATGGTTTGAATTGTGGAAAATGTATTATAAGTGAAAAATTAATGGCTTTATTTTTTCAGTGTAATGATATGAGAACAATGTATATTTATATTAATTAATAATTGATTCATTATATGATATAATATATGTTATATTATTTTAAAAGCATCAGCTTCAGCCTTTAAAAATGTATGGTAGACAGTAATATTCCCAGGGCCGAAAAAGTATGTTCAAGAAATGTTGAGTTTTATAGTAATTAGATTTCTGGAAACAGTTTTCCCCATTTTGGTTACATAGTCTCTTACCAGATGTTGGAGAGGAAGAATAAAAAAAAAAAGGGAACAAAAGAGGTTCTGTCTCATATAAAAATGGGGTAGAACTTAGAAAGCCATTCAGGCTGCCATCTTCATTTTTTTACACCCCCTTCTCTCCCTAGATGCTGTTCCTCTTGCATTAGAATGCATTTTTAAATTGCTAATTAATTTAACGCTTCTCCTGAAATCAACTTAAAGTCTAAAATTTAGAAGCACCTCTAGAAGTAATTGGCGAAGCGGTTTCCAAGATTTGGTTTGCTTGTTTGCTTGTTTTGCCTGGTTCTCGACAATCTTACCCATTATTCCATGAACCAGGATTAGAAATCCCTTTTCTCTTCTGTTTTTCTGCTGCAGAAATTCCCAACAATCCCATTTGGGGGGCTCCAGAAAGGGGTAAGCAGAAGCCTTCAATCAAAGTGATTTTTTTAAAAAATAACTTTTTCATAATGCAATTTAATTAAAAAACAGTTCTTACAATACACATCATTATTTTTTTAATGTCATGCAGTCTACCATGCATTTTCAATGATAAATACATGTTTTAATATACATATATTGATATTGTTCCTGACAGTTTCTTATATAATTAAAAAAACATTTGTAGCAAATTTCAATTTGATAAATTAAATGTTACATGTATCATATATTGATGGAGTAATAAATACAATATGTTCAAGCTTATATCATGAGATATGTGCTAATACAGGTAGCCCTTGATTTACAATTCATTTAATGATTGTTTGAAGTTACAATGGCACTGAAAAAAGTGACCTATGACCATTTCATGCTTCTGGCCATTGCAGCATCCCCTTGGTCATGTGATCCAAATTCAGATGCTTGGCAACCATAATCCTTTTTTGCGACCTTCTGACAAGCAAAGTCAATGGGGAAGCCAGGTTCATTTAACAACACTGTTAAGCTTAAGAACTGCAGGGATCCATTTAACAATTGTGGCTAGAGAAGTTGCAAAATGGGGCAAGACTCTCTTAACAAATGTTTCGCTTAGCAACCGAAGTTATGAGCTCAATTGTGGTCATAAGTCAAGGACCATCTGAATGTGCAGCACTTCCTGTCATCTACTGATGAGCACATCAGATTCAATTCAATTCAAACCCTTATTGTCAGAGTACAACATGTGTACAATGAGATTGGTTGAGCCTCCCTTTGTGCACTCCCCCAAAACCCAATACAACTCACAGTGAAAGACAGTAAAAGAAAAAGAAATCCCTAACCCAGTGAGTCATACAAAGAAACACATAATCCTACTGCACCGTGTGAATTTATTGAGCATTGCGCTGCCCCTGCAAGTCAATCATACTATGTTGTTGTAAAGTTATTTTCTATTCAGAAGCCTGACAGCCCATGGAAAAAAAACTGTTCTTCTATTTCTGCAGCTGCCTATGCTTCTATATCTCCTTCCCAATGGCAGGAGAATAAAGAAGCGCTGCCCAGGGTGTGAGTCGTCCCTCATACATATTGAGATCAAATATGTTTCATCACACATCTGATGTGGTGTGTGTCCTGTCATGATGCCACAAGTTACTGGGACTTGGAAGGAGATTTTTGGATTTGGATTTTTTGGATTTTTTACAGCGCACAAAGGGGCCATAGTGCAGTGGTTGAAAAACAGTGTCTTGTAGGCTTGTGTTTTTAGTGTGATGATATGTGAAATTTTCTTCAGGTATATTTTTTGGAGTATCTTGTTTGATTTTAAGAACAATGCAATCTTGTCCATCATTTCTGTTTAATAGTAACTATGAGCCATGGTGGCGCAGTGGTTAGAGTGCAGTACTGCAGGCTACTTCTGCTGACTGCTGGTTGCCTGCAATTTGGCAGTTCAAATCTCATCAAGCTCAAGGTTGACTCAGCCTTCCATCCTTCCGAGGTGGGTAAAATGAGGACCCAAATTGTTGGGGATAATATACTGACTCAATAAACTGCTTAGACAGGGCTGTAAAGCATTGTGAAGCGGTATATAAGTCTAAGTGCTATTGCTATTGCTATCCAGAAATCTACCTGCCTCTCACAAGCAGCATCCTCCTGTTCATATTTCCCATTATATTTAGAGGTTTAGAAAAATATGTCTAAAATGTTGCAAGTTACTTATGTTATCACTAAAAGCATTGTTACCCAATCCCCTACCCCAATTCTGCATTAGCCATGACAGTAGTTTTAGACACTTCTGTGTTCCCATCACATTTTTGAAGAGAATGTAAAATAATGATGGACATCTCACAAGAATTTGTTCTTCTGAGCATACATTGACTATAGAATCAAAGAACTGACAATAAACTAAATTTAACATTCAATTTTTCTTGCATAATTGCTTCTAAAAAGCTTGTAGAGTTACGTGTTTGTAGTTTAATATTCTAGATATGTGAGGTATTTCTGTCTAATATCACTATGATACAACTGAATATTATTTCCTTATGCCAATAATCTTTTTTTTTTACATGAAAGCTTAGATTTAATAAATATGAGCACAATACCTGGAAGGGACTTTCTTTGAAAAAAAAATCTTTTCCCCTTCATCTCATGAAATGATTTCATCATAATAGAGCCTCTATTACAGAAAATTATTACTATTTATTAAGTAAATTACTGAGCAATCACTATACATTTCTTTTATGGAAAATGATAGTTTTGAAAGTATAGTATCTGCAGGTTTTCTGACAAATGTTAAGGGCTTAGTATAGCTCTTATTCAGTTGCAATTGTTTCAGAGACATTGTTGTTTATAAACAAAGAATGATTTGATTTTGCAGAAAAAAATTAATCACCTTGAAATAAGGAATTAATTGATTTTATTTAGTGACTTATTTGTTTATTGTGGTACCAGTTAAAAAATAGATAACCAGGGGCTAATAAATGTTAATGATCCCACTCATTCTCAGAAAATCAATTCATGATGATTACAGCACATCTTGGTTTATCTTTTTATTAAAAGAATCTAATACTAAAAATATCTTATTACAGCACATTATTATTATTAAGTGCTCCAAGAAAAAAGAATACACTATAGTGAAATATTTAATCCTTGGTATATTTTTGTATGTTTGACTTATTAGCTTCACTTTCTATATAAAAATGAATAGTTCCTTTGAACAAAAACTAAAATTGCTTTCTGATCATAAGAGTAAGCATTAGAATATAAAGTTTAATATGTAGTATTAATGCAATGTAAAATATCTGATTTTTTTGGAAGCCTGAAATCTATTTACATTGAGCTTTGTATGAAAGGCAGCCACTTCCAAAACTTCAACATCCAAAAATGTTGTATACGTTGCACATTTTCTACATGAAGTTGAATGGCAGGACAAGGGGGGAAATGAAGAAAGAAGCATATATAAAGGTTCCATTATTAATTATGTAAAAGAAAGAATAAAACAAGTGAGTGTGCTAAAAGCCAAAGGATTTCCAGAGCTCAGAAATAGTATGTCCTAATGAAGCACCCTCAAACCAAAAGCCTTCCACTTCAAAGGGCAATAATGTCCTGTAAATAGAAAAAGGAATTGAGAAATCATATCTATCTATATCATCTTTCCATCTCTGTCTCTGTCTCTGTCTCTGTTTCTTTCCCTTTCCCTTTCCCTTTCCCTTTCCCTGTCTCTGTCTCTGTCTGTCTATGTATATCATCTATCAATTATCTATCTACCTATCATCTCTGTGTGTGTGTGTGTGTGTGTGTCTCTCTCTCTGTTTGTCTATCATCTGTAACTATCTATCTATATCATCTATCTATCTATCATTGGCTGTCTGTCTATTATATATCATATGTCTGTTCGCCCACCCTATCTATCTATCTATCTATCTATCTATCTATCTATCTATCTATCTATCTATCTATCATTTATCTATCTATCTATCTATTTATCTATCTATCATTTATCTATCTATCTATCTATCTATCTATCTATCTATCTATCTATCTCTATCATTGTCTGTCTGTCTGTCTGTTTATATCATCTATCAATCATCTGTCTGTCTGTCTGTCTGTCTATCTATCTATCATCTATCTATCATCTATCTATCATCTATCTATCTATTATCTATCTATCATCATCTGTCTGTCTATCTATTATATATCAATCATCTATCTATCTATCTGTTTGTCTGTCTGTCCGTTCATCCATCCATCTATCTATCTATCTATCTATCTATCTATCTATCTATCTATCTATCTATCTATCTATCTATCTATCTATCTCTATCATCGTCTATCTGTCTGTCTATAACATCTATCAATCATCTATCTGTCTATTTCTATCTATCTATCTATCTATCTATCTATCTATCTATCTATCTATCTCTATCATCGTCTATCTGTCTGTCTATAACATCTATCAATCATCTATCTGTCTATTTCTATCTATCTATCTATCTATCTATCTATCTATCTCTTTCATTGTCTGTCTGTCTGTCTGTCTTTATCATCTATCAATCATCTGTCTGTCTGTCTGTCTATCTATCTATCTATCTATCTATCATCTATCTATCTATCTATCTATCTATCATTTATCTATCTATCTATCTATTTATCTATCTATCATTTATCTATCTATCTATCTATCTATCTATCTATCTATCTATCTCTATCATTGTCTGTCTGTCTGTCTGTTTATATCATCTATCAATCATCTGTCTGTCTGTCTGTCTGTCTGTCTATCTATCTATCATCTATCTATCATCTATCTATCATCTATCTATCATCTATCTATCTATTATCTATCTATCATCATCTGTCTGTCTATCTATTATATATCAATCATCTATCTATCTATCTATCTATCTATCTGTTTGTCTGTCTGTCCGTCCATCCATCCATCCATCCATCCATCCATCCATCCATCCATCCATCCATCCATCCATCCATCCATCCATCTATCTATCTATCTATCTATCTATCTATCTATCTATCTCTATCATCGTCTATCTGTCTGTCTATAACATCTATCAATCATCTATCTGTCTATTTCTATCTATCTATCTATCTATCTATCTATCTATCTCTATCATTGTCTGTCTGTCTGTCTGTCTTTATCATCTATCAATCATCTGTCTGTCTGTCTGTCTATCTATCTATCTATGTATCTATCATCTATCATCTATCTATCTATTATCTATCTATCATCATCTGTCTGTCTATCTATTATATATCAATCATCTATCTATCTATCTATCTGTTTGTCTGTCCGTCTGTCCATCCATCCATCCATCCATCCATCCATCTATCTATCTATCTATCTATCTATCTATCTATCTATCTATCTATCTATCTATCTATCTATCCATCTATCTATCTATCTCTATCATCGTCTATCTGTCTGTCTATAACATCTATCAATCATCTATCTGTCTATTTCTATCTATCTATCATCTATCTATCATCTATCTATCTATCTATCTATCTATCTATCTATCTATCTATCTATCTATCTATCTATCTATCTATCTATCTATCATTAGTATGAAAATGATCCAATAATAAACCAAATTTAATACCAGAGTACTAAATAAATTTAGGACATTAAAGATACAGTATCAGCTTGGAGGATACTGCATCATCCTTCTCAGTATATAGTTCTGGCTTCTGCATGACAATTCTTTTTCATTTACTGGCATGAATCTGTCTGTTTATTATCTGTCTGTCTGTCTATGTCTATCTAATATATGCATGCATAAATCCTTTAATCAGTAGCATTACCATTAGGGTTTAGTAGCATTACCATTAGAAAGTTCTTTATGGTAGTTCAGCAGAAAAGAAAAGAATTCTTTTTCCCCTTTCCTACAAGCATTTACATAAGAAATGATCAAATAATGTTTGGAAATCTGATGATTATTAATGTAAAGAAAATTTAAATCCCTAAATAATCTCAGTTCAACTTGTATTTTACAGCTATAGAACTTTACATTTGAAACTTGTTGTGGAACACTCATCACAGATTTTATAATGTAATTAAAATAATATAGTATTGAACTATTGACCAAAGCTAGGTCATTAATCAAGCAGAAAAATTCTGTGATCAGTGCTCTGAAGCACTGTAAAATAATAGTATTGGTGATCAGTGATGCAAGTAGTCACAATTAAGCAGTCCAGCTGACGAATGAGGGATAACATTTTATTGTACACTTAATTGAATTGTTCTGTATGCCTGGTCACCATTGTCTCTTTCCTTTGCTCTTTTGTTTTAGCTCTTCAGCAATATATATTTGTTCAGAACTGGTACGACATCAGTGTACATTACAGGTTTTACGAATTGTAGCTTAAGCTGCTTGTTCCTCAGGTCTAAAATTACTGAGGCACCTAAAGACATATCCTTATTTTTTAAAAAAATAAAAGAGGTTGGTAGAGCTAAATATAAATAAATAAAACAGCCAGTTGAGTAAATATACTTAAAGCTTTGAAGTTTCCATTGGCAACATAAAGCATTTTCAACCAAAGGAAGCTACAATTTGGAGTTGTCTAGCTAAAGGTAAAATGAATTCTTTTTTTCTAATTTTGGAAAGCAAAATTAAAAAATTGTAACTATGAAATAGGATTTGTAAGATGCGTACAGGACGACACAGCCCAAGTTTTTCTACAACTATAAAGTAATATTTCTTCTAGCTTTGAAATAGCAATATGGCTATTTGAGCCTTCTTTGAGGCGAAACAGATTATTTGCATTGAAGAGGTGTGCAGAATTTGTATAATCCCTTTAAATTGGCTTTCTAAGCCAATCCCCCACGTCATTCTGCTAGATCAGGCTCAATTTCTCCTTGGTCATCTGCATCAGGGAAGAACTTATCTCTTTCTAAAAGTTTAATTCTTTTGCTGTATAGTTCTTATCACTGAAGAAAAGATTTGTAATGTTCAGTGGAAAACCAACCTGTAACTTAAATTATTTATATCTGACTTCAGGTCTAGGGTAATAGATTTATATGATAGTCCTTCAGATACTTGAAAGGTGTTGTCATGCATCATCTTCTCCAATGAACTTTCTTATAATTCATATTCTCTCCTGAAAGGTCTAAATCCGTGATGGCGAACCTATGGCACGCATGCCGAAAGTGGCACATGAAGCCATGTTGCCTGGCATGTGCGGCCTTGCCTTTTTGTCTTCTGGGTTTCTGGCACACATGCATGTGCTATGATCAGCTGTCTTTCATGCATGCGGCAGTGCCAAAACCAGTGTGCGCATGTGTGCCAGTCAGCTGATTGTTGGGTGTGTATGCCTGTCAGACCTCTGAAGTTCAGATTTTCTGAACCGCGATCCCTTCGCACGCACAGCAGTGGCGAAAACTGTGCATGTGCACCAGCCAGCTGATCGTTGGGTGCGCATGCATGCTAGAATCTGGAAGCTCGGCTTTTCCAGAGCACGGCCCCGACATTTCCGCTTGGTGCCAAAAAGGTTCTCCATCACTGGTCTAAATGATATTGGATCTTTAATATGATCTAGATTTCTATAGCACTATCCATATACATGTACAGTTCATTCTGAAATGTGACATGGGGAAGGCAGTGCAAAAATTAGAATATGTATCTATTTCAATTACACACTCTGATATTTAAAATAGGTAACAAATAAGTACTGGAGTGTTCAAGGAACTCTAGCATTTAAGGTGGACATAATGGTGGAAAACTGGGGATGGCAGCAGAGGTTAGTGAGGAGCTGTTATGGATATCAAGAACTACCTGAATGCTGTTGCAGAACAAATTATTTTCTTTACTGCAGCACCAGGATAAAGTATAACTCTGAGTTAGAACATCCCAAATCTGCTCTAGGAAGGGCACATCATAATTTTATATATTGTATACATAAAATTAAAATCCCAACATTATGGGGTCCCGACCGTATCCAAAGTATTTAATTTTCTTTAAATACCTTGCTTTAAGTTCTTTACAATTGTTAACTAGAGCGTTGCATCACACTGAGATGAAGACTGAACTCTCAGATATATGGGATAATTTGAGGCAGTAGATCAGTATAACCTATTTTATAATCTTAAACTTCACTCATCCTGATGGAGCTACGTCAACAAAGAAGCCATAACTGCATTGGACAAATTACTATGGTGGGAAGGAGAAGAAAGAGGATTAAATTCAGTGGGGTACTCCAAATAAGAGTGACTCTTATGATCATTTCACTCTTGACTTTCTTAATCTGAGCATTTTGGGAATCAGTTAAAAGATTTGGGGACAGAGAGCTGTAGTTTTTCCTATCGATTTTACTAATTGTTAGTATTTCATCCATGACAGTTATACAACAAAAGTGAACTGTTTTAACTAGAGATTGGTTTGATGCTTATTTTCTTTTGAGGAAAATATCAGTATATTTTAGCCTATTCTATTCCTTCAACCAGGGCTTTAGCTGCAATCCCATTCTGGAAAGAGTAGTGTTGTTTCTCATTAACACACTTTTCCATTTGCACAAAATATCTTCGATCTAAGAGTCTAAAGTTTGGTATGGGTGTTTGTCATAATAGGAACTATTTTCATGGCAATGTTTTCTTTCTAAACTCGAAGTTCTTTTAAAACAAAGAGATTTTAAAAGAATGTAGATTGAAAAATAAATCTTAGCACCACTAATTGATTTCATTCTAATAGCAAACTCTGAAAGAATGGGCCCATTGAGCTTCCTGTGGAAGGGATTTCCAGAACCAAGATGTCATGTTTTTCTCTTGCTGCCAAGCAAATCTTTTTGTGATAGTCACATGATTACAGATGACAGGAACATATAAGGAATGTTGGTTTCAATTCATGGAGGTCTTCATAAATATTAATTATTACCTTGAACTGAATTTCTGCCTTTAAGACTACAGTCTGCAGAAGACTTAAGTAAAAATATTTGTATTTTCATTGCATTGCTTTTGTGGATATTAATAGCATTTTAAGTAAACATGATGCTTTTATATATCTCCCCTCCCTTCAGTTGACATAATCACATGCAAAACAAACCTCCACACATGCTTCATCCTTTATACTGTTGAGATGTTTCTCTATCCAGAAAGGTCTCTACACCACCAATACATTTTTAATGTGTAATATTAGAAATAGCAGACTTATTCCATTCATTTTTATCCTTGTTCTAATGGTATTTTTAACCTAGTGAGTACAGGGCTGGGGAGGGGTGGGGTAAACTCTGTCAATCCTACAAAACACTTCCTCAGGTTGAACCTTTAAAATCCCAGCCAGAATTTCAGAAGATATTTTCCTTAAATCATCTCTGTTATTTTCCTGCAAATCTCTCAGTCTAATCGCATATTCAGTAAAATTATAATGCATCATTAAAACTTCTCTTTCAATCCGTTGTTGTATATTTTCTGCATTACAAGTCTTTTGTTCAGCCTCCATTTTAGGTTTTTCTTCTGAGCTATTGTCTTGAATGTTTGTCAAATCTCTACACCACCAATACATTTTTAATGTGTAATATTAGAAATAGCAGACTTATTCCATTCATTTTTATCCTTGTTCTAATGGTATTTTTAACCTAGTGAGTACAGGGCTGGGGAGGGGTGGGGTTGCTCGTATACATTCATTGGTATTATTGATGACACATCCAAGCCATATACATGAGTCCTTTGTGTGACAGTGGCACTACTGAATAAGGAACACACATGTAGCACAATAAAGTCAAACAATGCCTAGTCTAGCTTTCACTGTATTAAGTAACTCCAAGCTTTTCTAAGAGTCTTCTAGAATTAATGAGTAAAGCCTGTATTTAGATTCCATAGGCATTGATAATGTTTAGTGTAGAAGGGTCATTATATTCAGCACTATAAGCTTTCAAATGAAAGATTGAATTCCAGGCTCTGACCATCCTCCAAGTCCCTGATTTATTAAAGGTGACCTGCCTTAGAGATTTCAAACAGAAAAATGATTGGAGCAATCTTGTTGGATTCTTTGAGTATATGTAACAACTATACTGCACATTCTCAGAAGAATCAAAGATACTATTGTTTGTAGTTGGTAATACACTCAATATTTTGTTGTGAGGAAAGGAGGGAAAATGTTTTCTCATGAGATCCTTATATGAAACTGAGGTTCCCTACTATTTAAAACAAAAAGACTACAGAAACACATCCCCAAATGTATTGGACTTTGCAATATCTAGCAAGCATAACAATGCCTGCTAGTGCTTATAGGATATGATATTTATCACATGTGGAGGACATCATTAGGGAAGATGAGAAGGAGAACATTTCAAATTTTAAGAAAGTTCACTATTAAATTCCCTTTTGAAGTAAGCAATCAAAGCTTGGCGGCACCACCCAAATGATTTTCCATGTGCTGCAGTTAAAAAACAAAACAAGTAGTGATCACATTGGGTGTTTCTTATTTTCTGCAGGCCCTATCAGTGTGGACACTGCTCCCAATCCTTCTCCCAACCTTCAGAGCTCCGGAACCACGTAGTCACTCACTCCAGTGACAGACCTTTCAAGTGTGGGTATTGCGGTCGTGCCTTTGCTGGTGCTACTACACTCAACAATCATATCCGGACCCATACAGGGGAGAAACCATTTAAGTAAGTAATCAAAGACTCAGTTGAGCAGGAAGGGAACACTAGGATAATCCAGATTTAGATTTCACCCTTTCTGAGATGTCCTTTTTGAATTCAGTTCCAAATACTAAACCGACGTGTGAACCTGGCCGTGTTTCTTCTTTATTTCAGTGGCACTTATTTAGGAGAAAAATATGTGGACAGGAGTCAACTTGCTAGTTGAGTCCTTAAGGATTATGATATTATTCATATATTTACATATTTTTATTTCTTCCTCTATCTTTATTTTACCTCTGCATCCTTTGTCTCTCGTTACATAATCTTGTAATTTCACCAGAAAATGGTGGTTGGTTTTTTAAAAATTTTCCGTAACAATCTCTCCAGTAATAGTATCTAAGAATGCCAAAATAAATAATTTTTCAGGCATATGCCATGTACAGTATATTGAGGAACATCAAGCAACAGTGATTGCAAACTTTTAAGACGGAAGTATTTTAAATAGGAAAAACAAATTATACAAGTGTCTGATTATATCGTTTTATATTGTTGTAATCTGTAGGAAATTTAATTTAATTTAATTTAATTTAATTTAATTTAATTTAATTTAATTTAATTTAATTAATTCAGTTTATATGCTGCCCCTCTCCGAAGACTCAGGGCGGCTCACAATACATTTTAAAAAATCATTCTAAAAAAATATTTTAAAATTAAAAACATTAAAAACTCATTCACGCCATTCATGGCCGGATCTCACCAGATCACAAGACTGAGATCAATGGCCCCAGGCCTGCCGGAAAAGCCAGATCTTCACCGCTTTTCGGAAGGCCAATAGGGTGGGGATGGTCCGGATCTCAGGAGGTAACTGGTTCCAGAGAGCTGGGCAGCCACAGAGAAGGCTAAGGTTAAGTATAAGTAATATTTTAGAGTGGAATTTGGGAGTGGGAAACATGGTTGTGGATACTGAACTACAAATTATGTTTGTTTTGGCCTACAGTGATGCTCACCAGGACTGATAAGAGTTGTAATCCAACAATATTCACAGACCAATCAGTTCTGGTTCAGGTGTTCATGAACCTTTAGTATGTTAATTCCCAAAACTAGTCAAAACTGAGCAGCTATCAATATGAAAAAAAATTAAAAGCAGCAGAAAGGGGTTAGAGAGCCTGTCCTTCTCTATTTTATCATTACTATAGCTGAATTGAATTCCATGCTGAGATTTGGTTGCTTTGGAAGATGTGGTTGAGACAGACACCTTAGGTTTGGGGTGCATAGGAAAACAAGGTTTGTTATCGATTGTCTATGTTTTAAGAAGTTCAGCTAAATCAAATAAGTTTGAAAGAACATATTTTTAAAAGTGTCAATAAGCTTGCAATTGATTCTGCTACTAATTGTGGGATAGCTAGTTGATGCAGTAGTTAAAGCATCCTGCTAGAAACCAGGAAACCATGAGAGTTCTAGCTCTGCCTTAGGCACAAAGGTGGACCTTGAGCTAGTCACAGCTTTCCCTCAGCTCTAGGAAGGAGAAAATGGCAAACAACTGAAAAGCCTTGCCAAGGAAACTGCAGGAACCAATCCAGGTAGTTGCTAGAAATAATAATAATAATAATAAACTGACTCAAAGGTGTGCATACAGACATACACAGTAATTGCAGATGCCAGTAGCCACTAAAATATTTTTATATTGATAGTAACAGCAAAGTATTATTTGAGAAACCATATCAGACAGAGGAGATACTGTTTCAGATTCTGTTTGTGGAATAGTTTTGTTGAACAACTTTTGACAGCTGTTGTCATATTCAGGTGAAATACTAGCAATATTCCATTAGTTTCTTTTTTTTTAACTTGTGGCCCAAATAATGCTAAAACCATGTGTTTGCTGATATTGTATTATAATAACCACTTGCTTTGGTTGCTCTGGCATGTAAACCATATAAAAATGTAACCATTTAAATGCCAAGTTACTTAAGCTTCATAAAAATCATCATTGGCCATCTCGTTGGGATGCCCAGAGTATGAAGAGAAGAAGGCGAGTGCCGTGTTTTCCAAAATCCAACTCAATCAGTGTTCAGCTTCAGTCTAGAATGACACAAGAGTGCCGTGTCAACAAATGGCGGCTACTGAACCATTACATTGGATTAATACAGCCAATGGAAAAGGAAGCCAAAAACTAGCAGTTCAGATTGATTTTATGTAGTTGCTGTGTAAATAGATTTTAGTAATTAATTGTACAGGCTTCTGGGTCAAAATGGAAAATAGATTTCTTTTAATGTTAAGATGTTACTTATATGTAACCTTGTTGACTCCATTTAATTTCCACCCCCATAACATTCTGTTTTTGTCATGTTTCCAATAAATCTACTATTTGCACCACTAAGAGCCAATGCTACATTTTTTTGCTTTATATTTTCTTTCTCTTTTTTTGTTTCCTAAAATATTTGAATTAATATGGAGTGGTTTCAGTTTAGTTCCATCCATGAAATAAACTGCTTAGGGACCTATTCCATTAGATAGATGTGAATCACATTAATTTTATATGTTCTATGGCTGTATTTGAATGCAAGATTTTTACGTTAAAAATTTGCCAATATTTGATATATGTATTTCAGTTAAATTAAAACATTTATGTAATGAAATAACAACTGCGAAATCCATTTTTAATGGATATTGAAATGATAATAGTGCTTTGTGTAAGACCAATATCTTTACTCAACAGATATATTGCATTAAAATTTACGGAATAGCGTATGTAAGAGTTTATAATGTACAAAGTAATGCACTGGAATAATTTAGTTCAATAGTATGTTACTGTACCTTCCCACAAGTTCTGTATTTCCAGTATATGTGCTTATATATATAAGTATAAATATACATTATATATTCTATCATAAAACATACAAATGAAAACATACATGTGGAAAGAAGAAAAAATGATTCAACTGTTGGCTATACTATTTATTTATTTATTATCTATTTATTTGAATTTGTCAAACAAAAAATGAGAACAAGAAAAAGAGAATAAAAATACAATGACAGGGGCGATAGCATGTTAGTGCACATATGCACGTCCCCTCTACAGGTATAGAATGGTCACTATAAATATTAGCTGTATGGAGGATTTATTTATTTGTTGCATCATGAATAATCCTAAATCTCCAAGTGTTCATTTATCTTGTTTCAGTTAATAGACTTAGATTAATGATGGTCATGCTTTTTAAATTTGGATATTTTATGGATGCCACATGGAAATTACTTGAAATAGGTTTGGTATTGTAACACTAATGTAGGAGCAAGTTTCACTTTATGATCCAGGAGAACTTGTTGCTCATTTTATAAGTTTTCAGTTTTCACTTGTGCCTTTGATTTATAATATGCTTATTAATTAAGTAGTGAGAAGGTGAGAACCAGTTTGATATAATAATTAAGCTATAGAAACCTGATGAAACCAGCTGGAAAACCTTAAGCAAGTCACTCTCTCTGCCCTTAGAAGAAGGCAATAGCAAATTATGGTTGAAAAATTTTGTTAAGAAAGCTGCAGGGATTTGCTCAGGCAATAACTAGAATTAACACTGACTTGGAGGATAGATATATGAGACGGAGAGACAAACAGACATTATACATATGCACATGAAATATATTGTATGTCATATCTGTAGCTTTGTTGGTATAGAAAAGAAAAAGAAAAAAAATCAAATCTAAGTAGATATCACTTTATTGTGCTATAGAAACTAAGCCTAAAATGAATTGATTTCAAGGTGTTCATAATGAAAAACAAATTCATAATTTGCAAGTTTATCAAGCAATGAAAGGTAGTACATTTTGACACACTAATCCAGTAACTAATCAGTTTTCTAATAAACAATCAGCAACACACTAATGTGTCATCAGCATTTCAGGAACTCTGGAGAGAGGAAGATCTGCACATAGACATTAATGAATACACTAGAAATCATTAGGTGATCAATACTTCTGAGTTATTTTCATTGAGCTGATAGGTCTGATACATTAGAGCTGACATTTTACATTTGTCAAGATCACAGTGCAGTTTTTAACAGTAGAACAGGCTGCTAAAATATTCTAAGAGAAACAATCAAAGAAACATAACTTAAAGATCTTGACATGTTAGACTGGGAGTGGAGATAAGATGAATGAATTTGTAACTTTCAGGCCATAGGTTTCTCAAGCCATAATTTTCTTTTTTTTTAAATGACACATACTTTATCTCATTCTGAAATTATATATATATTTATAAATGGCTCTTGATGTATCCGTAATAAACCAATTCATTATCTATATAATGTTTACAATAGAAAGATGTACCTGAATAGCGTCTCCTTACATTTCATTTGGATATTTTTTACATTGGATTATGAACAGGCTTCTTAAATCACTGTTAATTAATTATTATGTACGATTCCATCAACATTATGTTAAAACTGTAGTTTATAATTCGCAAGTATCTCCTTTGTCAACTCAATTTAAATTAATGTGCTCAAAAAGTTCTTATGTAGGCTTTATTCATTCCAATATGGTTTACCTATGAGAGCTTTACTGGCTTAAATTTTATGCTTAATTCCACAGCCAGCATGTAGTTCAACATATTTGGAGAGCATCTAATTGGACTAAGTGATCTGGATCAGATTTCTTGCTAGGTTTTTTTTTTTTTGTTGTTGTTGTTGGCTATAAACCTGGGGGTAAAATTGTAAGATTTTGAGAGGGCTCTAGGTAGCAGGATAATTGCTGAGATGGAAGTTATTGAAAAGAATGTTTCCATCTCATAGATCTCAAACACTCTATGCTGAATATTAAGTCAAATTATTGAAGAGCCAAAGTTTGGAAAATAAATTCTTATTTAAAAGAGATGAAGTTGTTTCTCTTTGAATTATGCACATCCCTTGGATGTTCGCACAGAAAGCCTGCATCTTAAATGTATTCATTATTTCGGCACATCATTTAAATCTATGAGGAGATGGCAATGGTCATTTCAGCAATATACTGATTCTATAATAATATTTTTAAAAGTCTCTTTTTAATC
The DNA here is from genome assembly GCF_059756535.1 of Pantherophis guttatus. Lineage (NCBI taxonomy): Eukaryota > Metazoa > Chordata > Lepidosauria > Squamata > Colubridae > Pantherophis > Pantherophis guttatus. Next base: position 55,017,606 of record NC_142064.1, read on the forward strand.
ACGATAACACTCCTTTGTATCATGCTGGCTAAACAGTAATTTCAGAGAAACACAGAAAGCGATTATTATTTCCCAGTTTCATGATTGTTCCAATAGGTAAGATTCCTGGTTTTAAATTAGCAGGAGGTGAAATTCTATTTGTCATCAATTTCTCCGAGGGATTACAGAGCAGAAAACTGCAGACAAGCTGCTTCTTTGATGGCTCACTCCTAAAAATCTCTTTTTGTTCTTTATCTATTTGAACTGACAGTGATCAGAGCTACAGTAGGACAGGCCTCTCTAGAGAAATCACCTTCCCCTGTCTATTGACAGATTCCCTTGTTCTGAATCAGACAGGCCTTGTCCCATCATAGGCATCAAGGCCTTGGAAGTAGCCACCAATTAAACCTCTTGAGCCAGTAAAATCTGAAGCCACTTTTGAGTGTCTCTTCTGATTAGGCATGATAAGACGAAGCCTGATGGCCCCCCAGGAGCAGCTTCCCACTCTCAATTTTCTCTCTTGCCTTTTCCAGGTGCGAGAGGTGTGAGAGGAGCTTCACCCAAGCCACCCAGCTGAGTCGACACCAGAGGATGCCCAATGAGTGCAAGCCAATAACAGAGAGCACAGAATCAATTGAAGTGGATTAACTGATTGACTGGTTGGAATTAAACTGCAAGGAAAGTCATGATTAAATGTCACGGACACTTAAGCAAAACCAAAGATTTCCTCTGAGCAACTTTCAATCAGTCCCAGAAAACCAAGAGCAGTAATAAAATAAGTAAGATGTTAAGAGATATTGATCCTGGCATGGAAGCGAAACCAGGAAAGAGATTATTTATTTATGACTAAGAATGAGACTGATTTCAATGGACAAGAAATCCAAGCCTTGTAGGATTTCCAGCCCTTTCCTCATCATGTATTGCTTTATTTCTAAAAGCTTTTATAATTGCTATTTAATACCAAAGCAAAAAATGTCAAGGGCTTTTCTGCCCGTAACTATGACTGCAAATGCACAGGGACTTGTTTATTGTTGCACCTTTTTCTTCAGCACGACTCAATGGACCCAAATATGTGTTCCTGATAAGGTTCAGTTGGATTGCCATTCTTTTGACTTGACGTTAATTTAAAAAGACTAAAGGACAAGAGAGAGAAAGTGATCCAGGACCATCGTTGCCCTTCTCTGACTAATGCACATTTCATTTCCATGGGTTCAAAATTCACATTTTGTGCACTTTTTTGTATAAATGTTTTCATTAGCCAGTGTTGCATTGGCCAAGAAGATCCCAGAAATGTTAAATAAATCTGTAGATATATATGTTGTAAAATATCCATAAGGAAAGCATTTGAAATATGTAGAATTTTTGAAAACTGTCCTCTTTAATGAATGAGACATATTATTCATAACTGATGAATAATTTCAAGTGAAATAGTGACACTCTCTTATCTAAAGTTATCATGCTTGAGATCATAAACATTAAAAATGGTATAGCAAGAGGCATTCTTTTCTTTAATTACAAAGAAGAAAAATCAATACAATTTGTCCATGTTTAAAATTTTTGCAATCATTCACTCAAGGCAAAAATAGGTTCATATATAGCTACCACACAGGATAAATTCAGTTCCAATTTTCTGTTGTACAACATAGAAAAATACAGCCAGTCTAGATGTTGATTACTACATGGACAGAAAGCTAAAGTCATTCCTGAGCCCACCCATTTGATATGATTGTAATATCTCCTGATGCACAAAAAGCTTAAGACTTATCTGAGTTTATTCCATTCTATGTGCATATAATATTATCAAATCCTTTTCCCATTTCTTGGAATGGTGAACATAATCTTTGAGCATAAAATGATGGAGTAAGGATGCACAGTCAATAAGTATGTGTTATTTACATGAAAGAAAGTCCTACCATATTAAGTGGTTATGTGGGGCAAATATGCATTAGATCATCAATTTTAAATTTATGTTGAAGCATTTTATATTTTTTAATCTCAGTTGACCATGGTGGCAGGACTTTATGTTAAATTAAACTCACAGTTATTCCCATCACTTCAGAGTAATATTTATTCCTTGAAAGTCGTTTTGGGCCACTTCCAATTTTTAAGTCCTTTAAAACTAAAACACATGAAAATTGTTGCATTGTGTGAGATGGGAGGCAATATAAATGTGATAATTAATTGCGAAAGGCACTATAAATGAATAATTTGAATGCTGGAGCAAATGTAGCAAAAATTAATCTAACACCAGGTAAGGTGACCTTCCTACCCTGCTCACAATTGGCTCCATTTCCTTCCTTTGTTTTGATGATTTAGGAGTTAGCCCAATGTTAAAGATTATATTTACAATACTGAATTAAAAACTTAGTAACAAAAACAAAACAAACAAATTATAAGGTCTGTTTTTGGTGTTGATGATATAGATGCACATATATTTAATCAAATTAACAAATTAATGAAATCATATACAAGATGTATTGCTGGTGTGTGGATAAAAATGTCCTTTATTCTAATTCTCAGGATGGCCTATGCTATAAAAGATTATCATCAACATCATCTGGTAATTGATTCCTTTGTACAAACCAATTCTACCAATTCTGAAAGTCATCACTGGCATGGTCCCAGCCTCAGTTGTATTTATCAGGCATAACCTATAATCGCCATTTTTGCCTTTAGAACCCTACCTCATTATCTCATGACTGAAGCATCACTATATAATTCATAAATCTCTTGAGTTAATGTATTGGCTCATTTAGAAAAGTAACCAGGCACCTCTGTCTCATTAAACATGTAGTATTAAAGAGTTGAAATTTGTGTATTTCATACCTTTTTAATCACATTTTTCCATTACAAGAATAGCAGACAAAATATATAAATATGAATAAACATTATAAAATTGAAACAACAAAGTAACAATAATAAAGGACTAGAAGAAACTCTTGCCTGACCCTGCATATATCTAGGAAATGGTTGGTGGCTTCATTTGATGGTTTTAAGGAAATGGCACGGTTGATACCCAAGAATATCAATGGATTTTCTGTTCTGGAAGGTGAGTTGGAAATTTCACAGTAGTAGTAGTAGTACTGCACGCTAGAGTGTTTAGCAGTGCTTTTTTAACAATAAGAGGCCTGAGGGATTGGTCGAGAATTTCCTCAGTGCACTAGAGACTCTTCGCTTCTTATTTTGTACTTTGCTCCCAATTTAATAAGATCATTCCAAATCAACTAGTGTGTTCATCTTGTGGAATGCGTAATGATTAGAAGTATCAAGACATCCCTCTAAGTGCTTTTTAGAAAGTGCAAATTTTTTAGATCAAGTCTTTTCTGAACTTTAAATACTTGGGTTTAGCCAAATTCCATAACCAAAAATATCAGGGTTGAACTTCCCTTTAAAAAATGGCTATCTTTAACATATTTTAATAAATGTGACCTGGGAAAGTAAGCGAGTTTATACTTGTTTCTCATTTTCAGTGTAATGTGTACTGTCCTTTTTCCAAGTTCAACATTCAAAATTAGATCCTTATCCTAATTTGTTGCAGAAAAAAGGCATTAGAGCACTATTTCATAACCAGCAGCACATATTTATTGAATATAATTTATTGTTTAACCAAATCTTCTCTTTCAGATTAATAAAGTTGTGTAAACTTTATGTTATAATAGGATTGTTACTTTTTACACCAGATTTTCAAATTGTTTTAATTAATGCAAAAAAGATTAAAGTACCAAAATCAGGGGAATAAAGAAGTTATGGCTTGCAGCATATACAGTTTAACAAAACAATTCCATACATTTCAATTCAAAAGTAAGCTTTGTTGAGTTAATTGAAAACTAACTGTACAAGCACACAACCAGGAAGTCACCAAATGTTCAAACTCCTTGAGGGCTTCACAGGTTGACAAAAGCCTTTATGAACTTTGTACAAAGCCTTGCATAAATATAAAAACCTATTTTCTCCCTCAATCAGAAAGAAGACAACCTTTGGATTTATGTCAAGGTAATTATTAATATGACAATAATAACATTGATAATAAAATTCTATACTTTTGATAGTTTCATGCCAAATATATATATGGAGATAAACTTCATTGATTTCAAAAACATCCAAACTATACTGTACCACAAAAAACATGTATATTTTTTTCCCAGCTGTAATTTGCATCAGATTAAATTTTCAAGGAAAAAAGTCAGATCCACTTTTAGGAAGTTGGTCGTGGAATGAGTGACAGCAGCATAATCAACAACACTGCTTCTGAGTAATGTGTCTCCTGGCATGTTTTTGTGCTAAGATAAGGCAGTCACCTCTTACAGGCTTTAGAGAACGCATCTATTCAAAATAGCTCATAATGACTCATACTTAAGAAAAGGAATCCAAAATATTTAGGATAGTAAAGAAATTTGATTTCACTGATTTCTAGGCCAAATAACAATTTAAATTTCTACTGGTTCTGCCTCAATGGCCGGCATCAATAAACACTAACAGCATATACCGCAAATGCAATTTTCTTCAGTTTTGATTGTATTACAATCAAAAGGCTATAAATAAACAACAGATTCCACTGTTAACTTGTTTTTGTGGTAAAATTATATGACTGTAAAATATGCTGGGGGTTAACACTTTCTCTAATTCAATGGTACTAATGAAATGTGGTGCACAATAGCACTATAGCACTATTCTGAAATGTTTTAGGATTTGAAGGAAATCAAATTTGAAGGAAATCTGAATCTCCCCATAAATTAAAACTGTATTTCCCAGAGCTCTTTAGTCAGCAAAGAAATTCCAATGCGGAATTTGGAGTGTGCCAAAGTTGAAGACACCATTTTAATTCCAAACCATTTATGTGGGGGAGGGGGGGTCTGCAAGGAAGATGGGTGATAAAAATTAAGATGGGGTGTGGAGTAAAATAACCCTGATGAAGGAATGGATTCATAATTAAGAAATGGTTAAGGGAAGGAAAAATAAGAACTCAGTTCTGGAAAGTGGAACACATGAGAAAGGAATTCACCATAAACTCACCTTGATTCCTTTTAGCATAAGAAAGAATAGAGCAAAATTGTGGCAGTTTTTCAAGTTTGATGACAGCTCTTCAAGATAGGCCAGGTGAGGAAACAAAAACCACAAAAATCTCAGGAATGCTACTTACAGAATCTTGTACATGTCCTGCCAGAGTCATTCCTAGCACTACAAACAAAAGAATTACTACAAAAAAAAAAAAAAAAAAAAACCACAATGCAAAGTATGGGATTCAATTAATAAAATAAATATGGAAATATTTCAGTGACTAAATAAAGATTATAAACGCTGATGAAACCCAGCAGTACATCTCCACCCCAAACCACCCCAATGATGCCCTTGATGTGATGTCCCACTGCCTGGAGGCCGTGCGGGTCTGGATGGGGAGAAATAGGCTCAAGCTCAACCCTTCCAAGACTGAGCGGCTGTGGCTCCCGGCGTCCCGGTATAGTCAGCTGGTGCCATCGCTGACTATTGGGAGTGAATCTCTGCCCCCCACAGAGAGGGCCCGCAATCTGGGTGTGCTCCTGGACTCACGGCTGTCTTTAGAAGAGCATATGACGGCCGTAGCCAGGGGGGCTTTTTATCAGGTTTGCCTGATCCGCCAGTTGCGTCCCTTTCTGGGCCGGGATGCCTTGTGCACGGTCACTCATGCCCTCGTCACCTCCCATCTGGACTATTGTAATGCTCTCTACATGGGGCTCCCCTTGAAGAGCACTCGGAGGCTCCAACTGGTCCATAATGCGGCTGCGCGGGTGGTTATGGGCACACCTCGTTACACCCATGTAACACCTCTCCTGCGCGAGCTGCACTGGCTCCCAGTGGTCTTCCGAGTGCAATTCAAGGTGTTGGTCACCACCTTTAAAGCACTACATGGCATAGGACCAGGATATCTACGGGACCACCTTCTGCCACCAACAGCCTCCCACCGACCAGTTCGCTCCCACAGAGAGGGACTCCTCAGGGTGCCATCAACCAAGTTATGTCGGCTGGCGACACCCAGGAGGAGAGCGTTCTCTGTCGGAGCTCCTGCCCTTTGGAATGAATTGCCCCCAGATATTCATAACAACTCTGACCTCCAGGTCTTTCGCTGTGCCCTCAAGACTCTACTGTTCTGACAGGCAGGGCTGTGTAACTGAATGATTTTAAATTGGGTTTTAATTTTGGGTTTTAAAATTCGGCCAAAACTATTTAATGTTTTTAATTAATTTTAACTATGATATTGTATATTTATATTTTAATTCTGTCTGTACACCGTCCCGAGTGCTTCAGGAGAAGGGCGGTATATAAATAAAATTATTATTATTATTATTATTATTATTATTATTATTATTATTATTATTATTATTATTATTATTATTATTATTATTTGATACTCAAAGCTCTAAAACAAGCTTAAACACAGGGATCTGGCAAGTCACAATGATATAACGCCTGTGTGTAATGTATCATTATATAATTTGTGTCATTGGCATTATGATGCCAGGATGATAATACCATCAATAGTGATGTGACTTGGTCTTTCTGTCCTGTAGATGCAAGTGGACATTAATCCAGTGCCTTATAGACATTTTTGATTTTAGTCTTCATCAGCCCAAACACAAAGAGCCAGTGGCAGGGAAGCATAAGAGTTATTAGTTAAACACTGTAGAACAGTATTTCTCAACTTTGGCAACTTGAAGTGGTGTGGACTTCAACTCCCAGAATTCCTGAGCCAGCAAGGTTGAGATACACTGCTATACAATACAGATCAGGTTTTAGAACAGCTAAATCATTTAGAAATTGATCAATCAGGATTTCCACATAGAACAGAAAAAGGAAAGATGTTCAAAAGATAGGGAGTGAATTTTCCCCAAATATGGATTTTTTTTTTTGGTCATGTTTCTGTTTTATTACTTTTAATATTGTAAGCTGTTCAGTTCGAAAGTAGTTGGGTAGCCATTAAATCTAATAAAATCATTCACGGATAATAATATGGATATGGTCATTGAGGTAGTGAATGCTTTGAGGAATATTGACAATGCCTCTGCTTGCATAGCCTTTTGTTGTTCTATTCCAAAAGCATTAAAAGAGACGGCTAGTCATTTATAGCCATGTGCCTTTCCTATCTTATCAAAGTACTTGACAGTACATAGTACAGTTACTGAGGAAGTCAGTGTCTATGTTTTTCTTTTCTTTCATTGTAGCAGCTGTGATAACCAATCTTGTAGAAAAAGCTGTGTGAGAATCTGGGCAAATTCATGAAAGATTTCAGCATGCAAAAAGCTGGCCATTTTTAACATGAAATGACAGCAGTTGTACTCAATTAAAATGTTTTCTGCAGATAACAAAAAGTATACTCTGAGTGATCCATTAAAGATAAAGGTAAAGGTTCCCCTCGCACATATGTGTTAATCGTTCCTGACTGTAGGGGGCAGTGCTCATCTCCGTTTCAAAGCAAAAGAGCCAGTGCTGTCCGAAGACATCTCCGTGGTCATGTGGCCAGCATGACTAAATGCCAAAGGCACACGGAATGCTGTTACCTTCACACCAAAAGTGGTCCCTATTTTATACTTGCATTTTTTACGTGCTTTAAAACTGCTAGGTTGGCAGAAGCTGGGACAAGTAACGGGAGCTAACCCTATTACGCGGCACTAGGGATTCGACAATCCCTTTCGGTCGACAAGCTCAGCATCTTAGCCTTACTCACGTCTTAGCATCTTAGTCTACTCACTCACTCAGCATCTTAGTGATCCATTATACTGATCCTAAATGTATGTCCGCCAATACTAAAATACAGTGACAATGCAGTCTCAAGAAAGGTAATTTTAAGGGGAAGGAGAAAAACATATATTTGCTTTTATACTCTTATGTACCTCATGTATTTTTAGACCCTTAGATCCTGAGGAGGGTGGGTTATTCCTCTCCATAATTTGGAAGAATAACTGAGTGTAGGAATTCCACTTGATGAAATAAATTGTAGTTGTCACCAGATTGGTGGTTTCCACAAGCAATAACAGTATTGCACCCAATACATTTAGTGTATGTAAATTTGCCTTGAAAGGCTTAATACTACTTCATATTGTGCATAGCCAGTGAGTCTGAAGAGGAAACATCTATCTTTAATCTACGGAGTCTTCCTGATCTTTCACTATATAAAAGCTTGCTCCATTCAGCCTATGTTTTTTTACTTATTGAAAGGGCCAATGCAGCTTAGTAATGGAATTTATGGGGTTTATTCTTAATAAGGGCATCCTCTGGATATCCAAGGCTTCCATAGACATCAAAGCGATAAATATGAAATTAAGAGAGTGCTATGTAATTATCTGCTTCTTAAAATGGTATATTAATAACATTTAAAAAAAACATTGAAATATTTATGAGACATGTTTACTAGGGTTATGTGGTGTCTTGGATTAAAAATGAAAAGGTGATTTGGATCATCTGAGGACACGTACATAGCATCTGCCTACAACTCCTTTAATCAAATGCATTTTTTTTCCTGGAATTGTGTGGCAGTCAGCCACATAATTCTGAGAAAAGATGTCACTGATTTAGAGACCCACAGAGGGATGCTACATGAACACTCATCACACATTTCCAAGCATATTTCTACCTATAGATTTTGAGTGCTTCGAGGCCCTATCAATCACAAATGTTTTCCAAGCCCCATTAATTCTGGTATTTTGTGCCCGTTTCTTTGGTTTCTATTGACCCTTGCACACACACATTTATTGGTGAACAATCTTTCCTTACTTGTGGCTCATTTCATGATTTTGAATGTAATTAAGAATAAAGTGAAATATTCCTTAAGTGAACAGAATATTAAAATGTGTGCTCTGTTGTCATAATGACTTTGTAATTCAAATGGTAAAAGGGTACTTCTTTTTCTAAAAAACAATTAAGTAATATTTCATATATGTTCTTTTGTAATTGTAAATAATTTAGATATATACGTAGTGGCATTTTGTGTTAGAAGCTATGAGATCACACCATTTTCATTTTCACCCACTCATTTTTGAGGAAAATGAAGTGTAAATACAGTGTTAATAGGACTCTGCTCTACAGCCTACAACATCTTGAATCTCCAAAGACCGATGCAAGGGTCCTCTTTGTAGACTTCAGCTCAGCATTCAATACCATCATTCCAGATATTATTCTAACTAAACTAAATCCCTGACCACGCTTGTAAATGGATCATAAGCTTCCTAACAGACAGGAAGCAGCAGGTGAAGCTAGGCAAAATCACATCACATACCTGTACAATTAGCACAGGGGTCCCCCAGGGCTGTGTGCTTGCTCCACTTCTCTTCTCTCTGTATACCAATGACTGCATCTCAAACGATCCATCTGTTAAACTAGTGAAGTTTGCAGATCATACAACAGTGATTGGTCTCATTCAAGACAACAATGAATCTACATACAGACGGAAGGTTGAACAACTAGCCTTTTGGAACAACCGGAACAATCTTAAACTAAATACACTCAAAACCGCAGAAATGGTGGTAGATTTTAGGAGAAACCCTCATATACTACCGCCTCTTACAATTCTAGACAATCCAGTATCAATAGTAGAGACCTTCAAGTTTCTAGATTCTATCATATCTCAAGACTTAAAATGGAAACCTAACATCAAAAATGTCATCAAAAAAGCACAACAAAGAATGTTCTTTCTGCACCAACTCAGAAAGCTCAAACACCCATGGAGCTGCTGGTTCAGTTCTACAGAGGAATTATTGAGTCTGTAATCTGCACCTCTATAACTGTCTGTTTGGCTCTGCAACCAAATAAGACAGACACAGACTTCAATGGATAATTAGAACTGCAGAAAAACAATTACTACCAACCTGCCTTCCATTGAGGACCTGTATATTGCAAAAGTCAAAAAGAGGGCTGTGAAAATATCTACAGACCCTTCACATCCTGGACATAAATTGTTTCAACTTCTACCCTCAAAATGACGCTATAGGGACTGCACACCTGAACAACTAGACACAAGGAGAGTTTTTCCCTGAATGCAATCACTCTGTTAAACAACTAATTCCCACAACACTGTCAAACTATTTACTAAGACTGTATTACTATTCTTCTTCTCATCCTTCCTATTACCTATCTCCTCCCACTTATGACTATAACCTTGTTGCTTGTATCTCTACTATTTATATTGTTTTATTTGTTTCCTATGATTTGATTGTTTATTTAGTAACCTATGACTATCACTAAGTGTTGTATTTTATGATTCTTGATGAATGTATTTTTTTTTGTTCTTCTCTTTTTATGTACCCTGACAAATTCCTTGTGTGCACAATCACACTTGGCCAATAAGAATTCTATTCTATTCTATTTGGTTAATAAAATATTTCTCTTCTTATGAAGATTTTTCATTAGCTATCATTTAAATTTGCAATGAAGAGAAACTAAGAAAAACTAACAGTATATCAATATTAAAAACTGAGCACTTAGAAATTCATTAATCATTGTGTCCTGAAAGAACTACTTTCTGCATCATTTCTCTTGTAAAAAAAAAACTCTCCAGCTATCTGAAAATAAGCTATTAATGTATCTTTGACCTCAGAAGAACTGCTGTCATTTTCTTCTTTGTGTGATGAAATAATGAAAAATAAAGAATCCCTTTGAAATTTAGAACTCTTCCAAATAGTCACTGCAACCTGATTACTGTAGGTCAGTGGTCCATGCTGACAATTATCCTTAACTCAAATTTTAATCAATTATAAAGTAATTATAACACAAAAATGACTGCCCAGTTCACAGCAAATAATGCTCCTGGAGAGAATTTAGGGTCATTAGGGAGAATGTAGTGAAGAAATATTCCTCAGAATATTTTACTCCAAAAATCACACACAAAACACATACAGACACACAGACACAGACACACACACACAGAGGGAGGGAGAGAGAGGGAGAGAGAGAGAGAATGAGAAGCATAGAGAATGGGGAAAAATCCTTATGGGAATCAGGGAGATATGGCTTGTATGAATTTGAATATATTTCAATGAATAAAACATGTGAAGATTGAAAAGGTGAGTCTGGATGTGATATCTCCATTTGTTTTTAGCTTTAAACTCAGGACTCTTGTCTTACTCATGCCAATTTGTAACCAACAACTTCTTTTCCCCAAGAGAATGCATACTCAGAATGGGTTATTAGGTTGAACCTTATTATAATCAATGAGTAAGCAGCCTGAGCTACTATCTATTTTCTTAGTTCTTCGTAGGATTTATGTGTGTTTTTCTTCTAGAACTTGCTGGCTGCCAGAAAGAAAAAAAGCCCAGAATCGAGTGGATGTGATTTTACTGAGCTAGGGCTGCAGAAAAACCTTGGTTACGTAGGGAAAACCTGGCTAGAAGAAAAACACACACACACACACACACACACACACACACACACACACACACACACACACACACACACACATATATATATATATATATATATATATATATATATATATATATATATATATATATATATATATATATATATATATATATATAGGTCTTTGGTTATTCGGGTCTTCTCCCACGTAAAATTGGAAGTGTCTTGGCGACGTTTCGACGAAGTCTCATTCGTCATCTTCAGGCTGGTGTTCTCGGCTTCGTGCTTCCAGGAGCAATGTGAGATCGCAGCTGTCTCTTCCTTTTAACTGCTAGTGGGGGTGTGAGCTGATTGGGTGGGAACTTGGCTGTGTTCTGATTGGGTGGAGGTGTGTTCTGATTGGTTAGGGGCTTGGTTGTGCTCTGATTGGCTGAATGAGACTTCGTCGAAACGTCGCCAAGACACTTCCAATTTTACGTGGGAGAAGACCCGAATAACCAAAGACCTACATACAAACACCCGCAAAAACCTGAGAAAACATATATATATATTTGTCAGGTTCAGCAGTTCTCTTGATAATATTGTTTGTTGATGCTACATAAGAAGGCAGATATCCTTCTTTTTCTTTATTTGTACCACATACCAGAGATACGATACAACTTTCAAGCCCTGGTGGTTAAAGTGCAATATTGGAGGTGCAAACTTTGCCCGCAGTCTAGAGTTCAACCCTGACGGAGCTCAATGTTGACTCAGCCTTCCGTCCTTTCAAGATCGGTAAAATGAAGAACCAGATTGTTGGGGGCAATAGGCTGACATTGTAAACCACCCAGAGAATGTTATAAAGTGCTACGGGGCAGTATATAAGTCTAAATGTTATTGTTATTCATCCATAGAACAGGATTGCTTCATTTGTAATGAGGCTATTCAACTGTGTTCTAAATGTACTCTAAAGATTAAATACTCTCCTTCTCAGATTCCATAGATGGGATTAGATTTGACCTAACCCTTGCATAACAATATCCCACAATATTAATGTAATATGTAAAAATAAATATATATATATTAATGTAATATGTAAACTAAAGAGACCACATTATTGCTTGTGTGAACTCTTGTGCTCCAGAACAAAAATATCAAGAAGTATTCAACGAGCTGCAGGTCAGGAGATTTCCATTGGTGGGAACTTCATCATACCACCTAGTTCCTTTGTCTTATCCTTCTTTCTTCCCTTCTGCCAGAGCACTATGCCACTATCTCACATACCCAATCTCATTTTCTCTAAGAGATAGCTTTTCACCCCATCTCCACAGTAGTAGTTATCCTCCCCATTGGTGGACAGCAAAGGAAGGAAGGAAATGATGGCTGTGTGACTTTTTTTGCTCACTTCCATTGACCAGCTAGAACCCTAGATAATTTTAGCAATTGATTGAATACAGCGGTGTGAATGTTGTGGTGTTAATGTGGAACTTGCGGGTTCTACTTGACTGCTGTTTGAAAGTGCCCAGAAGGTCCTGGACTTCATTTTAGAAAAGACTAAAAGTAGGCTTCTGATTTAACAAAGCAAAAAAGAGGTCCATGTTTAGCTTTTCTTGAAACGAAGGTGTTTTTAATTCAACATCTTACAATTCTTTCACCTCTTGAGTGATCCTAATTTAAAAGGATCACCATCTAGTGGCTCAAGGCCGAAATTCAAGCTGTGCTTGTTACCTGATCTCACATTTTGAAGGAAACCAAATCTCAGTGCTCTAGCCATGCTCCCCTCTGAGGGACCTTTCCTGCCTTGTAGAACCTGCTTTCATTGCAGCCATATATGTCAAGAAGTAATGATTAGTGCATTAACTCACCGCTTATGCCACTTGAAAAAACACTACTTCAGTCTGTGAACAGTATGTCATTTTTGTTTTGTTTCGTTTTGTTCCTTGTGTTATATGACCTTTTGTATAAGCACCAGAGCCACGACGGCAGAATAATTGTATAAAACTACTGTACTTGAGAAAATAACCAGGTAATTGGGCAACAGACAGCCTGCTGGTTTACAAGTGGCCTCGCTAGTCAATCATCCAAAGTTAGGCAGCTTTCATTATGTTAGCAGAGTTCTTGAAAGCAAGAAATTGTATGGATTCAGGCGGCAGGAGATTATATCTCAGCCTTCTCGCTCAACTGGGCAATCAGTCATAAACTAATGAGACACAAATGGTTCACACGGGAGGTAAGAATTAAATCTGTTCTTCAGGAGTTTTAGAAGAACCTGGATTCTTGAATTCACCTTCTCACCTTTAAAAGGCAGCAAAGGAAATGACAACAAGAGCTAATCATAGATTTTGGAACCACAGGCAGCTAACCTGGAACAGGTTGACTGAAACTGGTTTAGGATGTACTCTTTACAGTTATTTAGACTAGTTTTCCAAGAGGAGTACTCAAAAGCAATGAGTTTCAGTACGCAATCTCAGTTCTAATGAAAGTAGCACAGTAAATAAGCCAAACACGTACTTATATGGCAATGGTACCTGTATGTTAGAGGAAGTGGGAATATGGCAATTTCTAGTTCTTTTGTTTGCAGTTGTTTTATTATTTGTATTATTTGCTTATGGTAAACTACTAACTTTATGGAATGGAAATGTTTGCTGGTTCTTCATGGTATTTGTAAAACTAAATTGCTGCTTAGTGTTCTAGAAACTATGTTAATAAAATTTAATGGCAACTAGCAATAATAAATATATTAGTAAGTATATATAAATATAAATATACTATTTACTATTTTATGTGTGTGTCTGTGTAATATTTAATAATGTATTACATGCAATATATTACTATTACCAGAAAAATTGTTTCTAGAAATTTTAAAGTCATGGAAAAATCCACCCTTTCTGTCATTTTTAATAGATATTTCAAGGAAAAATAGAAATATAAGGAATGTCCATTTTTATTACCCTATTTTAAGTTCTTTTTGATGTTCTCTACCAGTGGTCTGCATTTTTTAGGCCTACCAGCATCTGCACAAGGAATGGATTAATAAACATATAAATGTATCCAAGTTAATGTGCTTCTCTTATTATATTTCAAAATTTAGCCACCCAAGTATTCTGAACTCCTCTTGTAGTCATAGATTTTAGATAAAAAGTCGAAGTAAAATTGGAAAACAAGACAATTACTGTGTAAGAGCTTTGCCTTTAGATGTTCTTTCAGTCTCATTTGCTAACCAATAACTATTACCAGCAGTTTTGCTTTCCTCTTAGTCTTAGAGTTAAAATGAAGAATGATGCAAGTTTCTCCACCCTCCTAATGTTATTTCTATGTACATGGGAACTGAAGTGCAGTAGTGGGTTCCACTTACCTTCGCTACCGGTTCAGAATCGGGAGTGTGCACATGGCGCTTCTGCGCATGCGCAGAACCTTCTGTGCTTGCGCAGAACATCCATGATGACAGCTGGTTCACTCGAATCGGGGTGAACCGATAGAAACCCAGCATTGCTGTAGTGCTATGATACCATAAATTTCTGTTAATCTTCTTGAAAATTATTTACAGAAGAATAAAGGATATATATAAAAAAGCTTGTCTTATTGAATTCACTACTCTGAAAAATAGTATTTATTTGGCTTCTAATTCTTTCCAGTTATATTTTTTTCAGGAAAAAAATAAAAACAAAACTTAAGAGTGGGAATAGAGGAAATGTCTTGGTATTATTCTGGATTTAGGTGTACTAAGCCCAACATGTCCCAACAATGTTATGTAGCTGCAAAGAAGACCAATGGCATCCTGAGGAGCATTGAGAGGCATATAAAGTCCAGGGCACAGGAAGTAACTATCCCTTTCTACTCTGCCCAGATCAGGAATCACTTGGAACATTGTGTTCAATTCTGCATACCCCAGTTCCCAGTTTAAAAGTACATTGATGACCTGGAACAATCCAGATAAGTGTTACCAAGATGTGAAACGACTGGAAACCTGGTTAAAAGATCAGGTATATTTAACTTACATAAGTAAAGTTGAGAGGAAAATTGATAGCTGTCTTCAAACATCTGAAGGGTTGCCACATTGTAGAGGGTTCAGACTTATTCTCAGATAGTGCTAGTATTAATGGGATTAAAACTTTAAGAATATTGATATGCATTATGCATTAGGAAGAACTTGTTGCCAATAATTTTATCTCAGGAAAATAAATCTATCTCAGCATCTTCTTCTGTCCTACTATCGCAGCACCATTGAGAGTGTCCTGACATATAGCATTCTTGCATGGTATGGGAGCAGCTCTGTAGCGGACAGAAAAGCTCTACAGAGAATCATTAAAACTGCCCAGAATATCATCGGACTCCAGCTACCAGCCCTGGATGACATCTTCGAGTCTTGCTGTTTGAGGAAGTTGCATAACATTCTCAGAGACTCTTCCCATCCTGCTTACAATCTTTTTGGACTGTTGCCTTCTGACAGAAGATATAGAACAATTAAAACTTGGACCACATGTTTTCTGAATAGTTTTTATCCCAGAGCTATAATTGCACTCAACAATGAGCTCTTGGACAGCATTACTTGGTCTGTTGTTTGGGTGGTTTAGGGGTAGGGAATTTGTGGTGGGTGGGGGGGTGTTTGGGAATTGTTGTGTGTGTTGGACCTGGTCTTTGGGTGTTAAGTGAATTTCGTTATATAGGTATACTGTGTACAATGACAATAAAGTTGTTGTTGTTGTTGTTGTTGTTGTTGTTATTATTATTATTATTATTATTATTATTATTATTATTATTATTTACTTTATTCATTAAACATGAAACTCTGTCAACTGAACATTCAAAAATGCATCACAAATACCATTGACTGGTGCTAATGGTTGATACGGGTTGCTGCCAGCGTCCTAGGTATCAACCAAGTACCTTCTTAAGATGTACGATGTTTCAAGTAGCGCAGTTTTTTGCAGTTCCGCTGGTGTTATTGCAGGAAGCTGCAATTTGTTAATGTATCTTATAAAATTCTTGGACATGGTACCAAGTGCCCCGATGACAATGACAATGGGTATCACTGTTACATGTTTCATCCATAGCCATGTAGTTTCAATGGCCAGGTCACGATATTTCATGATTTTTTCCAGTTCTTTTTCTTTGACTCCTGGTACCGCAATGTCAATAAATTGTACGTTTCATTTTTTGAGAACTGTGATATCTGGTGTGTTGTGTTCCAAGTGACAATCTGTCTGTATTTTAAAGTCCCACAAGATCTTCACCTTATCATTTTCTATAACTTTTTCCACTTTATGTTCCCATGACTTTTTGGATACAGGTAAATCATATTTTTTACATAATGACCAGTGGATTAATTTAGCAACTCGGTCGTGTCTAGCTTTGTAATCAGTTGATCATGTGTGATTTTGCTGCATTCACATATTAAATGTGAAACAGTTTCGACTTTGTTGTTGCAAAGTCAGCAGTTTGGATTGTTGGTGGATTTTGTATCTTTGCTTTCATGGCATTAGTTTGTGGTGCTTGTTCTTGAGCAGCGAGTATTAAACCTTCTGTTTCTTTCTTGATGTTCCCATCTTAAGCCATGCCCATGTAAAGTTGTCATCATTTCTTCTTCTTCTTCTTCTTCTTCTTCTTCTTCTTCTTCTTCTTCTTCTTCTTCTTCTTCTTCTTCTTCTTCTTCTTCTTCTTCTTCTTCTTCTTCTTCTTCCTCCTCCTCTTCCTCTTCTTCTTCCTATTATTATTATTATTATTATTATTATTATTATTATTATTATTATTATTATTATTATTATTATTATTATTATTATTATCTGCCACTCTCTGGAATTGCAGCATAGACTGGTTTCTTACCCTTCACTGGAGGTTTTCCAGTAGATAGTCATCTATAGTAGATGGAAGACCTGCAGTGTTTAGAGGGTTAGATGAACTCTTAAATCCCTTCCAATTCTTCTATGATTCTAGGTCAGAACAACTGTTGGCCCCTAAGTGACCGTAAACCACCTGCAGTTAAAGTTAGGGTTTTCCCCCTTTTAATCACTCTAATCTTTCCATAGCTATCCATTTTTCTTTAATTTCCTATTTGACTCTCACACATCTCAGTCATGATCTCACTGTTCTACACAGTATCCCTCATTTAGTTACATCAAGTGAATTTTCTAAGAAAAGAACTCCCTTTTGTTTGCATTGGCACAGGATATCAGTGGAATAAATTTTCATTCCATAATCTAGGCATTCATGGGCATGACTCATATTATAACATTCAACTAAAACCTGAACTCAGGCCTTTTTTTAAAAAAAAAAATTAGGAGCACAGTGTGATTTGGCCACCTTAGGTTAGCAAAGTGATGGCGCTGTCATGCAGAATCTATTTAAGAGTGTCCTTCTCTTAAGAAGTGGAAATTATTTGTAGTGTGGGGTTTGGGTTTTTTTTTTTTCCTTTTGGTGTGCGGTTTGAAAAAAAATCAATAGCGAAACCGCTCAAGAGACAGGAAATTCAAAATTAATGTCCCACTTAGAGTGTATAATGAAAAGTATGGGAACACATAGCTACAGTTATTGAGCAAGCTTTGCTGTGGCATTTATCCACCTTCTATATTATATTTCCAACATTCATGTTTTAGATGTGAAATAACATATCTCTGCTAAAATTAATACAAACCGTCAACTTAAATTTGCAGGTCTCTTACTCTGTAGTCACCTTTCCTAAACACATGTCCTCCAAGTACGCAATCGTCAGCCAGCATGGCCAATCTGCAAGGCATAAAGATGAGGAATAGTTCTAAAATACCCTTATTGTCTTAAACAAAACATGAATGAACAAT
The DNA here is from genome assembly GCF_059756535.1 of Pantherophis guttatus. Taxonomy (NCBI): domain Eukaryota; kingdom Metazoa; phylum Chordata; class Lepidosauria; order Squamata; family Colubridae; genus Pantherophis; species Pantherophis guttatus. Next base: position 55,035,683 of record NC_142064.1, read on the forward strand.
AGTCTCACAGCAGCTGTTGCTTGAAGACAGAAAGATAGATAGACAGACAGACAAACAAACAAACAACCAAACACATGCTAATTATTCACTTTTTTAATGACAAGCAGAATTTGTTTGGAAGGTCTGTTTCCTGAGACCTGCTCTTAAAGGTTTGCAAAGTTACTTTTTTGGTCCAACACCCATATCTTCTGTCCACATTTCTTGCATCCATATTCTTAAGCCCTTGTTCCCCCTTTTTCCCAGACACCATTCAAGCTAAACTCTCTTACTATTTGAAGGTTCCTTGGGCTACTGATAAATACATAAATACAATTCATTTGGTATAGATTATTAAATCCTTAGTTTCAGCCATGTTTAAAGAAAAATATACATTTTCTTTTCAGATAGTATTAAATGCATGTATTTGTATATAGTATCTAAGAGAGTTAGATTTGTCTTATATTTTTTCTTGATTTAGGTCTTTTCAGTCTTGACTGAAATGCTAATAAACTTTCTAGTATTTTCAGAAATGAAATTAGGGCTCTGCTAGTAGTCCACTTGACTTTGGATGATTCAGTGATACAAGTCTGAATGTCAATTCAGAAAATTCAAATTCTTCCATCTCCTGTCACCTTAGTGATGGAAATGGCCATAACTTATTCTTGTGGATGGCATTGGGTACATTTGCAGATATAATAGCCACATTCCAGATGGATAGATGCAAGAGTTTTTAAATTTGTCAATAATTTAATATTTCTTGAAGAAATTATATGAAATTTATTTGCAAAATATCACAACTGTCCTATTCCAAAGAAATAAGTGACTTCAAAAGCATGAACTTGCAGGTTTTAAAAATGTGTTTATTAGGATTATTCAATATGATGTAATTGTCATATAGCAGAGTTACTGTTCCATTAGAGATTCCTGCAACATTTCAGAAATTTAAATACAATGATATTGAGGAAAAGGATTTTTTTGGGAGAGAAGAATAATAGATGTTATAAAGTCAAGACAAGAATATGTCAAACATCAGAAGATTAAGTGCAAGGACAAGTTAATTAAAGAAACAATGAAAAACAGCATGACAAAATATCCTATTTTCTTTCAATACACTGATTCAGCTCTCCCAAGATTTCTAAAGCCTTGTCGAAGGACAGAGACATCCTATCCTTCCAACTAGTATCAGAGCAAGCATGATTTTGGTACATGATGCTCAATTTGGGCACAGGTCGGGGGCCAACATTTTCCAAACAGGATGCCAGAGTACCACCTTCTCAGTTCCCACAGCTTCCACTAAAATTTTCCCATGCTACTTCAGAAGAAAGCCTTTCTCTGGTTTAGAGGAAGAGTCAATGTATCTCAAAACATTGTGTCATGTTCCCGTTAGTCACACCTTTATGATCTCCAGTACCTCATCTATTACACTGTAAGCATAAATCTATTGGAAAAGTTCGTAAGTCATTTAAAAAAAGAAGTTGTGATGTATACTGATGGAATCCATACCTAACTCAACAAACAGATTACTTAAAATAATAGTCTGTTAGCAATGGTTGTAGTTCAGCATTATGGAAACTATGTTATGTTTTCCTAAAAATATTGTTTCTTGTGTGCTCGTATCCTTGTGTGAATAGCTCCAGGTCCTGAAGGCCCCCAGCATAGGCTGTTGAATTGGGGAAACTGAAATTCTTCTTTCTAAAACTGAAAGAAGAGTTATCACTAATATACTGTACAGCTTCTAAAGTTTAATATTGTGCTGTAATTATAAAATGTTAGATAGTTCTATAACTAAACAGACTTTTTTCTTTGATAAAGCTGCCAGTGATCACCTTTTAAAGAAAAGATGAATGATTCTGCTAAGTCTTCTCAAACCAATTTCTGAAAGGGACTGATAGCCAAAAACAGTACAAATAAATTATACTTTTGAGAGCAAGTCTAACAGTACAGGGCCATACATAAATACTTTGGAATGTAAACTATTGTCTGGGTTTTTTTCCACTTTTATCTTAGGCAGTTAACAAATGGTTGCCAATGGGGGAGTCACAAATGTTATTTGAAGATAGGTTGGTCATGATTTATTTTCTTGAGCATGGTAGTGATGAAAGATTTTTACAGTAATTGTGCACTGCAAATATTTACTTATGCTGTTTAACTACCAAATATTGTTTTAGGCATAGCCAAATTAAGTAAGTCAGAATTAAGGTCTATTAAATCGTAAAAACAAAGATAAGAACTTATTTCAATCATTCTTTTGCTCAGAAAAAAACAGTTTTCAAAATTATAAATGCATCTTCTCTTTCTTTTCCTCTTTTGGACTAACATCATCTGGAAAGAATAACACCTGACATTTATATTTTAGATCTTAATTACCCTGAGGTATAACAAGAGCTATTGCTTGTATACAGATCTGAATCTAATTTTTTTTATATAGTCCAAACACCCTGGAAATTCTGCATCTAAATTTTGTCAGCAAACTACTGAGAAATAGTAATGCAATGGGCACCAATTTTCATCTCCAGGATTCAGGCTGTTATTTGGCTTAACAAACTCAACTCCTCTTTCCCCAAAAACGAAGGCCTAAACATTCAATCTCCTTAGTGATATCACTAAATCATCATTCTTATCTCTTCAGACCTTAGTTGCACCCAATGTTATATGCCACTGAACTATAAGAATACAAGGAAAAATAACATTAAAATGTTTGAAGTTTAAGTTGGTGGTATGATGTAGAAAACTCAAAATGATTTGGTCCTCTCATATCAACATTCTCATAATATCTCATTATCATTTAAAAAGTATACTGGGATGTCAAACTCAAGGCCTGGGAGCCGGATCTGGCCCATGGGATGCTTAGATCTGACCTGCGGGACCACCCTGGAAACAGTGAAGGACCAGCTCACCATGCCTCTGCCAGTGAAAACGGCGTTCAGGAGGGCTGCGTGTGAGCTCCACTTTCTCTGGCAGAGGGTTGCAGGAGGCCATCGCAGCCAAAAACGGAGCACGGGAGCCCGTTTTTGCTGGCAGAGCATTTGGGCCACCACTGGCGCCCCTGACACGAGCTGGCCATGCCTACCCTGCCACGCCCTCAGCCCCCCCAAAGTCAAACACTACCCTGATGCGCCCTCAATGAAATCGAGTTTGACACCCCTGAAGTATACAATATGAATTGAATTAGGTGCCTAGTAACTATTGTTAATGCTGAACAACATTTTATACCTCTTCAGTTTACTACAATGGGTCTTTAACTTTTTATTGCAGTTTTTTATTTCTGTATCTTTTGGTGCATATGTGTGTGTGTGTGTATGCATGGTCTGTTTGGTTAATGATAGTTGTAACATTTTATTTTACACTGATTACTTGTATTTATAGTAAATGAGTATTTCTCTGTATTTCTCTCTCTATTTCTGTGTATGTGTATTCCAAGCATACACACACATACAGAGTGTATATATGTGTGTGTGTGTGTGTACACACAATATAGTATATTTTTTGCATATGTATGTATGAATGTGGCGTAGTATCACTAAAAATATGATTCCCTGATTAATTTTTTTAAAATCAAAGTCAGTAGCAAAATCTAAATAGACATTAATAGTTCGGGGCTGTCTCCTGTGGCAGCAATTCTTCATTTAGCTTCTTAGTCATAAATTCTACTATAATCAAAGCTGACAGAAAGGCTACACTATAAGAGTGCTTGACAGGGGAAATTGTTGATAGCAAAATGGATTTCCCGTCCCGTTCTCCAGTGTTCCCTTCTGAGAACTACGATATGATACAGAAAATGCTGAACATCTTACTAGACATATCTCTTCCTCAGAACTTGTTACAGAGCAATTTACTCATTTAAAACAAGCTACAGAAACATCCCAAACTTTATTGTTTGATGTGCTATCTAGCTTTATAGTGTTGATTAAAAGACTCACCCAAGAGGTGAAGTTGCAAAACAGCACAGAATTCCTTGACCTACAGAACTTAAAGTCAGCAGGTCAGTTCTGGTGACTGTGATTTATTGATCAATAAACACAGACTCTCTTTTTCTTGTCACACCAGCCTTATTTCTGCAAGCATCATCCTCTTCTTCAAAGGATGTGTGCATTGAACTTTAAAAGAATGTCCAGCTACACTGTTAAAATAACCAATAGTCAGGTCTAATACCTTAAATCCTAATTATGTTTATAATGAACAGTTACATCTATAGCATTCACAATAAGGGAACTGGTAAAAAAGCTGCTAAATCGGTTGAATAAGAAGCATCCCAATGTAGCCATATATAATGGAATCTATAATATTTCACTTTCATTATATGATGTTTGATTTTGATTTTGAACATAGCCTGGGGACATCTGATAGTTGAGGTAAACAAATTGAATTTAAATATAAAACATTACAATTTTGAGTCAATTAAGTTCCAAATTTGAATCAATTAATTCTTTCTTATCATTTAAACAAATGTACAGTTCCAGCTCCAAAATGATTATCATGTACATATACAGTTATTTACAGAATAACTATTTATATGTCTCTTAGACTATATGAAATGATTTTTGGGGGGACCTCTGTGGCTATCTTCTGCATTTTTTTAATTTTTTTTTTAAAAAATAGCCTCCATTAATGATCTTAAAATATCCAGCTTTTTGCAATTTCATCTTAATTCTTGTGAAAATAAAATTGATGCCTGATGTCTTTGAAGTGGTGGCCATCATCACTTCATTTGAAATTGTCTTGATGTGAAATGAAGTCATTTACAATTAGTTCAAGTTGAGATAAATGTTATAATCTCACTCATTTTGTTTGAGTTCCAAGTTTTTTATTAGTTTATCAAAATACAGAATAAAAATAAAAATATTGGCAGAGTAGGGGATGACAGAGGAAAAAGTGTAAGGGAAAGGGGAAGAAAGAAAGAAAAGCATTGACTTCTGACTTTTTTAAGCTTAGAGAATATAATAATAACATACAGCCTCAACTTTTAATGAAGTCAAAATTTCATTTTTCCCACAAAGTACAAAAGTGGTTTCCAAGTAGAAACAAAGTTAGCTGTATTTTCTTTGATTAAGTCTATCAATTTAGTCATCTCTGCTAATTCCATCAGTTTTTCTATCCAGTCATCCTTTGTGGGAAGTAAAGTATCTTTCCATTTTTGTGCATAGAGCTTTCTTGCTGCTATCAGCATATATTAAAAAATCCAAATTTGTTTTCAAATTCTTTGTACATTAAACCTAAAAGAAAAGTGTCAGATTTTATCTTTACATTCACTTAAGAATCTTCTGTATTAAGATGTGAATCCTACTCCAATATTTTTTTGTTTTGTTGCAAGTCCACCAGAGATGATAAAAAAATTATTCTTTACATTTACATTTCCAACATATATTTGAAACACCTTTATACTTTTTTGACATTTATCTGGTGTTAAATACCAATGGTACATTTTATTAAAAAATTCTTTCAAGTTATAATTTAATGTAAAATTCAAACCCTTCATCCACATATTTTCCATTGTTCAAGCATTATATTATACCCAAAGTTCCTTGCTCATTGAATCATATGTTTCATACAATCATTCTCTAGATTCAGTTTCAATAACTTAGCAATAATATGTTTATCGTTACTATACAGTACAGTTTCCAATTCATTTTTTGCAAAGTCAAATCCATAACTTTTAAAGTATAATTTAAACTTTTCTTTCAATTGTAAATATGTAAACCAGTGACAGACACATCCTTCTGATTCCAACTCTTCTTTGGATTTTTGAATAGGTTCACCTTGATTAAAAATCACTTTTGTTCATAAATCCACCAGTACAATTTCACTCATTTTCTTGATTGTATTTGCAACTTGTAGCAAATACAATCAATAACTGTTTTGACAGAATTCAGAACAAACAAATATACAAAACAGCTTTAAGAGTTCTGCCTGCATCTTCTTTCTGACTGTATGAGCCCACACAATGAGGATCCAAAGACTATTTGATGACACTACAACATCTGGTTACATTAATTAGTATCAATTTCAAAGAATGTATGAAATGAAACATGCAGTAATTGAAATTTAATTAGGTCATGATGTCACAAAATCAGTTCAGAGTAAAGGCAGAAAGTAAAATGACTTTCCTCTTTAATCAACCATTTTTTTAGAATAATAATTGAGGTTTCAATTTTTTTGCTTTAGATTTTGCTTAGCTTTATTTCTGTTCTTAGATCTTGCTTTGGATTGAGGTTTTATTGATTGCTCTTAGCTTTAGTTTTAAATGAACTGATATTGTTTATTATGCATTGTCATGAAAATGTTACTATGGCAACCTAGGATGCATATTTATAAAATTAAGTATCCAAGCAATATCTGATCAAAGATCTTCATTCCACATTTGAAATATAACCTTTGAAAATATCAGAACTATTCATTTGAGACCCTGATAGTTTCAAAACATCAAATCTAATCTGATGATTTATAAATGTAGGTGACATTATTTATATGAGGAACTTTTTAATTTTATACTTTGTTTGGACCGAAGATGGATGATGTATCTATTTTCTGTATATAATATTGTCTTGCCAAAATAAGCCATATAAAAATAGCTGTGTATAGTTAAAACAATAACGAAAGGAGTCAGATATGGCTGCAAATGTGACTTTTACAACAATGAAAAAGCATGGGTTCCAACTGGCAAATATGGCTTTCATATGTCAAAACTCTTTGTTTATAATTATATTAAAGTCTGATAGCAAGAGGAGCTGGCATAATGCTACATTCCACTCCTTCTCTTTGAGTGATATTTGGATTCTCTGCTACCAACATCACCATAAGAAAGTAGAGAGAAAACACAGCTAACCTTTACCAGCCAAAGTCCATACCAATGACATAAATTACACCCTTCACATTCTAGCTAGGTACTCTCAAGTCTTTAAATGATCCAAGCATCATGAATAAATTATTTCTTTCCACTATGGCTCATATTGCCAGAAGGCAGGAGAAATTTAAACATAACTAAGATCAACATTCAGAGTTTAGTTGGCCTCCACATCTAACAGTGCTGCCATAAATTCTTGAACTTTTCATTTGGGAATTTAAGAAGGCCTCATAGACTTGGCAATTTTTTATTTTATAAAGTGTTCTACTACAAAGATATTAAATTCTGGAATCTTGAGTTTGTGTTTTGGTATCATATTCTGTCCCCAGCTCGCTATGCCATCCTGCCACTTTGTAGGGAAGACTGTTGCCAAGGAACATAACACTCTAATTCAGCAAATCTCCGTTTTGGTTCCAGATGTGTTTTTTATTTCAGTTCTGAACGGAATCTGTTTACAGCAATCAAAGGAAAATTAGATTACGACAAGTGTTTAAAGTGTCTTAAATGATAGCTTTGGAGTCCTTGAATTCTCTGAGTTTGGTTATTTGCATGTCTACTGAGAACTGTAAATACAAGATAGCCATGACAACTTTCCCAATCTGATGTCCAGTAAATTCATTGAAAGTACAACTCCTCAAACATTTAGCAGCAGGATATTAACCACTGTTGGGTGGGAATTCTGGGAGTTGGAGTTCTAACCGAACCCCCCAAAAATAAGTATTCATTGTCTCTCCTGAAGTATTCATTGGGCATTTTCATTTCACATTTTACTCTGCTTTGTGAATTCAGGATCAATCACCACTTCATGCCAGACATGAACAGCCTTTTTACAACTAGAGTACTATACTGTATATATATATAAGCCACATAAATATTGACTTAAAGGAATTAAGCTTTAAAATAATAATATTAAATCTACTAAACCTACTACTCTTGTTTGATATTGTTCTACATGGACACAAAGATTCCCCACTTCCCAAAAAAAATCTTGAACTGATTTTTTTGCATTTAATGAGCAAGTTGACAGTATAATTAATAGAGATCTGGGTGCACAGTATGATAGGCAAATTTCTAAATTGGTCTTTTATTGCTCCTTTATCCTTTCTTGTTCTCATTCATTCTCTTATTTTCACCCTCCTTTTTTAAAAACTGAATTGTTAACCCACTTCAAGCCAGAACCCAATCGTCATGCCATCAGTGCAGTAGCAGCATTGGGAAATATACATATGTAGATGGATATGTCTACTTGTCTTAGAAGTTGAATGGATACAATGTTTTTGTGATGGGCAAAAATTGAAAAGTACAACTGTACTGTATTTTGGGGTACAGCAGTCTATGTCGGTGTTACTCAACCTTAGCAAATTTAAGATGTTTGCTGGCTGGGAAATTCTGGGAGTTGAAGTCCAGACTTCTTAAAGTTGGTAAGGTTGAGAAACACTGATCTATGCATTGCTGTTTTGTGACTTGAAGGCCAATGTTTGTCCTCCTTCAGTCCAGGATCCCAATACCTTACTCTCTAACTTCACATGTCACAAAAAGGTGCACATATAACCCAGGATAGAAAGTAAAAGATTCAGGGAGGACAGATTTAAGTTCATAAAGTAAGCTGCAATCCTACAGCAGCTTAATACTTCTTTAACAAGTACATTTAAACTTTTTTTAAAAAAAAAAATCTGCAATAAAGCTGAGACTTAAAATATAAATAAACGGATCTGACTAAGGATCAGTTAATAGAATTATTTGCTTTCCCCGATTATCCTTTCCAGCAAATTGGCAACGAAAATAACCAAGTTTTGGACACTTTGCTACAAACATTAAATCACTCAGCCATGAAACCCAGAATGGGCTGCGTGGATCCCAATAGTACACTTTATCTCTGTCAGCAACATTGTTTTCCAATAAGAAAGCTCCCAGTGAAGGTTATTCTAATGTTATTCTTAAAATTCAGGAAAGGAAAGGAAACGGTTAGTAATATTTGGTAAGAACCAACAGCCTTATATTGGACATGAAATTGGTATTAATAATTGTTTTGTTCAACCATTCAGAACTTATAAAAATACAAGTGCAAGGGATTTTTTTCCAGATTTAAAACAATAAATAAACATGAACTTTTTCTTTAAACTTGAGTTTACACTTCTAAATCACAGAATTCTGTGTTGTGTGTTTGTGTGTACTAATCATAATCAGAAAATGCATAAGGAAAAGGTTAAATAGCATAGAAAAATATGAATAAATTGGCTTTCAAAGAACTGAGATGAAACACAACAGAATTCCCAGAACAGCTAAAATAAAACGTACAATTTCAACAGATGAGCAGAGTTGGCATTACTCAATTTCTGTTATTTACTTATTTTTAAAGTATGAAAGAAATTCTCCTTTTTCTACATTAGCCTATTTAATAAAGTTGTTCCATTTTTGAGGTTCAATTTCTTTTCAGAAATATAATTTGTTGTTGTTGTTAGTTGTGAAGTCATGTCCGACCTATCGTGACCCCATGGACAATGTTCGTCCAGGCCTTCCTGTCCTCTACCATCCTCTGGAATCCATTTAAACTCACACTGACTGCTCCAGTGACTCCATCCAGCCACTTCATTCTCTGTCATCCCATTCTTCTTTTGCCCTCAATCTTTCCCAGCATTAGGCTCTTCTCCAGTGAGTCCTTCCTTCTCATTAGGTGAGAAATATAATAGATGGGGAAATATAATTGACAGAAATATAATAGATGGGGAAAATGTCACCCCATATAAGGTTTTTTTTTTTTACCTGTGAAAGTTCTGGAATATTGATAGGAAGAAGCAGTTCAGAGCTGACTATTTCTTCTTCTTCTTGTGATTCTTGAGAACTTGTTACAGTACTTTAAATCATCAACAACATTTTTTAAAGTATTTCTCTTGGTTGTTAGAATCACTAACAACTGTATTTTTAATTAGATATGCTTAATTTGATTCTTTAGAAAAGTAAATGATTCTGCTGTACATAAGTTTAACTGGTACCAGATGTGGAATAGAAATTAATTCTAACTGCTATTGATATTTTTATACTCTTATTTCCTTTCAAACTAGCCATAAACAGATAAGTGTTAGAATATGCTAGAGAAATGAAATTAATCAAGACAGAATTAAAAATCTTGTTATAAATCACAGACTAATCTCAGCTGGGGAATTCTAAAAATTTGGATCGTATATACAAAGTTTTATTGTTTAATTTTCCTGTTTGTCTTTAGTTAGATAAACTGACTAAAATTTTGTTTTAATAACAAAACAGATAATAGAGAGATGTGATGAGTTCATCATGTGTTCAGAAATTGCACACAAATAGCTATTTGGGGATGACTTTTGAACTGAATGTCAGTATTTGAGCATTGGTTTAAAGGTCAATTGGAGGTCACTGCCTTGAGCAATTCAAACACCGTATTATGTTTGCAAAAGAAAAAAAAAGGAAAGAAAATCATTTCTATGAATGTTCTTCAGAATCTGGATATAGAGTCCAAATTCCTCTTCAACTGATTTGTTAAGTCATTTCCAATTCAATGGCTTAATGCTAAATAGAATCCTTTTTCTTTTCTATGTAATTTTGGGGAAAGGAAGTATAAATACCTACTTTCCATTTTTTATATTATTTATTTATTTTTTTATCAAATTTATATTATAGAAACACATCCCCAAATTGCAGAATTTAGGAGTCCCCCTTTCATCCATCTTGGTGAGTCACCTGTCTTTCTTTCCCAGGGTTTTCTTGGCTTCTCCTCCTACATTGCTTCATCTACTGTCAGTCTCCTGATTGTTAATGCTCATAACGAGAGAGAGAGAGAGAGAGAGAGAGAGAGAGAGAGAGAGAGAGAGAGAGAGAGAGAGAGAGAGAGAGAGAGAGAGAGAGAGAGAGAGAGGGCATCAGCTAGTATTTTTCAGGTTTTTCCTTATATCTATTTCAAGCCCCTGAAAATTAATAAAGGTTAAGTATGTGTCCTTCGTTATTAACTCCACCTACTGACTTCATAGACACATTAATTGGCTACAGTTTGAAATATGTTTTTGATTTCAAGTTTAGCCTTCAGTTGAGGTATTTCATAGCAGGCTCCTGCCAAATACTAACCAAGCCAGAGCCTGCTTAGCTTCTAAGCCCTGACAAGGTCAGCAATGCGCTGTCACCTGCTGAAACTTTAATAGAAGGGGAGCCACTAATTTAGGATATCTAGGCCTGGGATGGGAAACAAACAAAGTATTTTATTTTGGCTTCATTTAGATGATAGGTTATTTGTCTAGCCAAAGCAAACCAAAGCTGAACTATTTATTTATTTGATTATACAGCTGCCCATCTCATGTAGGTGACTCTGGGCATCTTAGAATAAAATGAAGGTAGTCCCAAAGTTATGACCCTAATGGATCCTGCCCATTGAGGTCACAAATTGTGATGGCCATTAAGCGAGATCACCTTACTTAATGACCCCTCTCCCTTGCTTTTCCTTATGCAGTCATTAAATCCCCTCTCCCCAAAAACACTCAGCCACCCAAGGGAGCCTAAAGCTGGCAGGAGAAACCAGCCAGGGACTTGTGGGATTTAGTCTGCTCCTTAGCCAGCTCCAGAATACAGCTGCACCCAACTTACCTTTCTGTTTTTGTTTTTTTGCAGAGAGGTGCCCAACTGATGCAATGTGAGGCCTAGTTTTCCTACAGAGGCTTCCTCGTGGCATCCACGTGCTATTTTGAAGCCTCCTTAAACAGGGAACCCCTTACAGGTTCGCGACTATAACACATGCTTGCAGAATAGGATGCAGCACATTGCACGACAAACTTGGGTGGCTTTAGGCTTCCTTGGATGGCTGGGTGGGAAGTAGGCCTTGGCCTGCAAACTGTACTGATCCTGCACATGCTGGTAGTTTCTGCTGCTTTAGGCTATCTTTGGTGGCTGAATGGCTGGGTTGGGAGCAGGTCAAAGGCCTGAGGAGACATAGGGATAGGTGGGGAGAGACATGTAGGGTGACAGAAGTGGGGGGAACCTTGATTTCATATGATCTTTGGCAGGGCCTGGTGGCTCAGCAGACTGATAGCATTGTGATTAACACCAGCTGTCTGCAATTACTGTAAATTCGAATCTCACCAGGCTCAAGGTTGACTCAGCCTTCCATCCTTTCTAAGGTAGGTAAATTGAGGACCCAGTTTGTGGCGGCAATAAGCTGACTGTGTATAAATATACAAAAGTATGAAGGCTATTGCTTAACGCATTGTAAGCCGCTCTGAGTCTCCGGAGAAGGGCGGCATATAAATCAAATTGAAAAAAAAATAATCTCAAAAAACCTAATGACTCAAAACTCCAGTCTCTGGAAAAAGCTCAGTATCTTTTTTTTCCCAATGGTCTTGAACATGCAGAGAAAGAAAAATAAAAAGAGAGTCAGAAGAGAAATGGGAAAAGTAGGTCAGGGAAAGAAAGAGATTCAGAAAACCAGCTTTGCACACCACTTGCTGCTTCCTCTCCACCAGTAGCTTATGATGTAGCCCCTGCCTCAATTACACCTTGGGAATGGAGCATTAAAACAGAAAAGGATATCTGACAAAGTGTCTCTTTTTGGGGCATTCTTATATATTATTTTGTAACTTACAGTATGTTGCTATTTATGTAACATTGTACTATAAATTGCAATGTTTGGGAGATAAGAACAAGGAGGGAGAAAGAGAGAGGGGGGGAAAGGAGGGAGGGAGAGAGAGAGAGAGGGAGGGAGAGAGAGAGAGAGAAATAACCACATTCTTCCTGTGTATAGATAAGTCTGAGAATGAAAGCCACAACAGAACTTCTCTGAGAATTCCATAAAATTGATTTTCATGTTTTTCTTTAGACAGTCTGCTTCTTCTTATTCCATTATATCGTGGTTGCCAACCCTCTTGCTGAAATTAGTAATCAATTGCACAAAACCAAATGTTTAACATTTGGCAGCTTAAATTCTGCAGTTCTTTGAAAGAGAGAATGGCATGAAACTTCACTACGACTTACTGCAACAGAGAACATATTTTAGAACTATGGAACAGGTGGAGATCTAGAATTCCATGCTATTAGGGCTCAATTATGTGATCAGAATAAATTATGTAAATCAAGAATTTTTTGCTAAATATATTTAGCATGCATAATTCAATGTTTAAAGTTAAGAAGGCTTTGATTAGAACCATGGACCAGAATTGAAAATGGAAATATCTGGAGCATGAGAAGGATATTAGTTGTGAAAAGAGAGTAGCAATAAATTAAGAAAAAAGAATCCAGGGGAATAGAAAGCTAAGAGAATTAAGCAGACATGGTTTGTTTGTGTATGTGTGTGCACATACTTAAGTTTTATATAGCTCTGAACTCATTTAGTAAGAATTCTATTTCGCAAAACATCTGAGAATAAACTAGGAAACACCAGGCTCTATTTACTTACTTACTTACTTACTTACATACTTACTTACTTACTTACTTACTTACTTACTTACTTACTTACTTTTCAGAATTTTATTATTTTACTTATGTGGAGCATGCTAATGTGATCACATTCCAACTGAAACCTTCCTATGTTTTCTTCTTGTGTCAGAGCAAGAAGGGGAGGTGGATGCCAGACTTCCTTCATCGCTATCTGCCCACCTCTACCCATTTGGATTTCTCTGCAGGAAAACTTGTGCAAATTAGCGTAGAAATCAAAATCTTAATTCCCTGTCAAGTTGCAAATAAAGCAATATCACTTGCCTATTTATATCTCTGGCCCTAACTCCACTTTTAGTAGTCATGCTCTTGCATCCCTAGTCTTTGTGAACTACACCAATCTCTTATTCCTACAGTCACTTGTCGTCCCCCCCCCTTTTAGATCCCAACTCTCCAAGTAGCCAACAAAATAGAAGAAAATTAAAAAAAAGAAATCTACTATTTTATTTGGAGAAGAAGAAATACGGTATTTGCAAAATTCAATTTTAAGAGTATTCTAAATGTTATTCATGAAAATATTTATCTTTATCCTTTTTTAAAAAAACTTTGATATATTATCTCCACCTATGTTCATTGCAATGCCTGTAAAATAATAGAGAATGTTGAACTGGATTATTGTTGCTCATTTACCAATCTCCATTGGTTTGGATCACCCTCCTTCCCCTTAAGAAAGAGATGTGGTGGTCAAGCTGCTAATGAGTTTCAATTATCATTCTTTGCAGGATCTAGTTGTCTACACAATTGTGCCAGAAGCTGTTTTCCTCCTCTCCGAGACTACTTTTGTTTCAGTGTTTTTCCATATTTTTCTTTATTTCATATGTAATTATTGCTTGGGAGATGCCCAAATAGACATGGGAGGAAGGGCAGTCAAACCAGCCAAGAGAATCCTAGAGTTGGACACTTCCCATTCATGGTTCATAGCCTTCATTGATTGATCTTTCCTTCATTGGTTGGAGATGTATTAAAACGGTTAAGCAAAGACTAGCATGGCCATGGCAAATCATTGATGCCAAAATCATAAGCAATGATGATGTAACTATACAAAGGCTGGTATTACATATTACATAATACTCAGTAGTATTGGAATTTCTAATAAAAGTACATGAGTTGTGACATTTTTATGATGTCATCATTATGCAGGTGGTATCATTTGTCCCTGCATTGCTGATATAGAAAATCAAAATCCTTTTAATGACCGGCACCCTCACAATCAGGACACCATTCAGCAAGGTTTTGGATCAGAGACAGAAATGCAATAAGGACTGGCAACAGGAACAGCAAATTTAATGCCGGCATTGTTTTGTGCCAACCCAAAGTTGGGTGAAAAGTTCTTTGGCAATGTCCGTCCATGTACATGTGATTTTTTTAAAAAAAGAAATACACTTTATTTTCACACTATTTCTGTGGGTCAGGAGCCCAGCCAAATACTGATAACTTTGACTTCATGTAATGAATTATAGTAATGCACTTACACAGAATTGTCACTGGCATGAATTTGTGTGGTCTTGGTCTGAAATAAATACTCATTTGTTCACACAAACCTATTCCCAGACTGATCATGTTTACCTACTGCCTTGTCCTAATATATTATACATGCCATATTTCTTCGCTATGTATTCATGATGTAAAAATCCATTTGGTGTAGAACAAACATACTTGTGAAGCAATTTTTGTTTTTGGTTTCTTCCAAATTATGATCTATCAGTGATTGTGTCAGGCAAGTTCAAAGATAATTTCATCTGTGAATGTAACTTCTTGTTCAGACTATGTTTTGGCAAAATCTGTCTTGAAGCCCTGATGGGCATTTTGCCTGAATAAAGACTGGAAGCTCTAGGACATGATCCATGGGGCATAAAACCTAAAGTGAACAAAACCTGCTTAGATGAAATAAAAAAGAAAAACCAATTATAACACCCAAAAACCTAACTAAACAAATAGCATTGAGATGAGGCAATCATACACTCTTGATTTAATATCATTGGCAATCTTCACAAGACTAGCACTAATAGTAGTGGTGGAATGAGCACCAGAAGCATTTCTGAGTATTTACTTACTTACACTGTTTATATGGCTGCTTACTTCAATAATGATTCTAGGCAGCTCACCACAATCCATTGAAACATAGCTAAAATCAAAAGTACCCTTCCTCCAAGTGCTAAATAGCACCCCAACTGAACTCTCATCCTAGCCCAACACTTGGGGAAAGAGTCTTCATGGGCCTCCAAAAGGCTAAAAGAGTGGGATCTCTCAGATCTCAAATGGGAAGCTGTTCCAAAGGGCTGGAGTGACCACCAAAACGGGACATCTTTGAGGTCTCATCACGTGGCAACATTCCCCTTTCTAACCTAGCAGGATGGGCAGATACTCTTGGGGAGAGGCGATCCTGCAAGCAACCTGGCCCTGTGCCTCTAGGTCTTTAAAGGTGATAATTAACACCTTGAAATGCACCAAGAAAGCAACTGGGAGCCAGTGCAATTCATGCAGCAGTGATGTTATTTGGGTGAACCACAGGGTACACAAAACTGTAGGCTGCTGTATATTGAACTAGATGCAGCTTCTGGATGGTGTAGAACACATGGCAGTCTAAGTAGGAGATGACTAAAGCCAGGAATGATTGTGAACAAAACCAAGTGGTCCAGAAATGGGTACAATTGGCAAACAGGATGGATATATGTAAAGGATCCCCTGGCCACAGCTGCCACCTACGTTTTCATCAAAAGCTACAAGTCAAGAAGCACAAGAGATCTGTCCAGGGAAGTGTTACCCTGCCTAGAAGTAGAGATTCAATTCTCCTGATCAGGGGTGGTGGTGGAAAGGGGATGCAAAACCCCACAAACACTCTGTCCTGGTACAGTTGAATTGCAACTCAGTTTCTCCTCACCCAGGCCCTTATTTATGAAAGTGTAATAGTCCCCTATGTAGTGCTTACTCGCACTAGTATCTTGAATCTCTGCGGAAATTGAAGAATTAGATTGAAAGTTGTTTAAACTCAATCTCTAAATTGCTAATAATATTGCATCTGTATATGTTTAAACAATCTGGAGATATAAGAGAAATGGGAATCATCTTTATAAACAGGTTCAACAATAGCAGAGTAATGTGCATATTAATGTTTTTAAGTAACATAAATTACATTTTTTTCTTACTACTGTAATTTGGGAACAGCTCTTCTTCTTGTAGAAAATGCTGTAGACAAAACTGCAGATCTATGACTGTTTGGGTATATTCAGTTTTCTGACATGTTAGATTTATTTTATTGAGTTACCAAGGAAAATATGTGCTTTAGAGAATTGATATAGCTTTATATATGTTTCACATCTTTTCAATTTTTTACATATTATCCAAACATGACAAACGTCTATTTCTTACTTCTCGAAGACAAATATGGTTTATATCACATAGTTCAATCCTATTTTTATTAGTGACTTTACTGAAAAAAGTTATTATTATTTTAGAGTGTAATGAATTCCTTGGTTCCTGAATTTTTAAAAATTAAAATAATAATACAATATCTCAGATAACTCAGATTTCAAAGGCAAGTTGTACCTGTTATACATTAAAATTGTCAGCTGCCAAAGCACTACAGTGTATTTTAATGTGTTTCTTCAAAACACTTAAAGGCACTTTTGATAATATATGAACCACTAAATATAAAAAGAGAGAACGTAATCTTCAACACACACTGATTAATGCAAAATTGACTCAAATAAATGCAGTTTATGGCCCTATTCCAATGAGCTCTTTCAGTGCTACAGACTCCCATACAATAGTTTTCCATTTTCAAAATTCCATCAATTTTTACTTACA
Organism: Pantherophis guttatus; assembly: GCF_059756535.1. Lineage (NCBI taxonomy): Eukaryota > Metazoa > Chordata > Lepidosauria > Squamata > Colubridae > Pantherophis > Pantherophis guttatus. The sequence goes on from NC_142064.1 coordinate 55,052,754, forward strand.
ACATTTTTTGAAAACAGGTACAGCAACTTCCAATCAGCCATCCAGCAATAATTTAAGGTTCCATTTCCATTACGATATAAACATTTGAATTATGGGCGGAGGACAATACTGTTCAGGGTTGATCATTTTCCTGTCATCGTTACTCTCAATGACTCTGGCTGGACATTGAGAGGAACTGTGCTGGCTGTGTTGCATATTCATTGCAAATAAATTATCAGATTAATTTGGCTCACATATTTTTTTCTTTACAAACCAATATTAAACTCCACTTAATGTATTTTATTTAAACAAAGCCCACTAATAGATTATGCAGAAGCATTATTTCAACTACAGATATTTCTGAAGATAAATTATTCGTTAAGACATGTATGGCCCTTGATTCAAGACAACTGAAGACTTATGGTAAATACATTTAGACCAGATTTTAAATTAATGATACAATGGACAGATTTTGAATTATGTTTATGTCTTAATACTGGATCGTGACACCATATTGAGGGAGCATGGTTTGTGTCTCATGATGGATTTCTCCAAAAGAAATAACTTTGTATTTCATATTAATGTTCTCATCTCAAAATATTTTCTTTGAAATTACATCCCTTTGATTCTAATGAGGCTGACTTTTAAGTAAGTATGGAGCCTTGTTTTAAATTCCAGTTTATGAATCAGTTATGATTTCCATTGCTAATGTTTTTTCTGATTAACTCATACATAATAAGGGAAAACCTGCTTCATTCTGAATCATTTATGAGAAGAAGAAATTCATAACAGCACTCCATAGCCTCTGACAAATGTTATTGTTCCCTCTATTGTCCCACTTAGTGATGAGGGAGAGATAGCAACAATAAAAACAGAATAAGTTACTGAAAGAACATGCTTATATCTAAGCATGGCCACCTGAAAAAAATAGGTTGGTCATATCCCCTCCTGGTATGCCAATCCCACTAGATCAGTGGTGGCGAATCTTTTACTCACCGAGTGCTGAAAAAGTATGTGCTTTGCGTGTGCATACTATTCGTGCTATCACGTGGCTTCTCCTCCATGCACTGCAAGTGCAACAGCACCATCTGCGCATGTGCATGGCTTCTGCACGGCTCTCCCATGTGCTGCATGGACAATCACACCATCTGCTCATGTGCACAGTTTTCACATGTGCAATGCATGCATGCAAACGCCATCTATGCATGCATGCACTGCACGCAAGTACTCTTGCATGCATGCACAAACACACGTGCATGCACAGGAGAGCTCCGAAGACCAGCTGGGTTCCCTGAATTGCGTGCATGTGTACTGGAGGCCTGAACACCATCTGGGTGTGTGTGTGCGCATGCACAGCTGCAGGTGAGTTTGGTGACAGCTCCTGTGCCTGAAAAGATGGCTCTGCATGCTACTTCGGGCATGCATGCCATTGGTTCGCCATCACGGCACTAGATTATCTGTGAGGGTATTTGTATGATCAGAGACTGGATAATCCAAAATCTGCCAAGAAGCAATTGAAGTAAGTAAAATAAATAATAAAGAACTGCCAGAAAAAGGATTTGCTACTTTGGTGCAAAGTAGGAAAAAGAAGTGAACATGTCCAAAACTCTCCCTGTCATGCCTCATTGGCTGCTGCAATCTACAGTACATGTGCTATGAATACTTAGACTCCATGAATGAAGTATTTCACCAATAATATTCCTCAAGCTCTCAAAATTGGTATGACAAGTTTCTAGGTTGCATGATTAAAAACCCTGATTGCTATTTTATTTTTTTCATTTTTCTAATACATTGTTTATCATAAATTGAAACTCTTGCCATTAGTGACGAGTAGGGTGAAGATAAAAAGAAAAGAGATACAAAAGTAAGTAATCACTTACATAAGAGCCTTGGTGGCGCAGCAGACTAAAGTGCTGTTAAATAGCACTAGCTGCCTGCAATTACTGCAAGTTCAAATCTCACCAGGCTCAAGGTTGACTCAGCCTTCCATCCTTTCGAGGTAGGTAAAATGATTGTGGGGGCAATAAGCTGACTTTGTATAAAAAAGAACACCGCTTAGGGGGGTCCGAAAGCCCTACTAAGCAACTATATATATAAGTATGAAGGCTATTGCTTAATGCATTGTAAGCCGCCCTGAATCTCCGGAGAAGGGCGGCATATAAATCGAACCAATAAATAAATAAATAAATAAATAAATAAATAAATAAATAAATAAATAAATAAATAAAGTCGATGATATACTGTATTAACCGCATTATCTTCATACATGCCTTGTATGAACATGAAAATGGAACAATAGGTTGAGAGAGACAGAGCAGATCTTCACAACTGGGATTGCAGAGAGATAAAGACGTATTACTATAACTTTTAGTTGTTCTGGCACAGGACAATTTGTTCTGCTGGCAGTTACTAGTCCTCACTTCTGGTCTCTTCATCTATAGGTGAACACACTAGCTGCAACTTTTGTACAAGTTCCATTGCAATAGCTATTCACCTGCTATTCTTAATAGACTGTTTGCTTCCTCTGCAGTGATAGGGCTGAGAAAGTTCCTTTAACATTTTCCCATTTGGGCATAACTTCAAAAACATTGTTCAGCTTCTAACTTGCACAATATAATATTTAGGTTTTGTGTCCTAGATTGTGTAGCACCAACAGTAATATGAAGAGATACAGAATTCTCCAGCAAAAGTGGGGCTATTAAGCAAAGATTCTTCAGGGGTTTGCATTTATTATAGTTTTTAAGATTTCTCTTCCTGCTTAGCTTCTCTTAATATGATGTCTTCTTCTTAACATCTCAATTTTCGGTTTTTTGAAACAACAAAGAATTTGACCAAATATAAAAGTATTATTTTTTCAATTTCTTTTCCTTCCTGCCAAACCTTAAATTCTTTGGCCTTGCTCAAACTTCCTACTGCTTTGTGTGAGAATTCAGGAGTATAAAGCTATGGGAACAATTGTTAGGTCAAATATGTTAACACAGCCAAGTCTTTACATACTTTTTCCAACATATACATCAAGTAAAAACATTCCTTCTTCATGATCTCCGGGAGAATTTTTGATTTTCCAAGTTCTAGTATTGAGAATGTCTGTGTGGGGTCATGGCATACAATTCTCAAAACCACCAAGCTCTAAATGGTTGGCATTTGCAGGAATCAAAATACCCATAGCAGCAGCAGTTGCAAAAATTTAGAACAGCATCTGAAATAAATGCTATTTAAAAACTGGAATCGAATATATCAACTTAATTGGTATTAATAAAACTCCTGTGATGCCACGGGTTTCTTAATTTCATTAGTACATTCAGCAATGACCCTCATTCATCAAATTATTGTGAACTTTCCATAGGTATCTAATTAACCAATTAACCACTGTAGAGAACAGGAGGTTGGAGTATATTAATCTTTGGTCTAATTCAGCAGGGCTCTTCCTATGAGCATATTGTACTCAATACAAACCCCATGGAGATGGTCTTCTTTTTCTCTGCTCATTGGGACCCATTTTAAATTTAATTTCACAAAATATCATAAAGTGTATGCAAAGTACGGTACTTTCATTTAAACTAGTACTATGAGAATCCATGTGAGGATTTCCATAAAAGAAAAAAACATTTTCCTAGCAGGATGAGCCTAAAACTGCTTCACTGGAAAATATGTGGTCCTCCAAATGTCAAACACTTTTGACAATTGACTGTGCCACTTGGAATTCAACAGTACTTGAAGGGATGTTGTTCATCTAAATTGGACAAAGAAAAAAAAAATATCCATTGGATTATAGAAACCCAATTCAAGTTTTAACAATCCAGAATGATCATAGTGAAACAATACATTGGCTTTCTTGCAAGCAGAACTCAGTCCTGACTCATGTAGAGATCAGTGTGGCTTCTGTCCTGCAGACATTAATGTTAAATATGTAAATGGCTGCAGGAAAGCTGACACGAGAGCTACTAGCAAGAAGAGGTTATCTGGAGCAGTGCATGATATGTATTCTAGTTGACTAACGCCTTTGCTTCTTTTAGATCAGTGATAAGGAAAGCACTGACCTTGAATGGGTGTCCTTACTGACACCATGAATTTATTTCAAGAGTTAACCACTAGGAGACAGCTCTTATACATTAAGTATAGATCAATGACTGAATAATGTGGATGCTTTGCAAATCTTTTTTCCCCCTATATTCAATGCTTTGTAGTTTGGTATTTTGGGGTACTTGTTGAGGTCCTGGACCTGGTTAAAGAGGCCAGAAGAACATATCTAATGCTGTGATTGGCACAGTATGGATGAGAAGAGAAGGCAAGTATTTAAACTCTATAGAAGAAAGTCTGCAATGCAATATGAATAAGCATGGGTACATCGTATAGGTTATTATTAAGAAATAACAAGCGACCAGAATGCTACTGTGGCATCTGAAACTTCAAAAGTGGGGCTGTGGTATATTGCTCTATTGATAGTTGGAGATTGCAGCAGTGGTGGCTGAAGTGAGAAAGGGAAGAGAAGAGAGGAATTGGGGGCAGATAGGTCACAGTTGAATATTGGGCAAGGCAATATTGGGCAAGGCAATATGGGGAGATGGAGGCAATCAGAGGGGGAGCCTACTTGTACTAGAGGTTTTTTGAGATCCTTGTTTCATTGAAGCCAGGGGTGGGTTCTACTTACCTTTTTTACCGGTTTGCAATGGGACCACACGTGCATGCTTCACTCGCACACGTGCTTCTGCGCATATGCAGAAGCTTCCTGATGATGTTGGGGTCGGTAGGCAGAGCCTCCTGCCAGTTTTACTACTGGTTTGCAACCGGGGGCAACCCACCACTGATTGAAACCTAGAATAAGAGAAACATTAAAGGTTTTATTGCCACATATCTGGGGTTCAAAATAAATTGATAAAACTTTTAGACCATGATGTTCTGTGTTCCATTTTATATTCATTGAACTTATATTTTATTTTGCACCATTTAGACCAGAAAACCAATATTGTTCTTTTAGTATAACGTTTAAGTAGTATGATAGTAGAAATGATGTTAATATATGAGTCCTTCTGTTTATCACACTTTTAGAAATATTGGTACCTAAAATCAAGAATTGCCTAGTTCAAGAGTCTTTATTCTCAGGGAGCTTTGGGAAAGAATACAGTTGTTGAAGTAAGGGGGTTGGGGGAGGGCTTAACCATTTATTAACTTTTTGCAAGACCACAGTAGATATTTCCATCTATTTCATCTGAAAGAAATCCGGTAAATTTTGAGTGTGTATCTAAAGCAACATGTTAACTTATGTTGAATAATGTTTTAGAAACAGGGTTTGTTTCTGGTCTGTGATGAAATTATAATCTGCAAAGGAGAAAAGGGTGAGCTACTTATGGTGCAGACTTATTCTTGTTCACCTTTTCTAGTACCTAATGCCAGCACTATTTCATTTGCTTATATTATATAAACATGATTAATAAAATACCCATGAAACTGGTAAAGGCCAGATCACAAGTACTGACTATTATGATGCTATATGGTCGTAAAAAGAATGGTATGATAAAATACTACTTTTTAAGCTCCAGGAAAGAAGTGACTATTCAAGAATACCTCTAATGCTTCTAACTGCAGAATACATGGCATTTTTGGCAAACATTTCAACATAGCAATAGCAGTACATCTCACTCACCCACCCACCCACCCACCCAGAGAGAGAAGGAGGGAGAGGGAGAGATGGAGAGAAAGTAAAAGTATTAATGTTCACTTGCCTGACTTTGTGCAAGTTTGCTTTCTATAATTATAACACTAGAGGTCATTGCAATGGAATTACTAGTCTTCAAATTATACAAGACAATTCTTCTCAAGGGAGTTGGACAAATTTGTAAAACAAATACAGTTGAAATTTCAGACATTAATCTCTTTTGTACGTGGTCTGGGAAAAAGAGAGCCCTGAAATTAAATTTTACCCTAAGGCTCACAAAATGACATATCAATTTTTTTTAAGAACAAGGTTTTACATTAGACAGTTAGTACAGCATTAAGCTTTTAAAAACATTGCTTTTCATGGCCTTTACTGCTGAAATAGAGCTGTAAGATTGGAAAAACTTCAGCAGATTCTCAGCTGTATGTGTAATCTTGCATCAGAACCGATGCTCCTGAATTTAGATGATGACTTGAGCTGGAGAAGCCCTTGACCTGAGCTGGAGATCCAAATTCCAAGGACTTTAGAATAGATGGGAGTTCTCCAAACCTGATGTGTTAAACTACCACTTCCCCATCTCCCTCACATCTTAGACTACCACTTCCTATCATGATGGGAATTGCAGTCCCAACACAGCTCCAGAATATCTAACTGGGAAGATCTAGGGCTTTCTTTTATATTCAAAATACTATTTAGTTATCACTTACATCATGATTGGAGTCACAAGGGTGTTAATTAAAACAAACAAATATGAAGCTGTACCAAAGTGACGTCTTTAAACCAGGATTAAGTTGCCTAAAGAAATCATCACTTCCTGACATTGTATTTGTAATCCTTGAGAAAGATTAGTGCGTGCATACACCCTTTTATTTATGCTCAGGAAAATGCAAAGTGTTTATTTTGATTCTCATTGCCTACATATAAGATCTTGTTCCCCATCACCATATGATAAATAATGTGTCTGAAAATATACAGAGCTCGGTTAACTTACATAACAGGCTCTTACGGCAAGTTTCCAGAGTTCCCTATTAGAGAATGTATACATAACTGACATGTAACCTAATCCCTTTTACATCTATTATACCTTCTGCATTTATCACATCTACTACCAACACTTAAGAAAATTCACCAGCTACATCTCTAAGCAAATACAATTCCAGTCCAAGGTTAAATAGCCAGGGAAAAGTTTACTCAATAGTTTTGTTCCTTATATCTTCCCCGAGAAAGAGCAGTCTAGCTGAGAGAAAGGAAATATTTTTGAGCCCACAACCATCTATTAAATATTTCATGATTTAGAAAGAAAATCCAATGCTTCCAGATTTCTGATTGCAGATTGCAATTTTGGCTATGCTCAAACCTTTCCCAATTCTTATTTTCCTGATACAGTTTGGACGGGTCTGCCTACTGCTCCTTTCTTTAGGCAAGACCCTTGGAATCCTTTTTTCTTCTCCTCACTACATATTCAAGATATTATTAAACTCCAAATACTATTTTAATCCAGTTTGTGGGTTATAATCTGGTTATATATTTCAGAAATCATAGGCCTCTTCAGATTGACTACTAAAATACTGTCATTTTTTCTTTTTTTGTTTGGTTTCAATTATTCACAAAGAGAAAAACATTTTCATTCTTTTGGCCCTGCACCTAATTGCTGATTAAAAGGTCGAAATTAAGGTGGAAAGCTATATAGTGGCAATCATACCAGTTGAAAAGAATAACTGTGTCACCCTATGTTGTCGTGCTGGATGGATGAGACCGAACATACAGCACAGTTACATGCTGGCTGACTATACAGGCTATTGTTCTTGTCATTTCCTTTCTTTAGCCGAAAAAAAACCACTACATGCTTAACTTTCCACTTAGTTAAATATCTTAAAAGCACAAAACTCCCGTTATCACATAAATTCAATTCATATGCAGTTTTTTGTGCACAGTTTTTTTCTTCCTTTACTTCTTCTGCAATGGGGCAGAGAATGCAGTCCTGCTTAGTTCACAGTCTTTCTATCCCATTGAAATGATGATGTACTTACAATTTTAGATGTATATGAGGTAGTTTATTATGTTTCCCTGCCATCAGTGGTGGATTTCTACTGGTTCAGACTGGTTCGGGAGAACTGCTAGCTCCGACTTTCAGCTATTAGCGAACCGGTTTCCTCATTCTTTGAACTGGGCCCACCCGCCCATCCCTGCATTATATTCACCTATATTTCTGCTTCCAAAACACAGCTGATTGGAGCGGCGAGTGGATTGCCACTCCTCAGCTGTTTTCCTTGCTCTCAGCAACGCGGAAATTCAATTTTCTGTAATTTGCGCACATTTAGCAAACCAGTTGTTAAACCAGTAGGATCCCACCCCTCCCTGCAATGTATCCATATCTTGTGGCATTATCTTTATTGTAATTGCACAATGGGACTATGGCATTCTTGAACACCTAATAATCATTTCAAAAGTAAATAAATATTGTTGGGTATTGGAAACATCAATCCAATATTTAATCAGAAGCTCAAAAAAGGATACGGGAGCATAAAAAGCCACCTTAATACCAAGTTAGACTACTAGTACATCTGACATAAGGTTGCTCTTATTGACTGGCGGTATGATAATAGAAGTCCACAACAGAAGTCCAGGAAAGAATTTTTCCAGCTACACTTACATAGTCTGGGACCTTCTGAGAACAAAGTAGATATAGTCCTATAGTTACTGAACTGTAGAAGTGGTGGTATTTTCTGCCTGGAGTTTCACCGAGGATGCAGCTAGAATGGGTTACACAGCATGTGGTTGTATAAATTGATATAAATCTTCTCTAGCATCTACTTCTATTCCTGTCATTCATGACATTTGCTGTCAACAGCTAACTAAATAGTCTCATTAGATAGAGTCTGCAAAAATATTTTGGTTTACCTTCTGACTTTCACTGATTAAACAAGAATGTCTCTAAAATGGAAGCTGACAAATTAATGAGAAACACAAACATGCCCTGCGTGTAAAATTGCTGAGCAACAAAGTAATGGTTGCTTGTCTGGTGCGTGAGGATGATCGACTGACAGTGACCACACATTAAACTCCCTGGGCACTAGTGGTGATAACAGCGGCTGAAATGTCAGTTATCTTTTCTTCTTCCCAGTCCCCCATGTTTTTAAGGTGTGGAATTTTTCCCCAGAGAAACTGTGTGTCCTTAAACTGACATTAATTGGTATTGCATGGGTCAGGAGAAAGGTAAAACAGGATGTGACAGAGAATATAAACAGAGTTTGTTACCAGTTTTCCCCCCTTCTCTTGAAAAACATAAATAAACTGAACAATCCTTTATTATTACATTCTTGGCCTGGGCTGTGTTACAGACCTTTTAATTTTTATGTGCTAAGGTTTGATCGTTCACCCATAAAGTATAATAAAGTTACACTTTAAATATTTACTTGAGAATGAATTACAAGAACAAAACACTGAAATAATATACTGTTACATACTTAACACCAAAGATGTATATTGAAATAACTTGGAGACAAATTGAAACATGATTTATGGGATTATTTTGTCACAGCTACCACATCTGGGTTGAAAAAAAAAATCTCCACTACTAGATGAAGCTGTACCTTGTAAAATCTGTATTACTGTGGATCGTCACCATTAACAATAAAAAATAAAAAAATAAAAAATGTGGAGTAATGTTTGAAAAGGTTTAACTCCCTTCTAGCACTGATGATGTTAGCTAGTTTGGTAATTAAACTTTTGCAAGAACACCAAGTTCAGAGAGCATCAAGGACCCCTTAGTTCAATCTTGAGCTGCAAATTTTCTCTTCTATCAGTGGGATGAATAGGTTTGTGAGCACACATTTAACATGATTCCTTATTGTTAGAGGTTTATTTTTAATTGGAGAAGCATTAGTTGTTAAAAATGGTATTCCTCCTAACTATTCTTTCTTTACTTCCTCCTTTTAAGATTATTATAATGGCCGCTCTGTTTTCAGGGAATTGTTACACGAAAATGGTAGGACATCTAAATTAAGTACAGTGATTAAAAGATGTACCAGTGCCCACAAAAATGGCTTTGGGAACAATAGGAGCCCTGGTGCAACAATTTACTTACTGGTAACTCTTCTTGTTTATCATCCTTTTATCAACTTTCTTGCAAGGCACTCTAGTTGTTAAATGGTAAGAACAGCCTTTACACAGGAAAACTAATCAGAGTGGGGCAAAATGTGTTACCTATTCACTTTCTACACTCCATATGGGAATACTGGATATTTAAATGCAACTTTACATTCAGGAAGTAAAGTCTTAAGCTGAGAGAAAGTGGTGGTTAGTAGCCTCAATATTGTAGCACAAATTTTGTATCAATTCAGAACCAAACCAAAGGGCTTAGAACAAATTAATATGAAGGAAGATAGCAAATATCTTCTAAATGTGTTTTCTTCATTTCCAAGTAACATCAATATGTAAACAGGAGCCTAGGCTGTACAGTCCAAAAAAACAAACAATACAAGATGGTATCTGCACCTCAGGGTTGAACTGTCTTGGAGCTCTCTGAAGCTTAATTGTGTGCTTGCAGTGTTTTGCTACCCAACTAGGTAACATAATCAGTGCAAAGAAAGTGCAGAAGAAGTGGAAAGTGTTAACCTGAAAGCGCCTTTCTGTTTTACTTATTTTATTATGGAACATAACCATATTGAGCATCCAATGTAAATTCCTCTGTATACTATATAAATACAATGGGGGAAAATATTGTTTGTTTGTTTTCCATCTATATATAATGTGATTTTGTTTCTGGGTGATCTCAGCTATTCGGACTCTACCTAATTTTTAAGTCATTTCACTGGTTTCCTACTGCTTAGGATCCTATCTTAGTATCTATTGCTATCCAGAAGACCAATGGTCTCCCAGAGGCTGCTGACTTATGATTCCCATCATTTCTTTTCATTGATCATGTTAGGTAGGATTCTTAGGAATTATAATCCAGTAATGACTGAAGGAGCAACAATTCTAAACCTCTGTCTAGTGGATCTCTCTGTCTCTGTCTCTGTCTCTGCCTCTGCCTCTGCCTCTCTCTCTCTCTCTCTCTCTCTCTCTCTCTCTCTCTCTCTCTCTCTCTCACACACACACACACACACACACACACACACACACACAACACACACAGAGATGCAGAGCAGCAGCAGGAGCAGTTGGATGATCCTTAAGTGATAGTTTTCTAGAGAATAATAGAAAGTTATAATGGATTTGCCCTGTTAGTGACCATTCACCAGAGACAGTTACCAGTCTGAGCAAGTCACTGAGCAGCAAAACAGACACACCTCAAAAGGTGCAGATGTTTATGACAAGGCACCCCTGTCTGATGGGTGTGCATGGGGAGGGGGTGAAGAGTTTAAAAAAAGTACAGGTGGCAACCATAGTTGTATGATTCTTGCCTTTTTTGAACACCCTTTGTGGTTGCCTATGGGTCCTGAACTACATATCAATAGGAAAGGAGCTCAGGAGTTATGTGTAGAGCAACTTTCTCCCTCTGAGACATAGAATTCCAACTCTGAATTCAATTCAAATTCTAAAGCTCTGTATGGAATTTACAGATGAAAAATGACAAGAAAGTATTGTTCATCTTGCCTCTATTTCTGCGCTGATACTTTTATTAAAGATTTGGCTCTTTATCTAGGACTCTTTGATGATGAAGAAGGAGACCTCTTGCTTCATACCCTTTTGTCTGTTGTGCTTGCCATGTTGTGGGTTTTTTTTATCTTTTAATGATTTTATTGTAATTTTTTTGTTTCTTACGAGAGCCCAGAGTCATTGAAAGTCAGGTGGCATACAAGTGTGATAAATAGTAAAGTAATAAATAAATTGTTGCTGCTGGTATATTTATTTTTACAGGATCTGCATGACCTTCTTTCTCTAAGGCATAAAACAGCTTGGTGATTTTTATAGGACAAAGATTAGAATTTCCTTCCTAGGAAGTTCATGTATAGGCAGAGATCTTTTCACATCACTATAGAAGTCACAAAAGACAGGCAGGAAAGGACATGGGGATAAACAAATTAAACCATTAGTTGGTTGTAGTACTTTACCAAAAAAAAGTGTCTTCAAGCCAGTGTTGACTCCAATCAACTGCCTGAATAGGTGCCTGCAGGGTTTTTTTTCTGGCAAGTTTTCAGAAGTGGTTTGTCATTACTTCTTTCCAAGGACTGAAAGAAAGGGACTGGCCCAAGGTCTCCCAGCTGGCTTTCATTTTTTCATTTTTTTTCATTTTATTAAATTTATATACCGCCCTACTCCCGAAGGACTCAGGGCGGTGAACAGGCATGAAATAAAACACATAAATACAAAAGTTAAGACATGATTAAAACCCAATTAAATAATTGTTGCCCGAGACAATTTAAAACTCCCAATAATTTAAAACGAATTAAAATTTGAGTTTAAAAATTTAAAAGAAGGGGGAAAAATTAGGACAGGCCGGCCTGCTGGAATAGGAGTGTCTTCAAAGCACGGCGGAAAGTGCATAGATCCGGGATCCTCAGTATCTCCGGGGGGAGCTCGTTCCAGATAGTAGGTGCCCCCACAGAGAAGGCCCTCCCTAGGGGCTGCCAGTTGGCATTGTTTGGCTGATGGCACCTGGAGGAGCCCCTCTCTATGAGAGTGTACCGGCCGGTGGGAGGCTGTTTGTGGTAGTAGGCGGTCCCGTAAGTAGCCAGGTCCTAAGCCATGGAGCACTCTAAAGGTAGCAACCAAAACCTTGAAGCACACCTGGAAGACCACCGGGAGCCAGTGCAGCTCACGCAGGGGAGGTGTCACATGGGAGCGCCATGTTGCTCCCATAACTACCCGCGCGGCCGCACTCTGCGCCAGTTGGAGCCTCCGGGTGCTCCTCAAGGGGAGCCCCATGTAGAGAGTGTTACAATAGTCCAGGCGGGAGGTAACGAGGGCATGAGTGACTGTGTGTAGGGAGTCCCGATCCAGAAAGGGACGCAACTGGCGAATCAGGCGAACCTGATGAAAGATCCTCCTGGTCACGGCCGTCAAGTGCTCTTCTAAAGACAGCCGTGAGTCCAGGAGGACGCCCAAATTGCGAGCCCTCTCCGTGGGGGCCAGCAATTTGCCCCCAATAGTCAGCGATGGCGTCAACTGATGATATCAGGATGTCGGAAACCACAGCCACTCGGTCTTGGATGGGTTGAGCCTGAGCCTGTTCCTCCCCATCCAGATCCGCATGGCCTCCAGACACCGAGACATCACTTCAAGGGCATCATTGGGTGGGGTGGAGATGTACAGCTGGGTGTCATCAGCGTACTGGTGGTACTTCACCCCGAAACCACGGATGATCTCACCCAGTGGCTTTACATAAATGTTGAACAAAAGGGGCGAGAGGACCGACCCTTGTGGCACCCCACATATGAGGGGCCTCGGGGTCGACCTCTGCCCCCCTGCCAACACAGACTGCAACCGGCCGGAGAGAAAGGAGGAGAACCACCGTAGTACAGTGCCTCCCACCTCTAACTCTTCCAATCGGTGCAGCATGATACCATGGTCGATGGTATCAAAAGCCGCTGAGAGGTCTAACAGGACCAGGACAGAGTCCTCCAGAGATCATCAACCAACGCAACCAATGCTGTTTCCATGCTGTACCCGGGTCTGAAACCCGACTGGAACGGATCCAGATACGTCGTCTCATCCAGGTGCTGGGGAAGCTGTTGTGCAACCACACTCTCGACAACCTTCGCCACAAAACTAAGGTTGGAGACCGGACGATAATTAACCAACATTGCCAGGTCCAGGGAAGGCTTCTTGAGGAGAGGCCTCACCACCGCCTCTTTCAAGGCGGCGGGGAAGTCACCCTCACCCAATGAAGCATTTATAATCCCCTGGAGCCAGTTTAGCGTCACCTCCCGGGAAGCCAGCACTAACCAGGAAGGACACGGGTCCAATAAACAAGTGATCACGTTCAGTCTACCCAGAATCCTGTCCACGTCCTCAGGGGTCACAGGATCAAACTCATCCCGGATAACATTCTCAAGACCTGCCCCAGTCCCTCCCCCTGAGACTACCCAGTCGGAGTCCAGATCTTCCCGAATCTGAGTGATTTTGTTGTACAGATACTGAACAAAATCCTTGGCTCTACCCTCCAAGATGGGACTAGAACTCCCTCTCTTTCAGTTTTTAGCCTTACAACTAACTTTTTAAGGAGCATAGAATTATCAATAAGTCATAATGACTAGCCTATTCCAAAATAAAAAATAACAACATTGCTTGTCCTGTGCACTCAGTCCCAATCATTTTGTGCCTAGAAGTAAGGCTTTATACTGTTTCTTTTGTGAAGGTAAACAGTTGCTTCAGAGCATGAAGGAGCATGCATGTAGCATTTTCTCCAAATACTTAAACTAAACATATCTGCAGATGTACTGTAGCTATTGTAGGAAGTTAGCACCCACCTCTCTCCTAGGAAAATGAGATATTTTGGGAAATATTAAAAGAGAAGAATATTTCCCCTAAAAGGAAGGCAGAAACTCAGCCCTCCCTACCTTTGTCAATGGGCCATTAAGGCCTTGACCAGTCTATTCTACATAACAAAGTTCTACCTCCTGCAGGCAGAGCCATAGTAGGAATTGTCCTCATCCAAGATCCAACAAAGATAGGATTAGCCCTCTACCCATCTAGCAACAGAATTCCCCACATGGCACCTGGGGAGATTGCATCACCCAACAAGGCTCAAACAAACTTAGTACACAGACAGACTACAGAGTTGTCCTTGCATTGCCCCATGGGAGTCTGACAACCAATCAGAATACAAGCTCAAATTCAAAGTCCAACAGAGGGAATAAAACTGAGGCACTCTCAGCATCTCGGCCCTTTTTTCTGCTCAGGAACTCAAGCCATGTGATACTGTTCATCAATAAACCTTCTTTCCAAGCAACTTCCATGAATCCAGTGTCTTTTTTTCCCCACTTGGAACTGAACCCAGAAGGATATTTCTTCCAACACTATACAACTGCAGGAAGAATTGCAGCTGCTTTAAAAAGTTGCAGATCAATGCTATTTGAACATCCTCACCTGTTCTAAAGAACATTTCAGCCTCTGAATCGGAAGTGCTGTGCAGCTTTACTTGAGGTACACCCATCAGCAGCCATTTAAGGAGAATCCAAGTGCTACTTTTCACAATTAAAACAGGCAGCAGGGCTGAATACACTCCATGTGAGGGGATTCAAAGACTGCATACTTAAAACAGCATTATACAGTATAAACAGGAATGACTTAATCAATCCATTAATTGTGTACATCTACAAGAATAATACAAGAAACACTCTAGGCTATAGGGCAGCAGAGATGGGGAAGACTATAGTGAATAATGAATCTAATAAGACCCATTGTCTTTTAGCATACACTGCAGGCTTGTAGGTAGCAACTCTGACAGGAAATTCTCAATAAAACTGGCAGATCTTTAGATCTGATTCGTCAGGACTCTTTTTAGATAGCTAGGATGGATCCTTGGTGTGAGGAGCTTTGCACTTTGCTAAATCCAGTCATTTTAATTTTCACATTGATGTTGCATTGTTATGGGCCAAATTTCCAATAACTGATGCAACTATTGCAATTATACCTAGTGTGGTGCAGTAGTTGAAGTATTGTATAGAGTGGACACACTGAGTTTCAAGTCCCCACTTGACTATGAGGTTCACTGGATGATATAGTGTCTGCTCATTCCATCAAGGTTTTTCACACATCACATGAAGCTATAAACTACAGTTGACAAACCAGACTGACTAGATCCACATAAACAAACCAATTTCTTTTAGCTTAGTGAGATCTGTATCTCAGTTCAGTCAAAAGCATAGGACTATATTGCAAAGATAAAATGAGGCTGCCTTAAGCTGCCAAAGGAAAAGAGATATAAAAACAAAGAAAACATTGACTGAGAATGGAAGTTGTGTAAAAGACACTGAGAAAATAAAATCAAGGGTGAAAACAATTGTCCCATTAGTTTTAAGCAGAATGCTTACAGATAGCTTTCAAACCAGGGGTGGTCCCACTTACTTTTACTACCGGTTCGCAATGGAAGCGCATGTGCAGATCATCAGTGATGACGTCGGGGTGGATGGGCAGAGCCTCCCGTCACCATTACTACTGGTTCGCAAGGACCGGACCAAATCAGGAGCAACCCGCCACTGTTTCAAATGCTAGTGACTTTGCCCCCCTCATCTGTGAATACTGACCTAGTAAACTGCAAGAATGGAATCTATAAAGGCAATTAATAAACAGAAATATGTCTCGTATTTCTACCTGTCGTTCATTTAGAGCTTAAATTGCTTTAAAGGTTAAAGGAGCCACGGATACTTGCTCTCTAAAAGAGCCCCAAAGCAGCCTATCAATCTAATTTATTTTAGATGCTGCTTTCCTGCCTGGTGTTGCATATTATGAATATATTAGTCTGATGTCATCTTGACTTAACATGCATGAATTGCTAGCTGTCCCCTTAGATTTTCTGCAGTGTGAACTTCACATTGTGAGGTGAGCAAATGGAAGGAATAAATTGGCAAAAAGTTTAGTTTCCAGATTATCCATTAATATTTCCAACACGAAGAATTATGGATACCCAAAGGAATGTAGATTTAGCCTAATCTGAGATTCTGAAATGCTTTTCTTCAAGGAAGTGTGCTTTGCATATTTGGGGTTGAAGGATGACGGCCATAAAAAATAGTATTCCCAGGTAGATAGCCAACATAATTAAAGACTACAGCATTTGTCAGAATATATACATAGATTATTTCAGTGTTCTATAATTAATACTAGCTACATTTAACTTAGCACATAGTTTTCCACAAAACTGTGATTGAACTGTCAATCTTGATTATTTTTCTTTAAAGTCAAAGCTTCAGCTTTCATTTGTTCCATTTTAGTTTACTTAAGTTGTTCAAGCTTGAGGAATGCTTTGGAAAATGTGAGCATCCCAGAAGATGTGGGCTCACCAAATGTATTTTTTAACACAGCAGAAACCAAAAGAACCCTCTAGTTGTGATAAAGCATCTCATATTGTTGGATACTGAAAAAAAAAGGCACTCTTGACAAGTTCCACATAAAATTATATAGCCGGCCCCATGAAAGATCTACGTCAGGGATAGGTTCTACTTACCTTTACTACCGGTTCACATCGCTCATCTGCTCATGTGCAGATCTCCTATGATGATGTCCAGGTCAGTGGGTGGAGCCTCCTGCCAGTTTTACTACAGGTTCTTGCAAACCGGTCCAAACTGGGGGCAACCTACCACTGGTCTACATCTAAGACTTTGTGGTTAAACTATTTAAGAAAAGAGAAATAGTGAAATAGACCTTTTCACAGTTAAGTCAGTCTGATTAAGACAATCCAGTCAAGGCAAGACTAATGATTTGCAGAACAAGTTATTTTGGTGCCAACACATACTTATGTTAGCAGTTCTATGTTGCCTACAGCAAAGGTTCCTCTAAGACTTATTGGTGTAAGCAGGAATTGGGTGTACCTATTTTGAAAAGAAGAGAGATTACTGGCCCAATATAAGTATGCCACTTTAATACATAATACTATATAATACATCTATTGGCTTTTGGAGGGCAGGTTATAAGGAGATGGGAAGTTTGAATCTGTACCACACTAGCCTGCTTAAAGTTCTTCTGCATTGTGGGACCTGTGGAGATAAGGCCCAGAGCCATCCCTTGCACTCTTGGTTTGAGCCAGTGCTTTGTTTTGCTCACTGCTCTGGTAGGCAGAAGCGCTTCACAAGGTGAGGATAGGCAAAGGAGGGCATCTGTCCAATTTTAGTGAGCTAGATGGCCTTAGGGTTTCTACTTGCAGGAATAAGTACCCTCTGATATTTTGTCTGTCTCCTGCTGTTGCCATTGCCAGTGGGGGATACATTTGCTCAGAATTCCACTGAGTTTGGAATTCTGCATGGATGGAACTATGACTTGGGAAAGAGTACCATTTAATGGCATTTAAAGAGCTGCAGTGGCGGAATAGTTAGAATGCAGTATTGCAGGCTAATTCTTCTACCTGCTGACTGCCAGCAGTTCAACAGTTCGAGTCTCACCAGCTCAACGTTGACTCAGCCTTCCATCTACTGAGATTGGTATAGTGAGGACCCAGATTGTTGGGGGCAATATGCTGACTCTGTAAACTGCTTAGAGTGGGCTGCAAAGCAGTATGTAAGTCTAAGTGGTATTGCTAGTGCTAGTGCTATTAATGCAGTAGGACTTTGAGGATGATATGCCTAGCATTGAATTTTATCTCAATCACCTCCCTTGTTTTACAAAACTTTTCATGAATGTGTACAGTCTGACAATTAAACTATTCTATTAATAACAGGTATGCCAGCCAATATATCTTAATAGTTATAAGCAGGGAACCTTAATCTGAAAGTATTTTGCCAGATCCAAAATGAATGTGTAGAGCTTTTCAATCAGCATAGTAACTTCCAACATAAAAGTGAGACCCTTTGAGTCATTTTTCAAAGTCATCATTCCCCAAGTCCCAGACATGATTATGTTGCCTTTTACCTATCTGTTTTCTGACACAGAATAAATTGAGCAGATAGCCATTTAGATATTACTGTTGCAAGTGATAAAGCTTCCTGTCTTGTTCTTAAATTCCATACTGTAGACCAGGGATGAAATGTAAAATTTGTTACTACCGGTTCTGTGGGTGTGGCTTGGTGGGGGGGGTTTAATGTGATTGGGTGGGCATGGCCAACTTTTTTTTTTTAACTTTTCAAAGCATTTTTTCTAATGCTTTGAAAAGCCTCTGCCGATCAGCAACTCAGCTGGGATCGTCAGAGGGGCTTTTTTAAAAAATACCTCTCTAACAATCCCAGCTGAGTTGTCTGATCGGCAGAGAGGTATTTTTTAAAAAATACCTCTCTGCCAATCAGGCAACTCAGCTGGGATCGTCAGAGACTTTTCAAAGCATTTTTTTTACCACCTCTTCAGTCAAGAGGTTGCAGAAAAAAATGCTTTGAAAAGCCTTTGATGATCCCAGCTGAGCTGCGCAATCATCAGAGGCTTCTTTTTTTTTACTTTTAAAAGCATTTTTTTGTTGGAAGAGGTTGTAGAAAAAATGCTTTTAAAAGTAAAAAAAAAGCCTCTGATGATTATGCGGCTCAGCTGGGCATGGATTTTTGCTACTGGTTCTCCAAACCACCCACTGCCATCGCTACCAGATTGGGCGATCCGGTCCGAACCGGGAGCATTTCACCCCTGCTGTAGACCCTTAAAATCATCTTTTTTTACTACCAGTTCTGTGGGCATGGCTTGGTGGGCATGGTGTGGCTTGGTGGGCATGGCAGGGGAAGGATACTGCAAAATCTTCATTCCCACCCCTGGGGGAAGGATATTGCAAAATCTCCATTTCCACCCCAATCTGGGGCCAGCCAGAGGTGGTATTTGCTAGTTCTCCGAACTACTCAAAATTTCCTCTACCGCTTCTCCAGAACCTGTCAGAACCTGCTGAATTTCACCCCTGAACTTAGGTGACCTTTGGTGTGCCCAGTACATGCTCTGTGAATTTGCACGGAGATGAAAACTGGTGCAGCAGATCCAGAGAACAGAAAGAAATTGCCCAGAGATGAAAAGTGGGGAACATTTACATAGGAATGTTTATATCACAAAATTAAAAAGTAAATTAAAGTCAGGAATAACCAGAGCACAACTATATTTTAATGCCACTGCTCAAATAGAAATATTTCCCTGACTCAACAGTATTTTATAAAAATGGAAATAAAACACTGTTGCGAAATCACATGTTCTGCCACCAGCACTGAATTAATGCAGTAGTTCCAATGCTAAAACTCTGCTTCATTTAACCATAAAGCCAATCAGTTGTTTTTTACTTTATGCAGGAAATTCAGTATATTTACCTGTATCCTACAGTTTTTAATTGATTTTTCCCTTAAAAGTATTTTTCATCCTCTCACTTTTTTTTTCTTTCAGTCTGATTAACAATCATAGCATGATCTCATCAGGTTTAGACAGGTATTGATGGGCTTCAGTATCATGAGGCTAATAAAGAGTGTTATCCAGTATTTCCAAGTGACACATAATAACTCCCTTATGAAAGATACAGAAGACAGAATATAATATACAGTAAATGCCCTTATAGTAACTCTGGCATTACTGAACTCGCAGCCAAACATGAGTGCTTGCATTAATGCATTTAAAGGAGGCTAAAAGTTTTTGTAAAGGAGGAAGGGCTTGGAAGAAAGGGAGAATTTTTGTTGCACAGCTGAGTTTTCATTATAGCATTTGGCTCCCCTTCCCACACACAACAAATCCTTTTTACTAAAAAAAGTTGCTATGGAAGTTCTGGAACATCTAATTGGATATTAAACTGAAATCTAATACAGTTCTTGCTCTTAGTTATAAGGTTTTTTTCTTCCTTGTAAATTTATTTTTATTTATTTGTTTATTTTATTTTTTAATTTTTTTATTGGTTTGATTTATTTTATTTGTCAAACACGTATAAGATAACAGATATAAGTATAAACATGATTATGAATACAGGATAAGGATACGAATAAATGGGAACAGTAGGACAGGGACGGTAGCAGGGGTGAAATCCAGCAGGTTCTGACAGGTTCTGGAGAACCGGTAGCGGAAATTTTGAGTAGTTCAGAGAACCGGCAAATACCTCTCTAGCTGGCCCCAGAGTGGGGAGGGATTGGGATTCTGCAGTATTCTTCCTTGGAGTGGGGAGGGAATGGAGATTTTGCAGTATCCTTCCCCTGCCATGCCCACCAAGCCATGTCCACCAAGCCACACCACGCCAACCAAGCCATGCCTACAGAACCAGTAGTAAAAAAATTAGGATTTTACCACTGGGCGCTTATGCACGCCCCTTACAGATCTCTTAGGAATGGGGTGAGGTCAACAGTAGACAGTCTAAGGTTAAAGTTATGGGGGTTTGGAGAAGTAACCACAGAATCAGGTAGTGCATTCTAGGCATTGACCACTCTGTTGCTGAAGTCATATTTTCTGCAATTGAGTTTGGAGCAATTAAGTTTGTATCTATTGTGTGCTCGTGTATTATTGCGATTGAAACTGAAATAGTCATTGACAGGTAGGATGTTGTAGCAGATAATTTTGTGTACTATTGTTGTGGCTCTGTTACCTGAGCCTGTATCATCGGCAGGAGAGGACTCCGAGAGTGAAGGAGAGGAGTTGGCAAGGCCTCCCTCTCCAGAACCCTCCTCTCTGGCAATGCCTTCGGTGTCCGCCGAAGGTCAAGAGATAGGGCCGGGGCCAAGCACATCCATGCAGCCACAGGTGGACAGTACTGAGGGAGATGAGTCTTGTCTGGATCCTCGGCAGCGTCGCAGAGATAAGCGTGCGCAACAGAAGAAGAGGCGTGCCAGAGATTAAGCTGAGTCACTGGACCACACCCCACCGGGTATAAAAGGGGGTGAGGTGGCCATTCAGACTCTGTGACAGACAAAACTAACTACTATTGAGTCACATTGCATCTTTGGAAACAGCATTATCTGCCTTGGATTTAATTACGGACTGGACAATTCTTGAACTGTGTGTATCTTGTTTATGAGTAAAGTTCTTGGCAAGCAGTACTGGGTTGATGCCAAACCTCTTATCAGAAGAATTGGTTGTCTGCCAGTTTATTTAACCTCCGGCTGTCTGTTTGTGTGCGTGTGTGAGACGGGGACAGAACAACTATGCTTAGGTCAGACCAGCGGTGTAGTTCTAAGTTGTCTAATCCTAAAATTTCAAGCCTGGTGGCATAAGGCATTCTTGTTCATCTGAACAAAGAGTCTGAGGCAATATGCAAAGACTCTACTCATGTCAGTCAAAAGGCTATGAACATCTAACAGGACACCTTTAGTGTTCTGTTTAGTGTAAATAATTGCTGCTCCTGTGACAAGTGAAAAGAAGTGGAAGTAATACCAAACTCTTCAATTGCCACTTTCTACCCTAACTTAGGAGGATAATTTGCTTTAGAGAAACATTAATTGTTTCTTGACAAGTAAGCACAATTGTGTTACAGGGCTATTTGGATGGTGTGTACATATAGGAATGTGCTATAGTAGATGCCTCTACTATAATCTGTAATCTGGGAGATCGATAGTAGTTAACAATCGCAATTGTAGCCCAACAATCTTTTTAAGAAAAATTTAAGTATCCATGTAAGTGGCATTGAGTAGTGGATATTCAATGGTAAAAGTGGAATAAATCATATCCTTCGTTCTGAATCTAGTTGCTTACAACATTGGTATCCAGTGGAAGTATGCTGTTGCCCATACAGTTAAAACATTTTTCCTTGGCCTGTTGTAGATCCTAATAATTCACAAAGCAACCCACAGGGGAAGATACATCCGTACAGATGTGGGACAGACAGAAGATTCTGTAAAATGGCTCCCCATGACGTATCAGAAAATTTGAAAACTTTTTTCCCATAGGTTTTGACAGCAGTAAAATACTTACACACCATGGGAAATCCATTTGTAGGTTACCAGTATATATGGCAGTTGTCAAAAAATGATTGGTCACACTGGTCACCACTTGTATGAATTGGGCCCACTCCATTTATCCAAGACAGTGAATTCCAGATACAATCAGAACTTGCTGTAATACATATTATGAAATCTATACCTCTCATTATTGTTAATGGCAGAAGTGAGAAACTGAAATAAAGGATCTAATGTAAATCTTATGAACCTCTATCTTCAGAGGGGAAAAAAGCCATCTAATTCCTGATTTACTCTTCTGACCTAATCCATAATAACTCTCTTCCTGGGAATCTTCAGAATATGAAGTTCTTTCTCTCACACACATACTTTTCAGATCGTAAAAATCAATTTTTTTTCCTGAAGTGTTTTTCTGAGATATCTAAAGCATGATGAATTTATCCAAGCTCTGGGACAAAATAGTACATTTATTTAGGTTGCAACCAATGCATGCTCGCTGGCTTTCATGATGAAACCAAAGGCATTCCAGCATTTGTATACATTAGAAACAAAGCTGCCTGTGATGAGCTGTCCTCTTTCTAGCCAAACATTTCAGTGCCTATCACAAATACTTCTTAAGCGATTAACTTGAGGGAGTGTATGTTGTTTGTCATTTGAATTGTACTGGATGCACTGTGTAAAATTTCACCAGTATATAATTGCTGATCTTGGTCACGTACCAGAAAACATTGCAAATGTAAGGATGGAAGAAAAACGTGAGTCACCAGGCACCATTTTCAATTTCCTGCTGGCATTATCCTGCTCTATTGGGATAATTATCCATACCTCTTCCTTCTTTAGATTTCTTGGACCTTCACTTAAATCACTAAAGTCATTACTTTCAAATAAACATGTCCTTGTTCTTTGAGATGATATCAAAGCTCCCACAGTTCATTACAGTGTTTCATAAATTCAGGGTTGCATTCATCATGGTATTTTTAAACACCCTAATTTAATGCAATAATAGGACTTAGGGAGATTTTTTTAATTGGGTGCTTGATCCTGGCTCTTTACCTGATACAATTTAGCAAACTCAGATATTTGGTCATAGAAAGGTGTCTGATGGAGGGAGGGAAAGATGGCAGAAATTCATTGAAAATAAGACTGGAAGAAGGAAGGCAAGAAATCTGAAATCTTCCTATGCAAATAGTGCTTTGGAGGAAACAAAACTTCTTAAGTGCTGGCATTATCTAAGATATGATATAAATTAAGGTCACTGTAGAAACAGCCGGTGTTAATTTAAGGACTGCTTTAACCCATTTGAACCTTCCTAATCTTCAGGGTTGAAGCTTTTCTTTTGGCTCATCTTTATCTAAGAGTTAGTTACAGCATTAGCAACACAAGGTTGTTGGTTTTGTTTTTTTTTTTGGAGTGCATAGTTAATTGTTGTTAAGCTTAATGGAGGCTTCATCTGCAATTGTTTTGTTAGGCCAGCTAAATAAATATATTGAAGACATATATTTGGTAGAGCTAGTGGTAGCCCACAATGCTATCAGTTGCAGATTTTACACTCCAGTTTGGCTGAAAGTATTTTACCAAGTGCTATACTTGGAAAGCCTGTTTTCCCTTGAGAAGAAAACAAAAAAACAATCCAGCAAGAAACAGACCACCCTCAATAACATCAGAACTACTAATAAATCCTCTTCTAAACATCTAGCTAGACATGGAGACTGTTGAGGTGTAACAGAATTATTTCTTCCCAACAACAAAGTAAGACACCTTGCTCAGAATGTCAGGTTTTTCTTTTCCCCATGAATTTCAATGAAATTACGTAGCTGGATGTTTAAAGGAAGGAACATTAGTGATGTGCACAAAATGGATGTAAACAGTTCTCCTATCTCACCAGCCGTTTTATTGCTATTCCTTAAAAGTAAAACCTGAATTGAGATTAGCATCCTCTGAAGCTTTCCAGACACCATTCTTAAGTCTACTGATAGCTACGTGTGTGCTATTCCTGCCTTCTCCAGCACACACATTGCTCAGTTATTTTTCGCTTCCTCTTTGAAAATGTGGTTTCTCAACTAAGTAGTATTTACAATCGTGCTGCACTTGGTAAAAAAAGAAAAAAAATGTCAAGAATTTACCATACTTGGTAGGAGCGAACCAGGCTAAGATTTAATAAAGGGCAGCAAGTGTTTGTGTGAGGAGAAATTTCTGGATCAAAACAGGATTGGAAGGGAAGCTGAACCTCATGTTCAGGCTTGGTGTGTGACCTTATCTGTGTTCCAATTGTAACTCTAAAAGCATTAGTACAGAGACAAATGTTATCTACATGGTCTGTGCAAATCAAGCACTGAACAAATGGACAGAGGCTTTCAGCATAGACTTTAAGGACAGCATAACTTTTATCAAATAAACACTGACTACAATTTAGTCCTACATGTTACTCAAAAAAAAGTCCACTTCCATGATTTATCCAATGAAACTGTCAACGGAGTATTTTTGTTTTTAGTTTCATATTAATTTTCATTTAAACTATTAAAATATAGGTGAAACATAAATATTTTCATTGCTTTACATGGAAACTTCCAAAAGTGGGATGCTGCCTTTAAGAAGTCATTGAGTCATTTTCCTAACAGCAACATTTTTGGTAAAAAAAATACAAGAAGATAGTTAATGAGATTTTAATCCAGCAGCAACTGCATAAGAGAGAACTATATTTTGGATCCTCATCTATTTATGGCATTATAAAATATTATTGATACCTAAATTTGATTTGCAAATCAGTGCAATTGACATGCCTAATATATAACAAAGCCTGAAAAAGATGGCTATCTTGAATGTAATGGTGAAAAGCAGTGCAAGCCAATGCTGAAATGAGTTTCAGTTGCTAGCCAAACCAAAGTCTGAGTATCAAAATAGGAGACTTCTCTGTTTTTTTCTTCTCCTTAGGCCAGACAGTGTCTTGAGCTAATCCTGCTGAAAACTGTGTCCCAGGGACCAATCTGGTGATTGCATTTTCATCAGTACAATTGAGAGGTATCCAGATTTGATGTTGTGTAATATTACCTTAAAAGGGACACGGTGGCTCAGTGACTAAGACGCTGAGCTTGTCGATTGAAAGGTAGGCAGTTCAGCAGTTTGAATCCCTAGTGCTGCATAACAGGGTGAGCTCCTGTTACTTGTCCCAGCTTCTGCCAACTTAGCAGTTGGAAAGCACGTAAAAAATGCAAGTAGAACAATAGGGACCACCTTTGGTGGGAAGGTAACAGCGTTCCGTGCGCCTTTGGTGTTTAGTCATGCCGGCCACATGACCACGGAGACATCTTTGGATAGCGCTGGCTCTTCGGCTTTGAAACGGAGATGAGCACCGCCCCCTAGAGTCAGGAACGACTAGCACATATGTGCAAGGGGAACCTTTACCTTTACCTTAATATTACCTTCCTGCCATTCATAAGTAATAGAAATGCTATTCACCTGCTTGCCATCACTTTTGACAAGGCAATACTTGTAAGTCTGATTTCAAACAATGAAAGATATACACTTCTTTTTTTAAAGACCAGAAACGGTGAAAATTCAAGTTATTGTCCCTTACCAAGATGTCCTTATCTATAATCCATGCCAATGTCACAAATCTTAATGATAAACTGCAAGGTAAACTTTGGACTGATCATGTAACAATTTATTAAACTGTTCCATTACAGAACAGACTGCAAAGATTTGGAATAAAGGAGCTACTACCCATCACTGTTTCATGTAGTCTCAAAAAGTGTTGTGACCTTTTCTTTCCTTTACAGCTTCTTAGAGTATTTGATACGGTGAGATTAAAAAGGATTCTGTATTCCATATTCATTCATTCTCATCAATAAATTTTAAGGAAACAATTTGAACTGATTTTCTTACATTCCGAAAGGAGAAGTGCGGTATAGAAATCTGAAATCTGAAAAATAAATTCCATTTTTGCTATCATAATAACTATTGTAATGGCTATTAGGCTACAACATTCATGCCTTATCTTTGTCAGTTAATGTATCTAATTCCTCCATTCCTGGAGGGAATAAACCCTGAAACTAAAGCCTGCAATATATTACAGAATCAAAAACCGCTTAGGCAGAACAAACAGGGGATTTGGCTTGGATAAACAGCAGAAGGCCCTGGTCTTTTATGTCCAGAGCTCAGAACACAAAGTAGAAAATGACTATAAATCATTCTGGCCAAGCAACATAACATGAATGTATGTTTATTTAAATCTCCATACTATCATTTATCTGGCTATTGTTGAGTTTCAAAAAATACTCTGCTACAGTGAAGCAAGCAGTGCATAATGCAAACCATTTTACTGTAATAAAATTAGCTTATGAGAAATGAAATCATTTAAATGGATTCAACATAGCTTGAACCAAAGCATCAAGCAGTGCAATAATTCAGTAATAACAAACTTAAAAGATTAAACAAACTTTAAAAGTTCCTTTTGAATATCACAATTTCATTGGTCTGAAATCTAAAGAAGCAGCACTATATGCTCAAAACAAATGGGATATGTGGAGGCTGAAAACGGGGCACGCAGAGGCCAAAAACAGGATGCGCGGAGGCCAAAAATGGGGTGCACGGAGGTGGTGATAGCAATGGGTGGCGGCAGGCAGTGGTGATCCCCACAGCCTGGAACAGCTGATAGGCGGTATTGCAGGAAGCCGATCCAACCACCAATCAGCTGCTTGTGCTAAATCAGGCTGTGGTGAAACTGACCAGTCTGTTTGCTGTTTGCTGCAAGGAGATAAATTGCTGGGAGGCAAAGGCAGATTTTTCCCCACTTGTTTTCCTCCCCAAAAGCTAGGTGCGTCTTATACTTCGGAGCGTCTCATAGTCTGAAAAATATTTGTGTGGTTTTAGGGACATGTTCTAGAATGGCAGAAATTAAAATAGACATGCCATTCAAAATGTTACAACTATTTTACCAACCTGACTTTGTAAACTGTGGCTTTGTAAACTTTGTAAAAGGTGGCTTCTGTTATCTGCTAATAACAAAATGAGAGACAGGTCAGATAAACATCTTCGATATTTATTTATTCTTTTTGACTGTGTAAAAATATGTAGCAAATATGTAGTTATATATATACTTTTTAGTGTAGTAATGGTTATTATTTTGGTTTTTTAATATTAAGTTGTCTCAGGCATTACTATTTAACAGAGCTCCCTTCACTCCACCCACAATAACACAATATCCTTCCCTAGCAATTGCAGATTTGTATATATTTGTTTGCTTTATCAGGTCAGAAACATATTTCAGAGAAAAACTAAATACCAGCCATTGTGTCATTTGTTAAATATCTAGGGCAGGGAAAGGCAACTTTCCCAGGATTGGGGGGCAGGAACTCACTTCCCTGATCACACTTGACATCACTGGGTATAGATGAGCCTGGGATAGGTCAGAGGTCAACTTGCTTCTATTCCCACCTTGAAAAAGTCTCTGGAATTGTTTATCAACATTCAGATCATGGGCTATATGAGAGTGAATTAAAGTTGGATATGTGTTCCAGAAGCCTCCAGCTTCCCTGTCCTTCTTTCGCAACAACACAAGTCAAACCAAAATTGCATAGCCCCAAATCAGTAGTTTTATCACTGAATTTCAGCAACACGATTTTGGGATGTAAATGAGTTATATACAGTCAATACGTAGCCCCTCCCAATAAGAAAAACAATATTGATTCATCCAAACATCCAATGTCCTCAGTTTTTTGGAATAATTCCATCTTGGAATATTTAGAAAAAAATAAGTCTACATTTCAGGACAAAACAAAGCTCTGCAACATCTGTAGATACTAAATTTGTTTAGAAATTGTAACTATCTCCATAATAAGCTATGGATTTGATAATAATAAGCTTGATTGAAATGAAAAATCTACAATATATACCCCTTTCCTCTATTTAGAATCAGACAGCTGTTATACAATGAAAAACTGAAACATGAAAGAACACTGGGAATCATTTTTCTCTAAGTTTACCACAATAATTTCCTGATAAAATGACCAGTATCACTTCAGTAAGAAAAAGCTGCTGAAGCTTTAAAAATAGATAAAACTACCCAACACATTTTTGACCATTTTCTCCAAATAAAAGTCTTTATTTGGTTCTGTTCAGAAGGTAAAAGCTTTGTTTTTCCCACACAGAAATGTCAGGAGACAGTGAATGTGAAGAGGATGAAAGAGTACTAACTTGTAAATTCAGTGAGATAATCCGTGGCCTCAGAGTCAGAATTATGAACATTTTTCATGTGGATGGAGAGGAAAGCATGCATCTGCTCCAAATTTATGTGGCATGAAAATGTG
This sequence comes from Pantherophis guttatus, assembly GCF_059756535.1. Lineage (NCBI taxonomy): Eukaryota > Metazoa > Chordata > Lepidosauria > Squamata > Colubridae > Pantherophis > Pantherophis guttatus. Next base: position 55,081,112 of record NC_142064.1, read on the forward strand.
ATATATATATATAAATAATTTCAAAGCCTTTTTTCAAATTTAACTGGACCCTTAATCCATTTATAACTAGAATCAAAGTCTTAATTAGCTTTTTCCTGTTTATTGTTTTTTGTTTTGTTTTGTTCTTAAGCTTGTAATTAAAATTTTCTTTCATTAAGGTTTGAAGGCAGACTCACCTGGTGCTTTCTGACTGATGGCTATTCCCTTGTCCCCCATGTTTAAAATCCACTTCAAACTGTTGTTGTTGTTTGCAGTTATTTCATGAGAAGCAACTGTCTGGAGCACTTGTGGGCGATCTCCGATCCCTTCTTTGTCTGGAGAAGTTTGAAAAGCCTGTCTACCATTGGCTCTTCGTTCTCTGCTGCAGTTGTCAGCTCCGCTTTTCATGGAGCTGTCTTCAGTCCACCATTTCTTCCTCCAGAAGCCCAATCACATATTTTCTCAGTGGAACTAAGGAGTACTGAATTCAGATTGATCTGAAGTCAGCTTGACCCTGCTTTGTGGAAAGGAGCACAGCTAAGAGAAAGATGCTTGCCTTCACACTTCAGTGTGGCTCAATTTGTTTGTTCATATGGTTGTATTCCCAGCAATACTACTTGCAAACCATACCCACATTTTTATCCTCATTTCCACTCTCATCTAATCCTTTTTCAGTTAAGTTGATGTAGCTTTTTCTTTCTCTTTTCTCATCCTTTCCCTTTATTTACATAGCTTAGCTTTTTTTTAAAGGCAGCTATTATCATCATCTTTGTTTTCATTGTACTGGATATGTTTTTATATAATCATTATGAGTTAGACGACTTAAGCATTTGATTTACACATATAAACACTTAAATTGTAGTAGCTTCTTTTACTTAGTTTTAATTCATCTTTTCTCATTATTTATTAACTTCTATTTTTAACTGTAAATAATAATGTAAATAATATAACAACCATACCTATAGATTATTCTTTAAAAAAATCTCCCTTATAGCTCTGACTATATTAAAATTTCCTTCTTATAGCTCTGACTATATTTTCTCATCCTTTCCCTTTATTTACATAAAAAATCAGTATATTAGGGAATGACTCTTGAGAGATTGTCCAAGTCCTTACATGTATCCTCATGTTGAACTACTGAGAGTCTTACAGCAATAAGTATATGCTATGGTCAAATGATTGTGGTTTAAATTTTCTTACATAGAATTATTGATCAGATAATCAGCCTATCTCTAACTTTCCTGAAAATCTCATCCTCTTTTAATAAAGTTATAGAAGCTATTAAACATTTATATTTTGCATATTAGATTCTGGAAAAGCAGAGAATACCAGAATCAGAAACAAATTTGGATTATCTGTTCCCCAACTGTAGACCAATATAATGTGATCTGGATTATGTTCCTATCTGAAGATCTGGCCACAAACATATTAAGCAATCCTTGCACAATTCAAGTCCCAAATAAGCAAAAATAGGGAGTAAAACTATAATCACACTTCTGTTTAAATATGGTATATAGTTAAGACATGGTTGCTGGTAGACTAGGATGTTGAAAATTGTCTTAGCAGAAGTCAATAGCCAGTCACTTCCATAAAAGTACAATGACAATGGCCTGGATATGTTTTTAAGAGTTATATTTAACTCATTTTTATTATTTTAAGCAATAAATTCAGTTTCTCTTGGCCAGTGGAAGAGACCCTGTTGGTATATAGATTCCATCTTCTCATCTCTGAAACTTCCCCTAATTACAAATAGGCTCCAGAGAGCTGGAAAGCTGATGGTGAGTTAGTATGTTCACACAATATTGGGTATCACTAATAGTTTTGGAATCTGAAATGGTAAACATTATTCTATCCAAAGGAAATGTAAGTTTTCCGCTTCAGTTAGAAATAAGACAAGTGAAATTTGAATAATAGATGTCATCACTTCACAGAATACATGAAAGAAGACAAAATCTTCCTGCACAAAGTCTTTCAAAATATGCTTTTTTTTTTCTGGAGCTCAAATTAGTCTGAATGCCATCACTGTTTGAGATGTTTGTTCCAATTTGGTTATTTAGTAAAAGTAAGCATTGGCACAAAAAAAGGTATTCTCAAGATATATATTCAGATTAATATAATTATTTCAAATGAAAAAGAAAATATTATAAATTAGTGGGCACAACTTTTCCAAAAGTGTTATTTATGGCTGCTTTTTTAGTCCTTTATCATGATGAATGATATATTTCGTTCTAAAAGACTAATTGCAAACATTTCTGTATTAGCTCAAATTCAATTACTCAGTCTTAAAGCCTCTGTAGACCTGTTATACATTTATACATCATAAAGACAGTAAATTATTTCTCTCTGTATTAGGCTTTCAGAGCTGATTTCTTTTCTTTTCTTTTTTGTTCTAGATGCCAAATATCCGACCACCTCTCCACCAGAGAGTTCATATCTGGAGAGCCAACATCTGTAAAAACATTTCTAATGAAAACAGAAATGCAACCCTTCAGAGAAGTAAATGAAATAAGATCTAAGCATATGGAGCCATCATTTTCTAGGTTTTCCTTGAACATGTTTGGGACTTCCCATTCTAAAGATAGGTCATGATTATTTTGAAATAGCAGTAGCAAAATAAAATGAAGTATAAATTATTTTGCCTGCAGTGTCTTCTGCTAGGAAATAGACATTATTTGAAACACCACGTATAATCAAATAATTATACTTTAAGCAGAGATTTCTTATTTCACTATCCCAGAATACATTTCTTTTCTAAAAATAAATTCTATTGCCTCTATTTATACTGCTTAATTTCTCTTACTATTTATCTGTGTGTGTAGCTGTTAACAATGAAGCTGGAAAAAATGAATCAGATAATGCTAATGAGTTAAGTGCTGTTTTGCTGTTTGGAATGAAAATCAAGTCAATAAGGACGTAAAGCAATTTTATAAATAGTAAGAACGTATTCATAAAAGCTTATTGTTTCATTACAGACTATTTGCTTTCTTCTGTTTAATTGTGTCCCATTCTCAGAAGAAGTCCCTGCAGTTTTAGCAAGGTTTTTCAGAAGTGGTTTGTCCTTGCCTCCTTAGTAGGACTGAGAGAAAGTGAGTAGGTCTGGCTTTGCACCTAAGGTGGGACTAGAACTCATGGCCTCCTGGTTTCTGTCATGATGCCTTAACCACTACACCAAACTGGCTCTCCTACAGACTATTAGGAAGTGTCAAAACCTTCCAACATAGAAGTGGAAGGCTGCAAGTGTTAAATAATGTTCCATCCTGCACAGATAGGAATCTCTTCTAGATAAAAGAAAAATTAACAATGGAACCAAATATATCCATATTCATCACCTGGTTTGTGGATAAAAATTGGAAACCAATAGACATTAGTTCACTTTCTCCTCTGTGATAACTGACACAGTTAAACTTGATTTGCTATCGGATTACTTGTGAAAAGCCATCTTTGGAGCCGGAAAGCATCAAGTGCTGCATAAGCTACACAGATATGCTTAAGGAGATACTTAGAAAGTGTAATAGATTTCATGTGTGTATTTTTATCTTTAAAGGAATGTATGTGAAATTGTGTTTAGTGCTATTTTAAAAGGAGTTAAATAACACATATTTAAAGGTTTGTGTTGAATTCATGTTCACCAAAGCTTAAAATACATTTTAGATTGAAAAAATGTCCTTTATTTAATGTTAAGGCCCCCTCTAGTGTTTGAGAGGTAGTTGCAAATTCAATATTTGATTTACATTTTAGACCTATACAATGTAACTGTACGAAACATAAAAGAATATTTCAGGTTTATTGGCATTTTCTTTTATGACATGTTAGCAATGCAATAAATTAAATTATGTACAAATTATAATTGCTCACTGTTGCATTATTTAAATTCCAGGATAATAATTATGAATGCGATTTATTGCAAATATATCACATATTGAAGTAAACTGTTCAACATTACAAAATCTTTAAATGCAAATGGTACAATTAATGAAAATTAACTGAAGAAAAAATATTTTCCTGTTTCAGTCCTTTAAAAGAATAGTCAGCAAAAATTATTTACAATGACTTACAATGTGAATAGATTTACAATGTAAATACATCTTTTAAAAATCCTGTAATATAAACAAAGCCACCAATAACGTAAAATATATGGTCTTCAGTGTAGAAATGAGATCTGAAGTATAATGAAAATATTCTAACAGAATATGTGTGGAAAACACAAATGCATTTTGTCTCAAAATGCTGAAAAATTGAGTTCATTTCATCACCAGCATATAGATGATTTTTTTTTTTTACTAAAAATCCATTTTAAGACCAATTTTTTGAAGTAAACTTTCACGTTACTTTTATATATTCAATATTGAATATAAACGTATTTTAAGTTTACAGAAAAAAAAAGTGTTCATATTATGACGTTTAAAGTCACAAATCTTTTTGTTATTTTGAGTTCCTCATTAGATAAAAAACTGGAAAAGGAAAGGGGTCTATTATTGAAGACACACTGCCTATCGTTAAGGCGATAGTGATATTTTCCCATTTTATTTCTGCCCATCATCACATTTGGAATTCTATCACTTCTGGCACCATCCTGATTAAGGCTATGCTGCAGCCTCGGTTGTTTTAAACTATGGATGTAAAATAAAAGATAAACTAAATTCCTTATTCATCCGTGAGAGGAAAAATGCCTAGTGAATGTTTTCAGTTGTATGCACAAAGAAATGGTCAGGGCAGGCAACATTCAGACTAGTATCTATGAAAGGATTAAGATGCAGATTCCCATCCAAACCACAGAATAAAACAATCCCATACTTCACATGCACATTTGACACTCCATCTATAACAAGCACACACTGAACATATTGCTGAGAATTATGCATCACCGAAGTTGATATGGCTAACTCAGGCAGAAACAAATGGCATATGATTTTGAGTCCAAAATCAATTCTGTGTGTAAGCTTTCTTCCACTGTTACTTTTTACCTGGTGGTGAATATATTATTATTAAATATGTTGCACAACTTTCAATGAGTCTGGGCATCGCACAACAATCAAGCAAGAAAATCAATAAAACAATATAAATAAGCACGATAAAGTAAGATTTAGAGTGTATATGTATGTATGTATGTGTATATTACATATCACATAGAAGATAAATTATTTGGGTATAGCCTAAGTTATCAACATCTTAAAATATCCTTTAAAGAGATGCATATTTAATCATTAAATTTAATTAAATAATTAAATCCAACAGATGGATAATTACACTGTTGAATTAACCATTTTATTTTCCAATTTTAAGCATGGAGCAATAGCTTGCTATGTTGGATTATTTATATCACAAAATCTGTCTTGAATAATCCTACACATGTAAAATCACTGTGTAATGAGATTTATGCATGGTAATATCCAAACAAATGTGCGCTTGCTTAGTGTTGGAATAGACAACTGATATAGACAGTAGCTTCCAGATATACCGATAAACCCTTACTTAATTCCATATAAACTTTAATTTATGGATGAAAATAATATTGGTGTAAGGAAAACATTAATCTATCCTGACAACTATTTGATATGCAAAGTGTTTATAAAAGATGTAATATTAAGTAATCCATCTCCTTTTACAGATCAGAGGAATGCACTTAAAAACTTGGCTATCTGCTACCAAAGTTTCCAAATACTCTTCCACCATTTACTTCAGTACAAATATGGCCCAGATAAACCAGGTGCCATTGCTTGATGGATCTTAACTGAATTGATCTCAGAAAACTGAGATCAACATAACTTGGTTAGGATCCAGCTACTTGTCAGTAAGAATTGTGCTTTTCAACCTAAATAAGGCCTATTTCTACAACCTATTGTTAAACAACCAATCATCTGAATAAGTATAGTAGTTTGTTTAAAGCAAAATCTGTCGTATGAGGAAAAGTATTAAAATATAAAGGTGTGATGTAATCTTAATTTTGCTTAAGAGTTACTACAAATTACTGTAGGACATTTTCTAAATGCAGTTTTATTGAAATGGCGTTTTATTATAAATCTAAATATAAATGTATTAAAAAACCAGGCATATAATAAAATAAGCAAGCAAAAAATTCTGACAAGAAATACTTCCAATGTGTAAATAAAAGCTTTTGCAATACTGATCAAATTGACATAAATAAATAGGTTAAAAAATAATAAAATAATTGAAGTAATCCATGCTTCTTCTCATTTCTCAAAAGTAGAGTAGTGATGTTCTAATACAGCAGTAAGTCTTGGAAAACCGAAGAGTATATACACAAATCCTTCAAAATCTGATTCAAGCTACCATTTGCTAAAACTTGAATCTTGGAAGTAAAAAATGTACATATATATATGACCAATTCTCTGAGTCCTGCTACTTGCTTCTATTTCTTTTTATAAGCACTTCACTGATTTGACGATCAAGCTCACTTACGATGTGATCTTCATGATTATATACACCTGTTCTCAACAAGGTATCCCTCTCTTCTATTAGACGTGCAAGGTAGTCATCCAAAGCCTCGTCTCCTTTCCCAGTGTGAGCATTTTGCAGTTGGACTCCCAACAACTCTTGGCCATCTTGTGACTTTTTCTTATCTTCTTCTTGTTTCAATCTAAAAGGAAAAATTGCACTGAGTTGTGCTCTACATTCTGCTCTTTTGCTTTTCAAAGCCAGCTTTCTATTGAAATTAGTTGAAATGAAAAGATTAATCTAATTAGAAGAGCCTCAATGCAAATTTTATTGCATAAGCCCTGTGCTGGAAGACGCAAGTGCTTTTCTCAAGTACATAAATTTGAGTGATCTTTATTAAGAATTAAACAGTTTGAAAGCATTCAAAAATATATAGTTTAAAGGTAGCCATTTAAAATAGAAAGTGTTATGCTCACGAGAGATGTGAGAACTATTAATATGTCTTTTTATGTAGCAAAAAGGTTGGCTTAGAACAGGAGGTAAAAAAAAAATCTTGCTGTATTATTTGCTACAGTCAAGATAAAAAACTAGGTCTGGTGGCCTTTGGCATAGATTTCCTATAAAACAAGGTTGCTACATTTTATAAATGGGCAAATATTACCTAAGGGACAGAAAGCTGTGTTCTTTTACAGGACTGACAGCCAATTAAATTTGACTTAGCTGAACCTTCACCTGTTTAGCAGCAGAAGTAAAAAATTCAGCAAATGGTACAATACCTGTTCAGTTCATTTCTGATATCCTCTAGCTCTTGCCGTTGTGTCTTCCCTAATTCTTTCTCTTCTGCTGCAAGGTACCGAAGTCTCATGTGTTCAAGTTCTTGTTGCTGCTTTTTAAGACGGGCCATAGCATTTTCTTGCTCACGCTAAGGAAAAGCCAACTACATTTAATTTTACAGAAATACTTCCACCGTATTCGACAGTTTATCTAATTTAATCAGGGACTGTGTACTTGGTTTGTGCATTGCAAGTGAGGTAGGAAATAAGGGAATACTTTGCAAGCATCATAAAAGCTACGATCTACATTTGTATTTAAAAAGTGTTGAAAGCATTTACATGAGTTACATACAGAAATAGGGATACCATAGAAAGAGACTTAAAATCCATGTAATTATACATTTCTTCCTTTTGATCATTTATTAAAAAGTTGAGATAAATGACAATTAGTGTAGTGGTGGCCCTACATTTCTAGGGCCACCCACTAGTAGTTGTAGTTTCACTTAATGATAAGCATTATTCAATGACCAAATTGCTGTTTCCAATTGCAGTCGCTACACGAGGACTACTTGTAATGGAATAAAAGTTCGATTAAATTTTTGATAATCTACTAAAATTCTAATGTCTGCAACTTTTAACTCATGCATCATACGGCAAAACATTTTCTACCAAGATACCTTGAAATGAGCTATCTTACACAGTGTGTCCAAAATCTAAGGCCCATAACTCCTGTGGAATTGAAATATGGCAAATTTTATTTTAAAAAAATCATGATATAAAATTATTATAAAGCATTTTATGACATAAGGTAAAATGTCATAAAACATTTCCATGGCCAATCCTGATGTTTAAAGATGCTATAAGTGTTCATCATATACTAGTTTCAAGGTAGATACATCTCTGAAGATCCCTCTGAATTTTAAAGAACTTTTCAAGTACATTAGAAACCCTGTGACTGTTGAAGGCACTGAGGAATCTGGTAAGGAAATGTCTCTGAAATGATGATACAACAGGTCATGTGTTGTCTAGTACACAACACACACATTGGCTACAGACTTATGGATACATTAATGGGATCAAATTCCATTGAACTCAATAGGATTTAGTGCTGAATAGTTTTGCATTGCTGAAACCATTACAAAATATCTGGTTTTGGATTAAAAACATGTGTTGCTGGTCTTCTTTCTTTCAATAATCCAAACAAAAAAAATGTTTTTTTGTATCTGAGATATTATGTCTGCTCAAAGCTTGAATAAGCCAAATACAAATTGTCTGCCCTGTAAGCCCTTATAAGGACTAAAATAATTTTCTTAGAAAGCATGTGATACATGATATTAGGCACATGCTATATTCTTGTTAAAACAGCAAAAGTAATTAGCCAGTTTTCAACTTTAGAGTTCCACATGTCTGATAGGACTGTAGGATCCAAATCATTCTCAACTTCCCAGACTATGTCTGAAGTAGATGATTTATGATGATTAGAGTAGAGGTTTATAAAAAGAATGAACTGTCTGTAAGAAAGATTTTTGGTTGAAAAGATTTTTTATCCATGTTTGGTACTGAAATGAGAGCCGTTACAGCGGAGATTTTTTTTCCGGATACCTTTGTTTCACACAATGTACAACAGAAAACAAACACTCCATATTTGTTTTAATGACTATTTAAATCACTGAAAACTGCACCAACCAAACTCTGTGATTCCAGGCTGCCTTTGCATGCCGTACAACTTTTGTTCCCCTTCCAGGTATTCTTAAAGGTTTTCAGCCACGCTAGCCAAGTGTCCTAATTATATGGGCAGCAATTCAAAGGGACTTGAACTGCACTTCAAATTTGCTGTAAACAGCAACGTATACATTTGCACAATAAGGTTATACAATAATGAAGGTCTTAACAATCTAACTGCGGAAGCACATATGGTTTATTTTTTCCACATATAAGGTAAGGATGTGCAAAGTATGGAAAGGATATTTTATTTCAAGCTTGGACAAAACATTATATCCCTGTCTTTTCTCTTGGGACAAAAGCAGGTTAGTTTGTTGCCATTTTGATATCTTGCAAGTAGCTTTTTAAAAAATTAAGTCAGAGAGATTTAGAATGTGCACCATCCAATATTAGTTGAGGCAGACTGCTCAAGGGAATGTGACTTAAGCAAAAAGTTCATTAGTAAACATTGAGCAGCTACTACAGCATCCCTGAATGTATATATTTTATTGCTGCTTTTAAAGTTCTTGTATGGGGAAATTAGACTTCATAGGTTATTACATAATATTATTGTCATTTTATGTATGCTAGGCTTTGGTTTCCATTGTTAAATGCAAACATGTGCTCTTATGATATTCAACTTTCAAACTGCACAATATAAAAGTAATATTGCTTTGTCTGCTAATCTGGCAAGGAGGCTTCCAAATATAAAAAATGTTCATTAGGAAGAAACCTCAAATCAACAGCCCATGAAGCGTATTTTTCTGCTAAGTTATTATTATTATTATTATTATTAATTATATTTCTATACCGCTTTTCTCCCGTAGGACTCAAGGCGGTGTACAGTCAAGAAAAATATAGAATTGCTAATTAAAATTATTACTTAGTTTGGTCAATTAAATAAAACCCAGAATTAGATAACATTTTAAAAAATCATTCACATGTTCATATGTTTAGCCCTGCCTGTTGGAACATCAGGGTCTTGAGGGCACGGCGGAAAGCACGGAGATCAGGGATATTTCGTATCTCAGAGGGCAGTTCATTCCAAAGGGTTGGAGCCCTCACAGAGAAGGCTCTCCCCCTGGGAGTCGCCAGTCGGTATAATTTGACTGACGGTACCCTGAGTAGTCCCTCCCTGTGAGAAAGAACTGGTCAAGGTGTTCAAGGTGAAGTGAAGCCATGCCTATCGTTTCTTTACTGGATTCAGTTTCTTGGTCCTGGCAATCGGAACAATGAATTTTTTTAAATCCTTCCCACTGTTTGCAAATGGTAGTATAAATATTAAAATATTTCATATTTGAATTTTTTTAAAAAGTTGTCCTTTGGGCCAATTTTCTGTAGAGGGAATGTCAGGTATGGACTACCACCTCATCTATTTTTGAGAACCTAAGGGAAAAAAGGAAAAATCTTGTGTCAAGTTGCCATTGTCCCTATGCTAACATGGTGCCCAATTGGAATATTGTAAATTAAGCTATTTTGTTTGAACATGAACCAAAGAAGCAAAGGGTTTCCCTTCTTCATTTTGAGTACACTCTTTTATGTGCAATGTATTTATTATACACACATTAGTGCTCAAACTACCGACTTTTGGAAAGTCATTTCAGTGATCTCAGGAGAGCCAGTTTGCTCTAGTGGTTAAGGCACCAGGCTCAAAATCAGGAGACTGTGAGTTCTAGTCTCACCTTAGTCATGAAAACCAGCTGAGTGACTTTGAGTTAATCAGTCTTTCTCAGCAAACCCACCTCACAGGATTGTTGTGAAGAAAACAACAGGAAGAAGTATTGGGTATGTTTACCGCCTTGAGTTATTATAAAAATAATAAAGGCAGAATAAAAATGAATGAATATGGGTATTTTTAAAACTGTATTTAGCAGTATTTATCTCATATTGATAGAAAATAGTTTTTCTAAAATAATTTTCTAAAACTTGCTGTTTCAATAACGTTTTAGAGCTGTTCGCAAACATTGAAAAGCTTTCAAATCTGATCTAACAGCTTTCCAGAGATATCTTTATCGCCCCGCAGAGCTATAATCCACGATCCTTCTGCAATTCTTAAAAGACTAAGAAATTATTTCCATTTTCATTTACTATGAAGAAGAATGGAATTTGAAGGATGGAAATAATGGTTCATACAAGACTGTTGAGTGGCATTATCAACATGTAGAAACACCAGAAACACCAGATAAATTCTTTGGTTGCAGAAGCATGGCGTTACTCATATTTAAACACAGACTTCTCATTCCAGCAACTTGTGTCACCTGATAGAAAATATTACAGAAGAAACTCTCAATAATGGCACATCAGTTGCAAAAGGACTGAACAGAAAAAGGAAGCTTTGTAATCAGATAAGTTTTCATTTGAATATCTATAAACAACAGACTCTCTCTCTCTCTCTCTCTTTCTCCATTATTTCCTATATATTCTTGTCTACTGTGTTCGAATAAAATAAAATCTGAAGGCAAGTATACAGTACACTAACTAGACACTGGTTCTTTATTTCTGTAGAAAGAAACAGAATAATATTTTTAGTTATACTTCTGTTAGATTTCTAATGTTTTCTCTGTTTAACTAGCAGTAAATTTACAAAATTACAAAGTAAGATATTTTATGTTGTCTCGACTATGTCTCATTTGGACCTCTAGACTCTATATCAACAACAACAAATCAAGCTTATAATAAAACTACTAATGTTAAAAGAAAAACAGTTCTAGAAAACATCCTTGCATGCTACCAGGTGCCATAGTTAAGAAATTCTTCAATCAATTGAGAATAATCTTTATTTTTTCATAGCAGCTTATAAATCCAGAGGGAAGATGTAAACATACACACACTAGACTAAACAATGGCTAAATAGCAGCGACTATTTTCTCTCCCACTTGCACATACCCAAAAAAAAAAAAAAAAAAAAAAAATCTGTGGGAAAAAAACCTGTACAAATAAGTCGCAGCAACTCAACTCAAGTTTTCTGAAAATAACCTAAAGCTGACAAGTTAGTAGGAGGGTCTGGATGGTTTCAAGACACAGTTTTTAACTAAGAGTTGGACTTCTAACTGTTTTTTTAAGGAAAGATTTACATCCTCTTCTTGGCTAAATTACTTGTAAATTAATCACATTAATTACTTTGAGAGGATAAGCAGGAGGCTGGACAAGATAGAGACAGTGTCAGCCAATAAAGTCTGTGTTTGTTTAAAACAAATGTGCTGGTTGTGCTGCGGACAAATCCCCCATATAGTACAAAAATGGTAAGACTTAAACTCTTTAATAACCACTTATCTCAAATGTACATACTTTGAGTTTTTACAGAAACATTCAAAATCCAGACAGATCCTTCTGTAATCACCAAGTTGGATGCAACATTCTTTCTAGCTATAACTTCAAAAGCAATATGCTATAAGTTTTCTAATTTAAGGTTTCTTATATTAACAAAAGTAAGTTACTTTCTTGACAAAAGCTCAAACTGAAATATTAATATGCATATGGAAATCCATTATATTTTGGTTGTGTAAATTCTGCAATAAATTTACTTTTAAATATTGACATACATGTTTTGATTATCTGAGGATTTATTTTTATGTTCCAAGTGGAAGTCCCTTTTTTAATGCAGGAATTCACAAGCATTATACATACATCACATAATGAAAAACAGTAATTTCTGCAACTGCTGAAAAGAGTACAGATTCAAAATGCAAATCAAATCGCCTTTCTTCAATGTTAAGCGGTGTGAACATACAAATTTTGAAAGGGGAGATTTGCCATTTTCTCCAGAATATATCTGACACGACTGTCTTAAATACAACTTTTCTGCAAGATCTTTTTTGTATTCTCCAGCCTTACTCTGCTGGCCAACTACTGTTGATTTATTATCTTTTAATTTCCCCCAAAGTTGGTCCAGGGCAGACTGTAGTTGTTAAGTAAGAACCATGTCAGTTGTCCACTATATTTTATTAATACACTATTACAATTGCAAGGATCAAGTCAGGATACACCAGGAAATGGCAAGCTCTAGATCAGAATCCCAAGGCCCACCATATTCCATATTCTTGAAAACTCTGCATAAGCCTATACAAACTCCAATCCCCATTCTCAGATCATGTAAGCCATGCCAATTTGTGAGAACAATTTCATGAAACCTTTAGGCTTTTTCCAACTTGTGTTGTCTACTGTTGGTTGAGAATTCTAAGAGTTGCACCACAATGCATCAAGAAGACTTCAATTTGAGAAAACAAATATAGGAACTATTCTGTATTCAGGTGATGTCATTCTCATCCCTAAGGATACAGTAGCTGCGATTCTCTAGCAACCTATCAGGAGCCTAGTGGCACCCTTTTCAACTTTTTTTAAAAAAATTAAAAGACATAAACTTTCATGAGTTTCAGATCATTTCATCAGATCCATTTCAATAAGATGTAGCTCTCAAAAGTGTATGCATTTTAATAACATTCGTTAGTTGGAAAAGATGCTATAAATTAACATGGCTCTCCTCCTATAGCAGTGATCTATGAGTCTCCCAGCCAAAAAATGTAGACTTACCTGTACATCAGTTAATACTGACTCATACATAAGTTGATGTTGTAAATCAGGGTTTAAAATCTTGTCTCAGTATTACAGATGACTATAGTTATTTAATTGACACCAACTTTTAAAACCAATTGCTGTAATTCTGCCTAAATTAACACTAGATTATGTTACATATTTTTGCAGTAGAAATATGTAAATTTTTATTTTTATATTTATATTTTAATAACTCCATTAGAAAGGGCTGTTATTGCCCTCAGCATAGAAAATTCGGAGTAGAAGCTAGTAATTAAATAGAAGGGTATTATGCAAAATACTTGCATATTTTACATGATATCCTGTAACTCATATCTTTATTATGCCTTTCATTTTTTATTAGAAATCTTTCTAAACAGTTCTTTGGCAGTGGCCACAAAGCATTTCATCCCCTTTCCAAAATTTTGTCAGTTAGGTTTTATCATTAATATTTATTAACAATCCAAGATACTGTTTTCTGTGTCTAATTCTCACTATACAAATGTTTTCTGCAGCTCTCCAGAGAGGTCTGGAGTGACATGTTTTTGGCAAAAATTGCTGGCTATTCATGGGAATCAATGTGAAATTAATGATATTAACCCAAATTAAACACAAACACGCAGACACAAATAATAAAACTTTATGCAACCTTAATATTCCTTAAAATCCACAAAATTTGAATATCAATAATAGAAGAATCTTTAAGCTTCACTTTAGCCTAAGCTCAAAAGAAAAAAAAAGGTATGCTCAGAAGTTTTAGAAAATATATTTTAATTGGCTAAGCATACAAATATTTATATATTTCTGCACTTTCCCTTGCATGCTAAAATTACATCTAATAGGTTATGTGCTAGGCAGTGCTAGGCAGTGGCCACCAGCCTTTCTGGCACCAAGGACTGGTTATGGAAGAAAAATTGTCTTCCATGGACGGGGAAGGGGAGGGGCATGGTTTTGCACACAACCTACATCCTGCACATGTACAGATGAAGATTTGCTCGTTCACCCGCTGCTTCCATGGCCCACTTCCTAACAGGCCACAGATTTGTACTGGTTTGTGGTGCTGGGGGTGGGAGTCTTGGTATTAGGCATACTACTAGATCCAGAAAAAATATACTTTTGAGTATAACAGCTCATACAATGCAATTTTTAGGAACTGATGGCCGAAATAAAGCTAACAAGCTTACTGGAACCAGAAAATCTGCTCTGCAGCTAAAAAAATCTTAGTTATCCATACACATTATTACATTATTAGAAAACACTAACAAACAGGCAGTAGTTCACTTGATCTATGTGTACTATAATGCCTCAAACAATTAAGAGAGCCAGTAGCTCAAAATTTCATTTTCTAAAAAGGCAGTAGTTTACATATGTAAGTACTGTGTCCAGATTGTACTTCACAAGCACACTCAATGACAATTAGTGTTGCAATATTTCTAACAAGTGGCCTTCATTATTTGCAGTTCTAGTCCAGCCAAACAACAATGAATGACAAGACCATAGATAAAAAGACAGTTAATAATATACTTTATATACAGTGGTACCTTGGTACTCAACTGCTTTGAAATTTATCAAATTTGATACTCAATGCATTTTGACATGAAAATTTTGTCCTGGTACTCAATATTTGTTTGGTACTCAACGCATAAGCAACAACTTGTTGGTTTCAGCTGCCTTGTGACTCATTACATTATTTCTTATGGGAAAATTTGTTTGGTATTCATTGTTTTTGGTACTCAGTGTGCCTCCCAGAATCAATTAATGATGAGTACTGAAGTACTACTATATATGCAAAATTCAGTTCACTATTTTACTATAAAATAACATCCAAAACGGTAAATATATTTACCACAGATAACTAAGTCTGCTTTGTTTAAAGAGTGCAGGTAATGAAATTGCAGGTAACAAATCCACTTGCACATCAGAATTACATGATCAAATTACCATTTCAAGTCAGGATAATAACATAGGATTCTTCAAACTGCAATTTCCATATTTCATGTTCCTGGGCATATCAATTGAGTTTAATTTGAATTGTAACTAAAATATCTCAAGAGTGACACAATATTCCAGATTAGTTTGCCTCATAAAAATACACCATTCTATGTTGAGTTTTGCCACAGACAGGATGTCAGTAGGCACTGCTCTTCTCTTCAACCATGAAATTTATTGTAACACTTTAAACATTATTTTGCTAGTACCTCCAATAGGTTGTTTAATAAAGTAATTTTGTGAATAGTAGTTTTGGTTCCACCAATACAAAGGAAAGCATGTTCTTGCTATTGTTATGTTATTAAGACTATATTTTTCTTTGAAGTTTAGAATTTTATGTTTTGAAAGGCACAACTATATCTGTTCTTGGATAAATTTGTCAGAAATTCAACTAATTAATAAAAATGGTAAGCCTTCTTTTCTTTAGGCATCACTTTTTACATCCTACCACTTATCATTTTTCTACCGTAGAAATTAGAAGGAAATGGATATAACAGAGAAGTATAATCAAATATGCAATTTCAAAAAAATAGACTGAAGTACAATCTAATAAAACCTTTCATTCCATAGTATGTGAAAACTAAAAGCTGTTGAAAAGAACAATCATGGATGCTTGATTACATCAATTATTAGATTTATCCAGCAATCCCTACCTCCCTTATGGAGAAGTTCCTTATGTATTTATTTACTTTATTTTTATTACACACCTGTTTTAGCCTTGCTAGTTCCTTCAATGCTCGTGCCCATTGTTGCTTGTAATGTAGCTTTGCTTTAGTAGCTGATTCCAACTTTCTTTCAAGATCCCCCTAGTAAAAAATAATTTTATCAATATACTATACAGTAATAAAAACTGAAATAATTTTTACACAATCAAATACACAGAATTTGGATTCCAAAAACTGTGTAGTACAATATGCACCATTAAACTGTTATGCAACTTGATATAAATATTGTGACATAAAATAATATTCTTGTTTAAGCAAGAATCTTATTTTTATTGTCAAACAAAGCAAAACTAGATTGATTTGCATTCCAAGACAGTTCATATAAACAGTTTTTAAATATTTCAAAGGGGTTAGATAACATTTATTTTGTAAAATACACACTAGCTATTCATTTTTTAGCTTAATTGAGTATGTCTTTGTATGTATTATCAGTGAATTGCAGTTAATGTTTGTTTTCCATTTGTTCAGACTGTAAGGTTAAATTCTCAATATGAAAGATCACATTTCTGTAATAAATGACTACCTGACTTCAAAATTAGCAGAAAATGGTACCCTCTTTGATTTCCTTCATATATTAATACTGCCATTTGCACTTCTAAAATAGTCCATTCTTAAACAATCTTCTGCTTTAGCTATGAAAAACTGAATTATACTATTGGTAGCTTCTAGACCCTTATGTTGTTAATATTAGGTTACTAAGTTAGAAAACTAAAGTACTAAGTTATCAAAACAAAGCTTTGACTAGAATGAATCATCATTTTCTAGTTATTAGTAATAAAATAATTTGAAAAATACACCAATAAATTAATAAATCACAGTTTACAGAGGGATACTATCACTGGCTGTTTCTCTGTACAGTAAGTATTACTTTGCTTTATCCACGTTTTGGCTGCCGTCAAATGTAAAATTGATTTCCTGATTTTCTTAAGTGAGTTATAATGCTATTAATGCATGATGTGCTTTAAAAATGAATACAATTGAAAAGGAGATGGGATTAGAAATTGATAGCTGTACCTTCTCTAAAGTTAGAATCCCTATTTCTGATTGCAGTCGGATTTCCGGTCTGTTACTCTGTTGCTCCTTATATTGCTGAAATTCTTTCTCCAGAACCTTATGCTTGTTTTCTGCTTCATATAGCTGTTTTCAAAAACAAATAACCTGAATGTATTTACACTTGGATAACACAGAGCTGAGAGGAACTGTTTTTTGGCCAACAAAACAGATATTACAGTTATAATGTATGCTTATAGCCCCCAAAACTTCTCCAAAGCTTATGAACAGATTTAGAGGGAAAACAGAAAGTGAAAATTATAGTGGATTAAACACAAGGTCCTCTGGTAACATGGTTTTAGCTCTGTTATTTCCTCACGGAGTGGGGTGGGTGGAATTCTTGGGAACAGTACATACACCTTGTGTAGGAAAGTTACTTAACTGCAACTTAAACTCAACAGAATCTAGATATATTATGGGTGGCTGATGTGTATACATGCTGTTGGACTTTCTGGCACAAAATGACACTGATAATTAAATACAAAATGGCTTTAATTATCAATCTCAGTTCTGATTAACTTACAGCATTATAGTTTAATTTCTGTAGTAGTAGTGATACTTCTTACTTTCATATTAAGCATATGTTTTGTCTCCAAATGCACAAAAAGACACTAGCTTCGGGATACAACTTAGAAAACTAATAGAGAGAGAGAGAGAGAATGGGGGAAGGAGAGGGAGAGAGAGAGAGAGAAAGAGAGAGAGAAATCTAAAGTCAAATCAGAGAATTTCAAAACTTCCCTAGTATGTAAAAAAAGGAAGCAAATATTTGAAGATAAAAACGTTATGGTGAGAATGTGGGAGTTAACTTAATGTCTCTATTATGGATAGTACAGCCAGATGTTTGGCTTGACCATTAAAAACAATTTTTAACGTTGTCTTTGTGTGGAAGTTCTTTCTTAGAAAATATGTAGGATTTCTGTTCTTGTTTCAAGTGGGAGAAGAGGAGAACATGTACTGCTTTTTGCTTGGCTTTATCCTTTTGTGTTACCATCAGCTGATGTTGTATGTCTTATATTAACAAATTAATTACTGAATATGAACACAATGCATGGCTTTGATTATGAATGGCTGCAATGAAGTTTAAAACAACATATGTCTAGGAAAAAAATCATTCCTACAAGGCTACCCCAAATATACACATGTACTTGCATACACACAGATGGAAAAGCTGTAGGAAATGAAAAATGTGGATACAATCCACATGACCAAAACAAACAAAAATGTAACAGATACAAAAATGATGTTCTGTGAGGTTTTTAATGTCAAGTCCCTCAAAGTTTAATGCTGATCAATTGAGAAACCAGTGTTAAGTATACAGTTGATCTTCAACTAAAGAAAGGGATCCTTCAGTAAGCAATGCCATTCTTAGACAATTTACAGTAGTGGCCAAAATTGTGGAAACCTTTTGGGAACACACTTTTCCCAAAAGGTTTCCACAGTTTTGGCCACTACTGTAGACATGCATTAAGCAAACTGATAGCACTAATACATTTACTTTTAAAATTTACATCTATTTCTAGTATTAATAATTTAGTTATGTTGGAAAATATAAACAACTCATACTTGTTCTTGTGCACGGTTCTTGTCCTCTTCAAATTGCCTAATTCTTGCCCTTTCCAGCTCAATCTGGTGTGCACATTCTTGTCTGACTCGCCGTATTGTATCTTGAACTTCCTGCTGATTTCGTTCATATTCTGCTTGGAGTTCCTTCTTTAACCGCTGGAGCTTAAAATGAGTTTTTATAAAAGCAGTTTGAAAACACGCATTCACATCTGAACAACTTAACATTTGACATTACTTTATAAATGTGTCCATTTGTTTCTTTGTACTCTCAAAATCACTGCATGTAGCTAATTTTAACTTTTTAATAAACTACAATATCACTTGATCCAGTTATCTTCATCCAGAGATCTTGAAATAGGTTTTAAACATTTAATAAAAATATGCAAAGATATACCTTTGTCAATCAGCAAAAGTTACACATAGAAAGTAAAATATTGTATTTTATGCCAATTTTCAAAGGATCTGTGAAGAATAAAACCCAAATCCATATTGCTGGCAAAAATTACAGTGCAAAAACATCTAAAACAACTGGAAATCACTGTGACAAAAATATTGTTTTTTTAAAAAATGTACTGTACAATGGATAGCATAGTTTGGCATCCATTTACCTCAGTTTCAGCACTGACCAGCTGTTTTTCACGTTTTTCTAAGTCAGTTAAAGTTTTCTGAAGTTTTTCTTCCAAAACTGTATATTCTGCAACCTAAGGCATATATAGAAGAAAGTAAAATAGACAAAATGGGAAACATTGAAATATTTCTATAAATGTAACTTAAATATTGCCTTTTAGTTAATGTCTTGATACTCTAGACATTTGATACTCTAATTAATGCTGTTTTGATACTCTAATTAATGCTGGAGTTTGAAGAAGCAGTTCAGAAAGAGGATTTATTCTTTTGAACTTTGTTGAGGAAAACTAATAATATCACAGTGAGCCAATTGTGCAAAGATGCACAATTAGGGTCCTTCCATACATACTGAATTCTGAAGTATCAATATAGATTATCTGTTTTTCTAACAGTGGCAGACTACCTTAATTTCTGTATCAAAAAAAATATCAAAGGATCCTAGACTATAACTCTCTGTATAATTTATCTAACAGTCTTTCAGACTTGGTGAACCCTTTGTATTTGTATAAAATGAATGAATAAATCATCCTGTTTTTATAATGAGAATAATGCTTCATTGAAGCGTATGTTGACATATCCTGAATTTGTTATATTCTGGGAAGAAGTCCTCACATATATTAATTTGACTTTGAGACACATTTTAATATTCAATATTAAAAATATTTTAATATTTAACATTTATTATTTGAATGTTATATCTGATACATGCTACAAAGAAATGGATGACTGGACAACAGAAATAGATTCCCTGCACCTCTGTTATGGTTTAGAGAAAACAGACATGTCGGCTGTCTTTTTATACACTTAAAAAGGAATAATGCAGCTTAACATGTGAATAGTAATAAAGTCTGTTCTGTTTCCAAAATGAGCTAGTATTTTTATGCAATTTATCAGTTACAGAAAATTCTTCATACTGCTTCTATTTAAAGTTTATCATGGTAAATGGTCTCAGAAGTCAATGATATATGAGAATTCTAAAGTGAAAGCACTTACTTTTTTCTTTACCAAGGCTTCTCTTTCTCTATCCCTTTTTTTCCACTCTTCTGCCAGTGCCTGCATATGAGCCAACTCCTTCTTCTTCAGCTACAAGAAGTGGTTTTTATTTTATTTTTTGGGGAAAAAAGACAACTAACACAGTTCTATCATTAATCTCTGGATCTTTGTTTCCACTTATGATATCATGTACAGTTCAAGTTATCTAATGTAACAAAGAATACTTATGTTATATTTGAAGATCCATTACCAATGGATAGTTCCTCTAGGTGAAAAACTAAATCTAATGAGATCGTTACTGACAACAATCATGTGCACATACACTGTATAATTTGTATTTTTCTGGATTTCATCCTGTTACTTAGTTTAATATGTAGATTATATTGTTTCACAATAAAAAAGTCTATGAATAGGAGATTCTGAGCAGCTAGATCAAAACATCAACAGTAATATTCTGGACTTTCAATGTATGATTGAAAGTCCAGAATATTACTGTTAATGTACATTATATCATAATGAAAATCCATGATCTGTAAGAGAAATTGCCTATCTAAATCCCCAGTCTAGTTAAGCAATTCATGAGAATATCTTAAATTAGATAATTTAAAATCCGAAGGTCAAATCCTGAAGCAACAAAAAGAAAACATTTCTTGGATATCTATCGTGGTCATTTTGTTTTATGTATTCTGCCTATTTATCTCTTGGAAGAATAGCTTTTGTAATTTTACCCCACATTAGTCAAGTGATCAGTGACCTCAAAAGCTCTTATTTGTACCCTAGAATTCAATCATGGATCTCTTTGTTTTAGCATACCTTGGTTATGTCTAAGTTCATTTAACCATTAGATTTGTATCCTGCTTTACATCTAAGAGATTGAGATACATTCATGGCATGCATGAATATCTTCTATTTTTCCCACAACAAATCCTGGACAGATATCTGGCAGTGGAATCTTCAGGATCCTACTGCTTTTTTCAGTATGCTTTTTTTTCAGTATGAAAGCAATCCGCTGCTTTGGTGGCTGGATGTGTGGTATCACCTGGTGAATTACAATGCCTGAAAATGGCCTTAACCCCCCCCCTCTCTCTCCCAGGTCCTAATCCAATACTTTAACCCAGTGGTTCCCAACCTTTTTTTGGCCATGCCCCACCTAAGCATCTCAAAAATCCTGACTCCCCTCTCCCCCCAGTTGACATATAATTCTTACTATTCAAAAAGTGAACTCCTACTCACAGGAGGAAGCCTAAAAGCCCATTAACTTGGTTTAAACAAGGTTCCAATGGCCCCCATTAAAAATCAAATTGCCCCCCTGTGGGGCATGGGTCCCATGTTGGGAACCACTGCTTTAACCAAAACACCACACTGGTTCTCCTCTGTGTTTTTTATCTCTACTTTGTAATTACTCTACATTTAAGTCTTGACAGCCTTTCGGAACAATCTGATGTTTCAGATCTTTCTTTATAGGCACACCGTATTAAGAACCTCCTGCTTCTAGACTTGCCTTCTGCGTTGGGTGTTGTCACAGCTAATGTTTATTCCTCTTTGCTTGTGTTACTTTGCTATCTTTTATGTATCAGCCTGATTTTTATATTAAAGAATTCCAAACCACAGGAAGTATTCATTCACTGTGCTTACCCAACGTTATAGCAAACCCAGTTATATGCTATAGCTAAAGGACTGAAGGTTATTATTTCTTTCACTTGTCTAAGTAGATCCACAGTTTAACAACTATAAATATTATGAAATAACCTGATTCTCAAAAAGATCTTCTTGTAGTTCTTTCCACATTTCTAGTTCAAGTGCTGCTTTATATTCCAGAGTTTCTCTTGGTTCAGTATGGACTTCAGGCTGTACTTTAGGAACACCGAGTAGCTCATCAGCACCTAAACACTAAACATGGGATAAAATAAATACTTTCAAATGATTTCTAATGAAATGCTTTCTCTCTTAACTTGAAATGATACATGTTCATTTACCCGAGAAGAATCAGACACCAGAACTTCATGCATTTTCACAAGTCCATAATCTTCTAGAGTCACGATATATGAAAGATCTGCAATCTTGTTGCTTGGCCTATAAAGCAATAACATATTTCTTTTTTCATTTAGCTATAAAAGAAAGTTTTTGAACTTTCACAATAAAGAGAAACAGAAACATTTTTTAATGATAAAACTACATAGCTATCATATTTTGACATTAAACAGGATTTCCCTCTTAATCATGGAAGTATGTTGTTTTTTAATTTCATTCTTTTATATTGTTGTTCTTAAGGATTGCCTAGAGTCTTCTAAAAGCTTAGGTTCTTACATTTTGACCTGATTTTTTAAAAACTGATGCAAGCTGAAAGACCAATAGTATTTGCAAGATGTGTTACATTTAAACAAAAAGCAGAGAATTATTTTGCATCAGATTTGCTGGTCTATACTCCACTAGGAGACTTAGACGATGACTATTAATCCTATATATTAGCTAGTATTTTAATAATGTATCAAATGTTCTCAAATTCTACTAATAGTTCTTTATCTTAGATATATCCATATATATTTCAATTGTATATAGCCATACATCCTAATTTAATCAGTCCATATACAAGTGCTAATGTTTTAAGAACAAAAGTTTTAGCCTTTTAAAGACACTATTTCTTTTCCTGGACGATTAGGAAGACCAGCTTAAAAATCCCAAGCAATTGTAAAATCTGCTAGTATGGATATAGGTGGACAAATCTTGATGAATTATAGGCTCTTTTAATTGTTTTGGTTGAGTAAAAAAATGAAATTATTACTCAGCAAAACCTTTATTTGCAGTTTACATTCCCCACTCATTTTCATTAATACCTAATAATGCAAGTACAATAAAATATTGAGTATCTAAACATAAGAAAAACAAATATAAATAGGATATCTGAAATTGTCCAACCTAAGCAGAGAACTATAGTCACTTCATTACATTAGAAAATTGAAGAAAATAATTATTTCCCTGCGTCAGTGGCTATAAAACTAATTAGATCTGAAGCAGTGCCATCTAGTGGCTATTATATTCAGCTACACTGCGATTCACAATTTATCTTACTAGCAAAACTGGAATATCAAATCTGAATGATCAACTACGGTAGAATTTGGAATTCAATTCCAAATATTCTCCTAAAATGAAAAAGGTGTACAAAGTACAAATGCATTATATTAAGTTATTAAATGAGTATTAAACAATGAAATAATTTAATAAATATTACATCATTAAAAACAATTTGTAAACTTGAAAAACAGAAAAGTAAAAGCTTCAGTGTAATCCTACATAAAACTAAACACTGCATTTTAATTACAGCTACTGTAGTCCCGATCATATGACATAAGGAAGGTTGCAATAGCCTTAAGTGTGATCGGTCATAAAGTTATTTTTCAACACCATCAAAACTGAAGCAGCTGCTAAGTGGGGAAGATTGTTAAGCAAGCACTACCTATATAATGCAGAATGTGTCGATGGCAGTGTTGGTCAACCGTAGCAACTTGAAGATGTATGGAGTTCAACTCCCAGAACTCGTCCAGCCAACCTGAGAACTGAAGTCCATACATCATATTCGTTGAGGTTGAGAAACACTGATCCAGGCTATTAAAAAGAATTGGCTTTATTGCAGGAACCCCAATTTTTCAAAATATCTACCCTTGTGCTGCTGTAATAGGAACAGTTTCACTGAAGGTCTGACGCCAACACTGCTCGCTATTTCCTCCTAGAAAACGTGTTTTTTCCATAGACAAAACTTTTGAAAGCTGGAGTCTTGCAACTCCTAGAAGCAAGTCTTTAGTTGTTTTATCTTTATGCCACAATTCCACCAGCAATGGTAACCTGAAATGTAGGAAGAATAGGTAATTTACAAGAAACTACTTTTTTGTATGTCTTCCCCTACTTGTCTCAATGGAAGTATGCATCTTTTATTTTTCAAATGCCACTTTGCATGGAATTAAGGTGAAAGCTGTAAGTAGTCTAACCCAGTTATACAGAAGAATGCAAGAATGCAGTAAAAACTATTTTTTCCACAAGTTAAAGTACTTTAATTAGATTGTTTAGTTATAAACAAATAAGCACAAATAAATTAGATTGTTTAGCTTTCAATATATAAATAAATGCAAAAATGCTTTAAAAGTACAATCACTTGAAATTTAAAGAGCCTTTAAATTTAAAGAGCCTTGGTAGTACAGTGGTCTAAGGCACCCTGTTATTAAGCTAGTTAT
The DNA here is from genome assembly GCF_059756535.1 of Pantherophis guttatus. Classification (NCBI taxonomy): domain Eukaryota; kingdom Metazoa; phylum Chordata; class Lepidosauria; order Squamata; family Colubridae; genus Pantherophis; species Pantherophis guttatus. Next base: position 55,105,664 of record NC_142064.1, read on the forward strand.
TAAGACCAGCTGCCTTAAATTACTGCAGGTTCGAATCTCGCCAAGGCTCAAGGTTGACTCAGCCTTCCATCCTTTCTAAGGTAGGTAAATTGAGGACCCAGCTGTGGGGTCAATAAGCTGACTTTGTATAAATATACAAAAGAATGAAGGCTATTGCTTAGCGCATTGTAAGCCGCCCTGAGTCTCCGGAGAAGGGCGGCATATAAATCAAAATTAAAAAAAAAAAAAGATACTCATATTTGTGATTTACCCAATTGCTGTGGCAATTCATCCTAAAAGAAATCCAAGTACTACAATATATTTTTAGACTTCATCTGCCATTTTACGTTTTACGATTCTAAAAATAGGAGGCAATTCTAGATTGGAACTTCAAGGCAGTTGTTATTTTAATTTTTCCATTCCTAAATGTTTAGCTATTGACATTTGAAAGCTCATTGTAATATATTTGCATTGTCACAGCAGATGTCAGGGTTCATAAACACACACTGATATATTTACTTTTTCAATTAACAAGTATTATTTCCTAAGAGTACATTCAATTTAAAATAAGCATTGCTAGTTTTATAGGCTTCAGTTGTTTAACCTGGGTCACTACATGATAAAATACAGAATCCTTTTCATGACAGTAGCAGGCAAAGACTGGAATATTAGACATATAGTGAAATCCTTTTTTCCACCATGAATTTCCTTAGCTGGCATGCTCCTCCCAAGAATAACCTTTTTTTAAAAAAAATGTGCCTGTTGGTGGCTACAAACAAGAACGACCTTTTAACCAGTTAGGGCTTGATGAACAATATTAGTAACAGCACCAAAGAGTTGAATAATAGTACTGATATATCAATAACCAAAACCTCCTCCTTCCAAGATTAGAAGCACAAATCCAAATGTCCATTAAATTGTTGAAGCAGGAGAAAAAAGTTAAATTGATATGGCTATAAGGGCCTCCATGTTGTGTTAACAGAGAAACATTGTTTAAAATGGCTGTGTTCCAATATACAGTACAGATTTTTTATTTACCTGCACTGGATGGTATGCCCGGGAAGCTTCTGCTATGGAGCATGAAATTCTGCGTAAGAATCTCTTGATGAGTGAATGTGTTTAGGTTAGTCTTAATGTTATTCTTAAATACCTCTATGCAGATAGGAGTAGTAACTTGAATCATCAGGCTTGCTTTTAAAAAGTCGTTATTTGAGAAATTGCAACGGTAATGAGCAAAAAGTACAACAAAAAGTGTGCTTAATGATTTTGAAAATCCAGACAACTGGACTATGTACAAGAGTCTAAAACAGTTTGAATGGGGGCTGCATTGCAACCTAAGGTCCACACTGTTTGTAATCAATCTATATCCCAACTGCTAAAGCCAAACTTGATCTAGGTGAAACAGTATCCCCGATTGAGAAGGTTCAGCCTGATGTAGAGAGCCCATGCACAGCTCCTGTAACTAAATATAGAAGTCTTCTGGGCCACTTAAAAGCTACCAGGATGATTTCTACCTTCTCCAGATACTGTAGAGAGGGGAGTAATAAGAAGATACATGGTAGATAATTTTGATAATTTGTTTTTAGAGCATCCTAGGCTAATGTTTCTTCTATGAAGAATCTGGAAAGGAATTGGGACAACTTGCAGCTGACTAGCAATGCAGGTCTATTTAAAGTTTGACAAACCTCATGGTGATCTCAGTAGCATTGGAGGACCTATTCTTCAAGATTTACTTTGAATAGACTGAGTCAATGTTCTGTTCAATCATCTGCCTGACATGTACGGTTTCCAAGGAAAACAAGGAATTGCCTTTCAGATCCCCGGGGAAAGAATACTGGGATCAGAGGCAGATTCAGGGAAAATTACTCGTCTGATCTAGCAACAGAAATCCAGATGGAGGGTGGTCCCACCAATCTCATGGTGAGGGAAATATTCTTCACTATGCTGCTCCAATTCATCTGGTTTCAAAAAAGGATTAACCAACATTACAGCCAAAGGTAGTAGCCCCTGCCTCCTCCTATGCAACTGACAAAAATACTTCTTGGTATGAGTAGGAGGAATAGACTGAATGATGTTTCCCAACAAGGGTGTGTTTGGAGGACTTAACTGAAATAGCAACTCTAGCCATTTAAGACTCTTCTGATATGATCAGAAAGTCAGGGATTTCCTGGATTGTCAGAGGTCCAGACAGAAAAGAGAAATTGAGATTTTAAAATATGGATGTAGAAAAATAAGAAAGTGTAAATTTAGTGAAGAGTAAAAACTGGATGGGACATTGTTCTCTAAGTGATACAAAAGAAAATTATTTGATCTTGCCTACTGGAGCAATGGTAAGATATGTTTCAATCAGAAATGAAGACATTATTAAATACTATCTTGGCTCTGGAAGTGGCAGTGGGAAGCACAGTACTGACCTGGTTCATTTCCTTTCTGCAGGCAGGTACCTCTTGATGTTAATTGGGAGTGAGAAGGTCCTGTCCTCAACCCTAGCTATGTAGAGTTCTGCAGGGTTTCGTAGTAGTCTCTCTACTCCTTTTTAATATCTACATGAAGCTGCTGAGTGAAATAATCTGTTGCCATGGGGTGAGGAATGCTGATGATACTGTTATATATCTCTACCCTGGGGCAGATATGTGGTTGACATTTTGTCCTAATGTGGGAAGTTGCAGGGGTTTGTATGGGGAGCTTCAGCTGAACTCTGGCCAGACTGTTTGGTTCTGGATTTGGAGGCCTTCTGGTTCTGGGACTTTACCATCTTTGGAACTGGATGAAGTGGCACTGCCCCAGACAGACCCAGTGTGCAATATGGGTTTCTTCTAGACTCACAACTCCTATTTTGCACAGTTTCGTGTTGTGTATCACTTGTGCCCCTTCCTGGAATGTAAAGCTCTACTTAGTCACTCATACACTCACTTTCAGAATAGATTATTGTAACATGCTCTATTATATTATTATTATTATTATTATTATTATTATTATTATTATTATTATTATTATTATTATTATTATTATTGTTTAAATTTTTATACCGCCCTTCTCCCAAAGGACTCAGGGCGGTGAACAGCCAGGATTAAAATACATACAATATGAAAATTAAAATAGTTTAAAAAATAATTAAATCAATTTGGCTTCCCCAATTTAAAACCCCTTACCCATAAAATTAACCCATTAAAAATGTTAAGCCAGCCTGGCTTGCTGAAATAAGAAAGTCTTCAGCGCTGGCGGAAAGTACCGAGGTCCGGGATCAGTTGTATCCCTGGTGTAGCTCGTTCCAGAGGGCGGGTGACCCCACAGAGAAGGCTCTCCCCCTGGGGGTCGCCAGGCGACATTGCTTGACCGACGGCACCCTGAGGAGACCCTCTCTGTGGGAGCGTATTGGCCGGTGGGAGGTTATCGGTGGCAGAAGGTGGTCTCGTAGATACCCAGGCCCTAAGCCATGGAGCGCTTTAAAGATGAGAACCAATACCTTGAAGCGCACCTGGAAGACTACCGGAAGCCAGTGCAGCTCGCGCAGGAGAGGTGTTACATGGGAGTGCCATGTCTCCCCCATAATCACCTACGCGGCCGCATTCTGGACCAGTTGGAACTTCCGGGTGCTCCTCAAGGGGAGCCCCATGTAGAGAGCATTACAGTAGTCCAGGCGGGAAGTAACGAGGGCATGAGTGACCATGCATAAGGAGTCCATAAGGAGTCCCGATCCAGAAAGAGGTGCAACTGGCATATCAGGCGAACCTGATAAAAAGCCCCCCTGGCCACGGCCGTCATATGCTCTTCTAAAGACAGCCTTGCATCCAGGAGGACGCCCAAGTTACGAGCCCTCTCCGTGGGGGCCAATGACTCGCCCCCAATAGCCAGCGATGGCACCAGCTGGCTATATCGGGACGCCGGCAACCACAGCTACTCGGTCTTGGAGGGGTTGAGTCGGAGCCTGTTCCTCCCCATCTAGACCCGCACGGCCTCCAGGCACCGGGACATCACTATAGAGGGCTGCCCTTGAAAAGTATTCAGTAGCTTCAGCTGGTGCAATTGAATTTTGCACCTTAATTTTATCTGTACTTGGAAGTTTTTACCCATTTTTCATTGTTTTTAATTTATGCTGTTATTCATGTCTTTATATGGATTTATTATAATGGTGTAAACTATCCAGAGTCACTTTGGTTGGTGCGTAAATTTAACAAATAAATAAAATTATTAAAATCAATACTTTCTCTGCTACAAATGTAGCATTACATAAATGTAATGCTACATTTTCATTGTAGCATTACAAAAACTATTAGTTTATGCAATGGCATACATATTCTTATCTTTGAAAGTAATATCACAAACTTCTGTAAGGCAATTAGGGTCCCAGTCTCTTATCTGCCACCTGGCTGATAATGATGACAATTTGATCTATTTTTTTCTGCTCATTAATCTATGATTGGCATAGGTCAATTCAAAGTTGTAAATTCTGCTCCCCATAAAAAAGGTAGGATCACATACTTTTAAAACAACCATAATTTCTTTTTAAAAACACATTGTACAAACATAGGGACAAGATACATACGCTATCTGAACAAACAAGTGATTTAGAACACATTTTAAATGGTAAACATCTTAGTATGGGAAACTTAGCTTGCATAAAAGTGAATATATTAATGTATCTATTATTAAAAGAATCTCAGTACATAAGTTACCTGCAAAAGGTATCTTGAAGCTGATAGGGCATAGTTGCAAAATCAAATGCACAGTAAGACTGTGGAAGAAATACTTCCATGTTTTTTCTTACTTCCACAGGAGGATTTGTCATAATGGGTGCAGCACTGCCAAAAAATGGGTATGAATATCTATGGAGGAAAACAAAATTAATATCAAATCAACCTGACCAGTAATTTTAAGCAAATTTCAGGAAATATATTATAAATTCAAAGTACTAATAGCTTAATAAATCTTTGAACTTGAAAATTTCAATATTCAATATTAATTACAAAATTTGTCAGGGAGACTGAAGTAATAGTAACCTCACTACACATCTGAATGTGTAGGTCTTATTGTATTGCAATACATTCAGAGAAGATTGAGCAGAATTCTATTTTTGAAATGGGGATTCCTTGATATAGCCACGCAGTTTATTTGATTTTGGCCTAATGTAACCTGTCAATCAAATATAACAAGCTTTATGACTTACTGATAAAATTAACCAATTGTGGTTTATTCAACAAACCATGGTGGAGTCAGACATATAAAATCAGTCTACATAAATGTGATCTTTGGGACCATTTTGAAGGGATGTTATCTCCCTATAAATGGGGTAGAATTACAGCCTCTTGCTCCTAAAAAATATCCAGCTCCTGCCCACCTAGCAGTTCGGAAGTGTGCAAACATGAGTAGATAAACAGGTACCAATTCAGTGAGGCTCATTAACGAGGACATGAAAGGAGTCCCAACTTGGTATCCCCCTGGGCAACAGTGATGTCAGTGGCTAATCCTTTCAACCAGGAAGTGCCTTGGTACTTTCAACATGAATGGGACAAGACTCCTAAAAAGTATTATTTAGTTTGCACTAAAGGCTTTTCTTGTTCTGATGGCTATTTCTAAAATGTTAACATATAAAATCTAGTACATCATCTGATGGCATCACCATTCTGTTCTACATTTTTTATCAGGTTGAAAACAAGATCAAATTGAAGTCTGTAAGGGTGGTGATGTTTTGAATATGCATATCACAATTTAGTCTAATATTAAAGACTTCAGGGGAGATATCTTTTATTTGGACTTTTCTGCTCCTCTCTTCTCCTATAAAAAATATTCTTCCCTGTATTTGTATCCCAAGAGGTATTCAATTTCTAATGGAATGATCATGTCCCAAATCACATCACATACGACAGAATACTAAAAGATGTCAGGCAAAAGTTATATGCTTCTATTACCACTTAGTGATTTTCTATCTGGAAATAGATAAATATGTAAGTGGCTACAGCAGTATTTTCAGTTGTAAAAATGTACATAAAAGGAACTTTCAGAAAAACTGTTTGCAAAAAGAAACCAGAATATCTGCATTCTTTAAGAGGTACTTTTCCATAAATACTATTTGTGTTGACATGGTATGTTAAACCATAATTTGCTTTAAACAGAATTTCCTGAATAATCCATAAGTAGATCCTAGATTAGTAACTAAACGAAGCTTAGCTATACTTTACTACTAATAATGCCTCATATAATATTCTACAACAGAATCTAGCAAAGCACATCATGATTTAGCTTAAACTCAGCCATAGTATGAGAAAACCAAACCAAAATAGTGTTGGCCTATAGCTCAAAGAAAAATGCAATTAACGATGACTAAAACATTATTATTATATTTTCCTTGTACATCATTCTATTGTTAAGCCCAAATCTCCAATTTAGCATCCTGGTTGGCCGATTTATTGCTTTTTATCTCAAAATGTTTAGAATCATAGCAAAGACACACTAGTATCAAAAATAATTGTTTCTTACAATATATCAGAAAGAGATGACTGTGAACAATCTCAACATTTCTAGGAGAAAACAACGTATTTAAGGTTTTAGTATTTTTAACAAGAAAATATCCTCCAAAGAAAGGAACTCCCATAAAATAGTTTTTTCATACAGTTTTTACTTAAGATCTAGATCTATATATTAAAATTTTACATTGTTTTATATAACATAAATAAAGCATGCCTTCCCAATGAATTACAGTGTAAAGCTTTCATACCTTAACATACAATTAACAGGAAATCCAGCATCCAGATTATGGATAGCTTTTAAATCTACTGAAAAACAAAAATGATGGGATGATGCAGGAACAGCAATTTTTTGCCCTGTAGTGGATTCAGAAGTACTGGGATGTTGAGTCTGAGAAGCAGGCATTTTACTTTTCAAAGCTGCAAATATAAACACAAAATTTATCTTTAAAAAAGTGTTAGCTTTTATTCCAATAAAGACTTCTCAATCTTTGATATACTGTTGTAACAGTTTTAAATAAGTGTAAGTTACTATTACTCTAAGGTGCAATGACTCAGCAGTTACAGACACTGAACTTGTCAGCTGGAAAGCTGACAGTTTGGGTTCGAGTTCTGAGTGGCCCATGAAAGGATGAGTTCCCATTACTTGCCCCAGCTCCTGCCAACCTATTGGAAGGCTAGTATTTACAAAATAAATTTCCAGATTTCAAGAGGTTTTTATGTAAGGGCAAAATCATATAAAGTACCTGCACATTACTGTATTCTGTTTACATAGAAAAAAACTAGTGTTTTTATGCTAACAATCTACTTTAAAATGAAACTTGAAACCTACAACCATAACCAGATGATGCTCTCAAACTAAACATAAAGGGATTCCATAGGTAGATTATAATCACCTGCTGACTCTTTCCATATACTCAGAGCTTTTACAATGTTTTAAATTAGATTAAATAATTGTGCAGAGTAACATTTTTCTCTATGATGCTGTCAGCCCTGAAGGCCATCTTTTCTTTGGAACTTCAGGGCTGCCACATTTAGTGTCTGGGAAAACGGGAGAGGGGATTTGCAAGGAGTTGGTGAAGATATATAGCCATAACAACATTCTTTTCCCTGAGAGTCAAGGACGTTCAGCCTGCATCTGGGTAGGAGTGACTGGGGGCTGTCTTCTGGGTAGGAGTACTGGGGGCTGACTCCAGTTCGGATGGTGGATTGATTGGATCATGTGATGGACATGTGGATGCAGGGGATGGTTCTTTGACTTTCTTTTGGGTGGGGGAAACCCAAGAAATGTCAGATTCGGGTTTTCCCAGAGGTGCCAATATGACATCTCTAATAAAATGAATCTTTGAGGAATTGCTAGCCTTGGAGTCTTCTTTAGTTGGGGGTATTACTTGGAACCCTGCTATAAAACAACATACAAGGCAAGAATAACTTTGGGGTAGAGATAATAATTAAGTTACAAGAAATACAAGAAATTATTACCTTTTTTCTGTAATTTTGGATTTCTGTCATACTGAATACTTTCTACTTCACTTTCTGTAGCATCCTCTTTTATGGGAGGAGAATGTTGTGTCTGAGGTAGGATATCTTGAGAGCCATTTTCAGGTCTCCCTTCTTTATCATGTGTTGGAGATGAATCTTTTTTCACATTTTCAGTCTCAGCCTTTGCAGCTGGTTGGATTATAGGCTGAACAAACCAAAAGCAAGATTTATGATTAGCATTAATTTCATTTTCATGTAACAGTGATCATCACTATATTTTTATTGCATTCTATGTTTTAAATAGTAACACAAAGTATGTAACAAAAAATGGGCTGCACCTGACAAACTCTGTCATCCTTTTGAAGTGATACTGAAACCCCAACAGTAGGTGCCATATCCAAAGGCATGGGTGGCAGTTTTTGCCGAGCTCTATTAGGTGGAACAAGAATAAATGCTCCTTCTATAGCTACTGGATGGTGGCAAATTTCGGCACTTCCTTTCTTTAATAAGCTAGTTAAAAGAATTTCAGTACTTCCAAGAGATTGATCCCCACAGCAGAGATGAATCTAGAAGTCAAAAGAGTATTATGAGGAGAAAAATCATACTGATTAGTCATATTTAAAGAATTTACACAATCATCTCCAAATGCAAACACTATTCTTTAAATATAATGCACAAGAATTTCTAATGAATCTTAGATTAACTTCTTATGGAAGCAAAGATTCCCTAGAATTTGATCTTCCTCAGATTGTCTTATTTTCTAAAATCCCTAATGCTTCAAGTAACAATTTAGCAATAGCTTCAAATAATCATGTTATAGGACAGGAGTCACAACTCACAACCCATACAAGGACAGCAAAACTGATCCAGAGATTAATGGTACTACTAAACCAGGGAGAGACATGCTAGATCATTTCTACTTAAACAACCCACAAGCAGAAGGAAATGCTGCCTGCCATTAAAGTATAACAAGAATATCACCAATTCTGCTGATGCATGAGCCTATTGAATTATAATGTTGCTTTTCTGTAGGGCCAAAACTTTTGCACGCATGCTAGACTGGATTGTGATTAGTCCACAGGATTATTTCAGATTCTAGAACAACTATTAAGGTTTAAATATTGTCACACAAATTGTGAAAATGCTTACCTGCAACTTTGAGTGACCAAAAAAATAAGCTCTTAGAACTTCAATGGTGCTGCGTATTCTAACAGATGCCCTTTCTGGTTCAAAGTTTGGATTCATCAGGTCAGTAAATGGTTCATTGGTAACGTCATTACCAAGTAGTGAATAGTAAAAGAAGAACTCAGGCTTTCGTTCTGGAATTTTCACTGTGGTAGGTATTAACTATTGTGAATGTAGAGGGAAACACAAAATAGACTGTGTCCTCAGACTGATTATTTGGAACTATGACCATTCATTTGCACTTCCATTATAAAGATTCTTCCACATTGTACGAAATTGATTTAGGCATTTAAATATTTAGCAAATATAAAACCGGAGGACTCAAAGATAAGAGTAACCATTAGCTCCTGCTCATCAATTTTTTAGCTACTCCCATCAGGACAGAATACAGTTAATTTATATTTTTAGATTTTAGAGCAAGAAAGAGAAGGAGACAGATAATAGGACCATGTATACTGCAAATATGATTTGAAGTGATTCAGAATTTGCATAATCCAGTCCCACTAATACTCATTAAAGCTGCTTGTCTAATTCTAGGCTTCTGCGCAAGCGATGTGACCATTGAAAGAAACAATTAAAGTTAATGAAACACAAATCAGTTATATGGACAGCTGAAAAAAAATATGGGCAGCTTTAATGAGCAGAGGTGGGTGCTATGCAATAAGGTCCAAAATATTTCTTTCTAATAATTTTAAAGAGTATATAGAATCCCAAGTTTGATAATATTACAAAGTCATCATGCACTGTGAAGATCATGCTTTATAAAATTAACCACTAGGTAACCAAATAAGAATCTGCATTCACTACAACAACCCATTTAAAAACATAAATCAATAGTATTACCTGTTCTAACTGTGTAGCAAATGCAATAGTAACTGACAAAACAAAATAGTCACGACAATATTCTGCTGGTCCAATTTGATGATAACCTTCCTCTTCATTTAGCACAGGTACAAGATTTTTGGGGTCCAATCCAGGAAACTGAAAAGATACTTTAAAAAAGAAGAAATTTGACTTGGATTTTCTGAACAAAAAAAATTGATCTGAAAGTTGAATAGATAACAGAAGTATTAATAGGTTATTATGCTGTGAACACACCTAAGACCAATTTGGTCACTGCAGTTTACAAAAGTTGTGTCTCAAGAAAACTAAAACATTTCTTAGTAGATATAAAAAAAACCGTATAAATTTATCCCACATTTGTGTATGTGTTTATGTGTGTGCATATATACTATTTATAGTTTGATAGGTAGGTAGATAAATAGTTAATAGATGCTAGGTAGGTAGGTAGATGGGTAGATATATATTTAATTTTTGTGTGTAATACATATACACACACTTATATATACACATAACATTTTTAAACCCTGCCTTTTAACTCATTTGCATTCATAATCGGTCAGTTCTTTACCAACTTGGAATAATTTAACATAATTTTGTGTTGAAAGTGATTCATAAAAATCACGGTTTTTATATTGTAAAACATTTCCATATATTCATTCCTGTGAACTAACAAGGGGGACTGCAATAAAATATCATACCAGTTTAACTGAAGGTCATGAGTGCAAACAGAAGTTATAGCACTGTTCACAGACAGCGGGCACAATGCCTGGGTTTTATAAACTGGCTTTACTAGGTTACACAAATTGACTATAAATCAAATTTAATATGAAGAGTGCAAGAAAATGTTATGAAGCATATGGATGAAAAGAAATTCCACCATATGAAATACAGAATGCATTAAGATTATACTTTGCTAAAATTTCTAACAGAATATAAAAAATATTTAGGACAGAGAATATAAAAGTATGAAGAGTAAAACTGTTGAATCAAGTTTAAGTAGAGTAACTGTACACATGCTGAAGAATTATTTAAAAATAGCAGTAAGATTTAATTATAAAATTAAAATTCCAACACAGAAAAAAATAGTAGATATGCGACCAGTTTATAATTCTAATAACTTAATTTTTAAAGTAAATTAGTCTGAATATATTGACATATAAGAAGACACAATCAGAACTACCATTAAGAGAGATAGAATGGAATCTCTTCTGACTTTGAACAAACTTTATTAAAAATGAAATGAATTCACAAGATAAATAAATCAGTTTAACGTATTTCGCAAAGACATAACTCTATATAAACTTCTAAATAAAAATTATTAACCAAGATAGGACTGAGCAGACTTTTGACTTAATGGGTCTACTTAAAAATCTAATCTGGAGATCTATCACCTGAATAAGTAAAATCAAATAATTAAATTATATAGACATATATTTAAAATTAATAAACTAGTGTAACTACACGAAGCTGACAAGTTATTTTTAGGCACAAAATAACGTATTCAATAGAAATAATAACAGAAACAAGTTTATAAGACATTTGTATGACAAATTTGCCAACCATTTCTGGACCTAGAATATTCATAGATTTATCACAATTCACAGAATTTTTGCTGTTTTCTATGAAAAAAAAGCATTTATTTTACTACTAACCTGCCATTTCTCTGGGAGGTGCTTCCCTTGCTTTAAAACCATCGATGGATGCTTTGGTGTCAGTTTCTAACATCAGATTTAGTTGCAATTCAGGCTTAAATTTTGTGTATCTGTTGCTGAGTAAAGGATACCATTTTGGTGGCTGTAGCAATTTTATTGAAAAAGAGATAAATAATATGCTTACAATAAAGAAATAATAATAAGAACCATAAAATAATACATTTGCAGTGCAGCAAGATAAATTAAGCAGTTAAGCAAAAATATATTAAAAGAGTTCAAAAAAATAAAATTAACAAATAATTATAAGTAGTCATTCTCTTTTCATTACAATAACTATATAACAACAAAAAAAAAAAATCAGATGTGCAGTATATAGGCATTTATTAATCTATTCTATGTGTTACCGGTATCAGTTTTTAGTTCAATTTCCCTAAACCAAAAACGATTAAGCAACATGAATATATTATTATGGTCTTAAATTAGAGACCTACGAAAATTGAAATAAAATGTTTTATTATGGTTTACTCCATTTTTGCATAAGCTTAATAATATTTCATCAGCTTTTATTTCCATTAACACTGAAAAATTTTCTAAGAACAGATAGTCTCTTCCAAAATAGCACCGAGTATACTTTAACATTAGATCTTAAGGGTGTCTTATAGGAAAAAGATTTAGTAAAGTTGGTCTATGACCACACTTACATATTTGCCTGAATAAATCATACAATGTACCACACTAAAATATCCATATTTGTCTGTATTTTAGCCTGTAAATCCAACGTAGTTTGAATTATATGGTCAATAGTTAAGTGTCAAGCTTATAGATTAACAGAATTGGAAGGGACCTTATAGGTAGGTCATAGTTGACTATGGGCTTCAATAAACTCTGATTAAATCACTGTATAGCATATTGTATGAATATGCACATTGCATAATTTAGTTAATCTAAAGCCCAGTTTCACTAAAGCAATATCTTTTCTATACTGCTTTATATTACAGGTGGAATCCCAAACTCCTGTACTGGGAAAGTTTCTATCACTCAAAAAGCTAAATGATAGAAAGTCAAATCACATTCTTTCCTGTGTCTATGTGGTTTTTTTTCCTTTAAGGAGAATTATATGTAATTATCAATTATTTGAAAGCTCACCAGTAATCTGAAATGGTATAATCCAAACATATACACTCAACTCTGTGCAAAGTTAAGTCTGGTAATACATTATTACTTAATCCAAATCAAAACAACTTAAATATGGAATACCAGAAAGGAAACCTATTTTATCATGAAATAGATACAGAATTACAAATACCTGCTTTTTCTCTTGAGCAGTTCTTAAATCTAGCACAATATAACCTATCGTCTCTTTAACTGAAGATAGAGAATCCAAAGCAAAGCACTGCAACTTGACAGGTGTACGCTGTAATCTGTACAAAATATGAATCCCATGCAAGAATTGTTAGCCTTTATATCATATTTTGATTTTATTTCTTTTTTCTATTGTGAGTTTGAATGCAATTATCTTAATATTTTACGTATATCAGAAACAACTATACTAATTAAAAGTATTCTCTCACAAGAACAAAGAGCGTTTACTACCATTTTTATTCAGAAGAAATACAATCTAGTGTTTAAAATAATCTTTTCCCAAAGGATGAATGGATAGAAGAAAACAGATCTATTAGTTTGTTCTAAGCAAATCTATGATAATCTTCCCATTAAAAGAAAAATAAAACTGGAAGCATAAAAGATTTATCTTTATTTTAGATATATGGTAATAGTTAACAATCACATATTCCGTTACAACATTTATTTCTTCTATTGAAAAGACATTTGAAAAAATAACAACCATAGGAAACAACTGATCTCTTGTGTCTCATTTACAGCATTGTCACAGATCAACTCACTATAATTATTATTAAAAAAAATTCCAAGACCCTAAAGCAGGTCAATGTAATTAACCGATTCACAACTTTTTGAGAAATAACCTGTGTTGGTGAAGTGCTTTCCTATCAAGTTCCCAAGCTAACTCCGTGGCAAATTCTGGTTGATCAGTATGTTCTACAGGATCTGTAGCTAAATGTTCGCCATCAAACTTTGCTTCTACTACCAGCATACGCTTTGGACGTTTTGGGAAATAACGCCCTAGGGAAAAAAAGAAAAGAAAAATACATTTAAGAAGCTGTTAAATAGAAAAACTGTACTGTGCAATCTGATTCAAATTTTCAAAAACTATTCTTTAACCACTGCATAACTATATCTTCTATGGATTGGTTTCAAATAAATTTTGAAAAAACAGTTTATCCCAATTATACCTAGCAAAACTTGATTGTGTCTGCAACGGACAGTAACTCAGATGATTGGTTCAAAAATGTAATGCTTGTGTTTACATATTCTGCTAAGACAAATTCTAGTTTAAAGGGAACAGGTAGCATGCTGTAGCATGCAGCATAAATAATCCATTTCTCTATTACTATTGAGCTAACATAGAAACTCATGTATTTTGTTTAGCATAAAATGTTAACAGGAAATGCTGCCTCATTTGTTTTATCAAATAAAAGGAGTTCCTGGTTTTCATCTTTCCAGTTTGTACATATTGCTACAAACCACAAAGCTTCCATGGGTCATTTCTTTACTTACGCTAGCAGAAGTGGGAAAGATCAAATTCATTCATACTAAGCCAAAATTCTAATTAAGAATAAAGTACAAATACAATTAGGGACCAGGTTTATAGCAGTTACATATTTAAATGCTCCAGATTACATTTTTCCAAGAGAAATGGCCAATACAATGTGAAGGAAAACACTGACAGAATTTACAGACTAATGTATGAACTTTTTTCACAATATATCAAAACTAACGCATGTATGTGGCTGTACTCCCAATTCCTCAGAGACTAGCCCAAACTCATATTGTACAGCAGTAATGACACGTGCCAAAGTGGTATGCCACAATGTTTTGGGTGATGTATCAGTATTCATCAACACACAACTATTTATGAAAGCATATCCATTCTCATACAATTTTTGATGGATGCAGAGGAATAGGATGAGTTCTTACACAACCTTTGAAAATTGCACGAGAACAGGGCATACTTTCACAGTTTTAGGAAGCTGAGACCATAGAACAGCATTCTCCAAAGCTGCTTCAAGAAAGAAGATCTCATGCAACCCACATCAGCCTCAGGTAGGACAGTGAGGGCATGTCAACAGAAAGAGAATATTGCCTGAGGGGAAGTGGTACACAACTCATGAGCCATGGGAAAGGGCACAATGTGACTGAGAAGCAGCAGTGGCATTAGGGTTGAAGTCAAAGCCATCTACTTCAGACCTAGTCTCGGGTGCCTCTGTTCAGGGTGGCCTAAATGGTGGCAAGAGAGAGAGAGAACGGTTTCTCTTTTGTTTGGGATTGGATGTGACATGTCAGCAGAGTCAAGTTAGGCATTTTCCAAATTTTTGATATTCTGACCCCAAAAAGTTTACCATTATTGTCCTATAGTCTCTTAAAGGTTCCTGCAGGAGAAAAGCATCAGTCTATTTTTGCTTACTCTGGAATATAAGTCTTAAGTCTTGCCTGATAACACACTCTAGGACAGTGATGGCTAACCTTTTCTCGCCCGAGTGCACAAAGCGCGCACACCCAAACCCTCAAAATGCAATGCATGTGAGGCCCCCCCGCATGTGCCCTGCCCCCCGCACATGCCCTGCCCTCATGCATGTGCATGTGCCCCCCCCCCACATCCGCAACGCCCCCTGTGCCTGCATGGCAGAGACCTGAAGGCCAGCTGGAGGCATGCATGCATGCGCAGCGGACCTGAACTGGGGTGATGGCTTGCGTGCCATCAGAGAGGGCTCTGTGTGCCACCTCTGGCATGCATGCCATAGGTTCGCCATCACGGCTCTAGGACAACAATAGAACTATAAAACTGACCAACATGGTATTCTATCTATTTGGTATGGGGCTTCCAATATGTCAATCAAGAAAATGGTTAAAAATTTTCTCCTGTTTTATTAGCTGCCAACTGAAGCTAGGAAGCAAGGCAGCACATCTTCAGGCTGCACACAAATCAAGCAGATAATCTATGAAGCAGAGGGGAGAGGAATTCTCTTTTGCTACAGCTATTCTATCCATCAGCTCTGTAGAGTACAAGTACAAAAACATATCATACAGATTCTTCCAGCATTCCCTCGAGCAAAAATCCAAACCACCTGCCAAAACAAGTTTTATAATCTATGAAATTCTGAAATTATATGATCACATAAACATATTGCGGCAGAAATCTTATGTATATTTAGGACTACTTTAAGTACCACTGCAATGTAAAGTCAGACCCAGCTCTACTGTATGGGTAAATAAATGCACTATAGATCAACTCACCAACAAAATTTGAGTAATATATAACCAAAAAGTAATTTGTAAAGCATTTGTCACTACAAAAACTACCATGTGAAGCATGAGTTTATTGTGGAAACCCATAATGTAACAAGAATTCCTCATGCTTAACTCTAATGTAGTAACTAAACTAAAAATGGACAAATCCATATTTGCCTAAAAGTTTAAGTAATGTGACTTCAGACCATGCTTATTTACCAATTTGTAGAGTGACAAGAATCAATGTATTGATTTGATTGTCTGTTCCAATATAATCTCCCATAAATTGGAGACATCAATTAGATCACCTCTGAAGTAGGAAAGTCTGAATTATAGTGTGAACAATGTGTAACAACTGCTATTATAGACTTAATAGTCTAAAAACAACACTATATGTATTTTTCCTTCCTTATTGTGTTTTCCAGTACAGCCTGCCTTTATGTTTATAGTACAATGTTTTTTTGGCCAGAAATCCACTAACCAGATATCTGCCATTAACGGGAAAATGTGGGGACAATTTTAACCACTGGAAACTATTTAATAAATTCCTAATCAAATATGAAAAAGGGAAAGATTGTTGCCTATAGGTGCTATGTAGGAAATTATTTATTATTTTATTAAATATACAAGAGTGCCCAACCCTGTAATGACTATGGGTAAAATAAAGATTTCCTCACAGTGTTCCCTCTCATTACCTCACATAACACACATTTCAGGACAGCACCAAGCTGATGAAATAATATTTTAGAATATTGTTGGCTTATTCAGATGAGGTACCCATAAGATTTTGCCATCTGTGCCACTACCCTTAGGGACAGATTTGATGCCTGAACGTTAGCTACCCAAACCCAAAATGGTCCACCCCATCGCCTTCAAAAGTCTTCTCCAACCGCAGGAGCCTCTAAGAACTCAACATCTGGAAGCGGCCAGGTTGATTTATTTTGGGCAGTATTCACAGGCAGGAGAAGGGATGCGATGATTGCTTTCCCACCATTTCCTCTCCAGATACACGCGCTGAGTGAATCGATAATACTCCGAGAGAGCTGCTTTAAACGTTACCTTCCAAGATAGAGACCACAATGAGGAGCTGGTCAGACTTAGCGCCCATTTTCATACGGCGCAGCGGCTACCGAGCCAAAAAAAGAAAAAAGGGGGCTTCTCCAGAAGATGCAAGCACAGCTTTTAACGTCCAAAGCCGCTTTCCTATAATCGGACGCCGAAGAGCCACGCCAGGAGGCAGGTGTTTCTCCTCCCAGTCCCGCCGGCCCGGAGCTCTTTCGCGCCTCCGACTCTTTTTCAATTCAGCCGCCGCTTAGCAACCGGGAGGCGTAAGGAGAAGGCATGCCGGAACTCAAGAACCAGCCGCCGAGGGGAAAAAAAGGGCAGCGTTTGCCTCCAGCCTATGTGGCTTCACTTCCGTCTCTCGGTCGCCGTTTTCGGAACGAAGGAAAAGGGCCCACAGCGACCCTCACTGGCGCGGCGGGAAAGTTCAAGAAAGGAGCCCTGCGCCCTGAAAGCAGCAGGTGTGATTCGGTCTCCCCTCAGGGAGGGATAAGTTTCAGTTTTGAACAGCTGTGGGTGTCCTCAGCTTACATGCGAATTAGCAACCGGACTCCCCCCGTACAGTTAATGAAAGTGAACAAAAGGAGCTGCACATCCATTCCGAAAACAGATGGTCCCAAACGGCTAATTGGGTGGGGAGGGGAGGATTTAAACAAAAAGATTAGTCAGCGCAAGTGAGCTTCCCGTCATTGCGCTCTATTAAGGACCGTCTCATCTTCGCAGATAGAGATGTGCAAATAATGATTTTCCGTTGCAAGCGGGCGGTGAGGGTGTTTCCCCTCAGGCTTAAGGGGATCTGCTTTACTTTCTGCAGAACAGGGGTCCCCAAACTTGGCCGCTTTAAGACTTGTGGACTTCAACTCCCAGAATTCTCCAGCCAGCTATGATTATGCTGCAGAATTCTGGGAGTTGAAGTCCAACAAGTCTTAAAGCGGCCGAGTTTGAAGACCTCTGCTGCAGATCCCTTGGTCACCCGTACTAACTGTAATCGGATCCACTCTTCCTCCAAAT
Source organism: Pantherophis guttatus (assembly GCF_059756535.1). Taxonomy (NCBI): domain Eukaryota; kingdom Metazoa; phylum Chordata; class Lepidosauria; order Squamata; family Colubridae; genus Pantherophis; species Pantherophis guttatus. The sequence continues at coordinate 55,123,707 of NC_142064.1, forward strand.
TGTCTTCCTTTCGACCCCTTTGCCATTTTCAGATATGTGGGTGATAAGACTTAATTGAACGAGCACCCGCCTTGGTTTGGACTCTCAGATAAGTCATCTGTTTTTCACTAGCATACCGTATGTACAGATACCACTGAAAGTTTCCTTTTTTTAGTTTTGGTCTCACCTCAAAACAAGTCAATTACATTACCCTATACAATTCTTGAAGGGGTGAGAGGAGAATAATCCTTCCTCTTGGTTTTCGATCTTCGTTTTCCTTTATGAAGATTACTGGGAAGCTAATTTTAGCTTCCGTGATCTTCAGAAGTGGAGCCAAATGCCTGGCTCGGTCTCCCAATAAGTTTACATTATCTTTCTATCTAGCGTTGTAGACCTTCCGTGGCCTTATTGCAGACAAACCCTCCTTGGGATGAGTATATTTTTAAACTTATAAACTGAGAACCAGAATTTGCACTGAAATAAATATATTGGGCAATTTTGAGATGTATAAAATGTCTTCTGAACAATCTGAAGTCTATATCTGTATTATTTGCCTTTCTATTAATTACAATATGCGATGCGATCTTAGTATGGAAAAAACTACTGAAGAGTTCAGAGCTTCAACTTCAATTCTAGCCTATTTTCAACAACTTAAATGAGAGATAGATATATAACATTAAGTTTTTCTTATATTTCCATGCTGGGAAAACCTGTCATATGGACCTCTGAGCAGCTGGAATTTGGAAATATCTCCTGCAATGGTTATAACCAATCACAATCCTACCAACATTTCCATGTTCTTCAGAATATTTCATCCTACTTTCAGCATTCTTTTAACTGTGCTTTTATTACTACCATATGATATTTTTCTATAATCATATTTTACTTAAATCAGTTGCATAGCTTTCCATGAGTATGCATCCAAACAACCTGGGATGCATTTATACCACATAATGAGTTAATCTTGATTAAGAGTTTATGGTTCAGTTACCAAAAAGACATTGCCTTCTATTTTTTATTGTTTGTTTTGGTGTTGTTTTTTTGGGGGGGAGGGAGGGCTATACTCTTCCAAAGGTAGTACTAGAATAGATACCTATCATCCCCCCCCCTTAGAAGAGTGCTTTAATGATGCAGAAAGCTGGCATTTTGTTTTAAAGCATGCCAGTATTCCACTTTTAAAATGTAACATTATCTGGTTAAAGGTCAGAGAAAGCAGGGAGCCAAGAAAGATCTTTGCATGCCAGTTGAATTCTATAACATTGTAGTGGTGCACAAGGACATCCACAGTATAACCGGTCCTACAGAAAAGTTAGCATTGTATCATTATGAGAAAAGCTGGAAAACAGGGAGGGAATGATACAATGCCAAGGAAAGGAACAAAAAATATTATTTGCTTAACTTTCCCACCATTTTGATATAGTATCAGCATTAGCAGCATTAACTCAAAGCAGTAAATTCTTTGCATTTTTTCCAATAACTTATGTTTGTTATGATTAATTGCCTATTATAGAAGACTGTTTTGTGCTTTTTATGCTTTTTAGTATTTTAGATGAGACAGTGAAATTTAAAAAATTAAATGGCAAAATATCTTCATATTGTTGTAATTCATGCAGTCAAGGGAATCAAAATCAAGTCAAGTATTTAAAAAAAAATTCCTCAAGAACTAGGTGGTTTCTACTATATATTTGTGGCTATTTTTATATTATTTCTAGTTTTCTTTCCATTAGAATTATTCCCAAAATTGAAAATTGTTTTGGTGCTGAAGAAGACTTAAGTTCCAATTTTTTATGTAGCATTCATCCCAAACTCCTTTTCATCATGTAAATTGAGATGTACAGTATATTCAAAGCCATATATTTGTGCATTTTTATTGACGTTTCAATTATTTTTTTCTTAGTGGAAACAGGACTCAAATATAAGCCCTGCATTATCATTCTGTGGCATGTCATCCAAGACTTTGTAAAATGCCAGCTGCATACACTTAAGTAACATTGGGATAATTGCCCATTGGTTTAAATATTTAGATATTATAGATGTTAATGCTTTTAGCAAAAAAAAAAAAAAAAGGTGAGGCCAATTTGTTGCCCACAAACAAAACATCTTTATTTCATTTTACAAGGAAACAAAACTGTATTTCCATCTTTTTGTTTCAGGGTCCAGTTACTAAAATACAGATTTAGTAATAAGGCTCTTAGTTTATTTACAGCAGACATTTTGCCTCCTTTGGTGACAATTCAGCTTTTTCTTGTTCCGTGCATTTTTCTGTGTGAGGAAAAGCAGCCTTTGAGTTCTCCCTCCAAAGGAATTTCTAATTGGTGCTTTATCCTAGGAAGCTTCTCGGTAGGGCTTCTGAAAAACAATAGACACAGAATGTGCTATTTGGGGAGTAGGAACACCTGCCACTCTGTTCAATGTGAAAATTGAGGTCATGCAAATGTTGAATCAGCAATTAGCTTCACTGTTCTGGCTCTGGACTCAATGGAAATTGACCCAAGCCAGGAACCACTATCTTCTCTTCCCAGTCCTCAAGACTGCCATCACTGAAGAGAAGGCATCAAAAGGTGGCATAGGAATCGTAAGTCTTCAAGCAAACCTAGCAAGGCTCCATTGCAGTAAGTTGCTGAGGGGACCCAGGCCTGAGCCAGCTGTGATCAGGCAGAAGAAGCAATTATTTAGAAAACAACCTGGAATCAGCAATGGTGTTCTGTGAAAACCTTACTGATTCCTGCCTTAGAATTCCTAGATACCATTTCCCTCATTTATTTTCACTTGCTCCTCCTTCAAATTTATTCTGTCTGGTGAACCTGATAGGTGTGCCTGAAATGTGGACTGAATTTATGATGTTGAGATAGGCCTGATTGATTTACTGTTGCTTTAAACCTGGTAAGTCACAACTACTTACTATATGGGACTTGGGCAGCATCATTTCTCCTTCCCATATTAAAGATGAATCCTACACACTGTACTGTTGCTCTTCTTGAGATGTTTAGCACTGTTTGGTTGGCATTAATGATGCTTGTTGTGCGAGCAGCACAGTGGCCTAGAGGTGGAGCTCTTTCCTCACAATCAGGAGGCTGTGAGTTCAGTTTTAGGTAGTGGCAGATATTTCTCTGGGTGCAATGAGTAATTGTCTGCTGTGAACTCTGCATAGGTGTCAGGAAGGGCATCTGGCAGCAAATGCTCAGCTCCACTCAGTCACCCTGATTCTGTCCCAATGCAAGGGGTTACAGGGTTGTTAAAAGAAGATACTTGTTATATGAAACTGTAAGAGAAACAAGCAATTCATTTTTAATCATGGTTTATTGATTAAACCAAGTACCCAGTTTAGCTATAAAAACCTGTAAGCTCTTTCTCTCTGTCTGCAAATATGTATGCATCCTTCATTTTATTCTATTTCCTTTGTTGTGCTTCACACATATCACTTTAATTTTTCACAAGATCCTCTATCAGCAAAAAGATTATGACTCGGTGAACGCTCAGATGATGATTCCCATTCTTAGCAATAAAGTATTTTTAATTAATGTATATACATTTTTAAGCACAATACTATCGCACGTTTCATAGTCTATAGTGTAAGAATAACATTTATATGCACTTAGAACTAAAGAAAAATGTGTCGTTCACTTTATTGCAATTTGCTTTATTGAAACTAAACACACAATATCTTCGTGATATGCCTGTAATAGCAATACAAATATAATAAAATAAAAAGAGAAGCCCAAAAAGGGAAAAACATGATAAAAACTATGATTTACATATCATATTGGCTAAGGTATGTATTGTGAGTTGTATTGTGTTGTGGAGGGAGCACTGAGGGAGCTCAACCAATCTCATTGTACATATGTTGTGCACTGACAATGAAGATTTGAATTGAATTGAATTGGTAAGGTAAAATCAGTCAAATGGGTTCGAAATGTTTCTAAAGTCTTTTATTGATGTATCATGTTTCTCATGTATGATCTCTTGTAAAGTATTTCAAAAATATAATATATATATGGCTAGCTGATGAGAGCTATATAGCTTGAAATAGATCTATACTAGTCTCCCTTTATTTCTTTATCAGTGAAATATAAATTTGGTATAAAACGGTTTGTTGTGAATGCGACTGCTTGAGGGCTCCTAGATTGGAGCTGAAAGGCAAAAGGGATGCAGTATGCTCCCTCCCACATGCTGGGCTAGACCAGGTGCCTCGATATATATATAAAGCATTAAAGGGACGTTGTGGCTCAGAGGCTAAGATGCTGAGCTTGTCGATCGAAAGGTTGACAGTTCAGCGGTTTGAATCCCTAGTGCCGTGAAACGGGGTGAGCTCCCATTAATTGTCCCAGCTTCTGCCAACCTAGCAGTTCGAAAGCACATAAAAAATGCAAGTAGAAAAATAGGGACCATCTTTGGTGGGAAGGTAACAGTGCACCTTTGGCATTTAGTCATGCTGGCCACATGACCATGGAGACAGCACTGGCTCTTTGGCTTTGAAACAGAGATGAGCACCACCCCCTAGAGCAGTGATGGCTAACCTTTTTGCCATCACGTGCCAGGAGAGGGGGGCGGGGGAGGGTCGCGCGCACACGTGCCCACGTGCATGTGTGCGCAACCCCCTCCTCCCTCCCCCCCGCTCCTGGCACATGATGGCCTGGTAGGCCCGTTTTTCTTTCTTACCTGGTTCCAGATCCTCTCTGTGTATCTGGGAACGGCGAAAACAGCCTTTCCCACTCCCTTGGAGGCCCTATGGAGGCTGAAAAGGCCCATTTCCCAACTCCTGGTGGGACAGGAAGTGACATTTTTTGCTGTTCCCAGCCTCCAGAACCTCTCTAGGAGTCTCTAGGAGTCTATAGGAGCCTCTCTAGGAGTCTCTGGAGGCTGGGGACAGGAAAAAAAGTCACTTCCTGTCCCACCGGGAATGGGGAAATGGGCCCTTTCAGCCTCCGTAGGGCCTCCAAGGGAGTGGGAAAGGCTGTTTTCGCCGTTCCCAGATACACAAAGAGGATCTGGAGCCAGGTAAGAAAGAAAAACGGGCCTTCCCCACCCCCCCAGGCCCTCCAGAGGCAGGAAACAGCCTGTTTCCCTACTTCTGGTGGGCCCAGAAGGCCCGAAAATCAGCTGGCCAGCGCGCGCATGCGCCCCAGAGCTGAGCTGGCATGCCCACTAATATGGCTCCGCGTGCCACCTGTGGCACGCGTGCCATAGGTTCGCCATCACGGCCCTAGAGTCAGGAATGACTAGCACATATGTGCGAGGAAAACCTTTACCTTTACCTTTTAGAGTATTTCAGCTTCCAAAGATCTTAATAAGAATCAGGTTAAGGCCAGTTCCTTATACACCATGATTAATTTTATATTTCACTTGTACAACAAAGCCCAGGAGCATAATTTTATCAGAATTGAAATGTTATTTATTTATTTATAAATAAATGCTGTAGTTTTAACTATTTTCATATAAAGGGAAAAATAGCTTTCAGGCTGAGTGGCTATCATGATCCATTATAGGGCCATAAAATATATGTAGCATATTTTGCAAATCATTCACATTACTAAAATAATTAATGTTGTTTCTTTTGCAGCTGCCATTAGGAAAATGAACAGTGAATCAATTTCCATATGATTCTTTTCCGCTAAAAACCCATTATGCCTATAAGACAACATAAAAATCCTGTTGCTTCTTTTGTGTTTATGCTGCACAAATGAATAACACTAAGCTAGCCATTTAGTAGTGGAACTATTCATTTATCATGTAAAAATCAAATTGGTCAATCAGCAGCATATAAAATTTACATCTTGTGCTCCAAGCCTCATTTCCCCTTAACTTGTCAAGGAGGCTGAAAAAGGAAAGCAGAGGTTTAGTATTTTCACATATTACAAATTATCAGTTGCATTAAAAGAATAAACGTAATAGTAAACATTAAATGAAATATTTAAAATTTGTTCCGAATGAAGCATACAGCATGTGTTTCTTTGGGGAATTAATTATGCCATAAATCCATATAGTTACAAATGATACGTTATTAAAGACTTTAATTTACTGAATACTCTTTTTTTTTCCTGCCATGATAATCAGTCATTAGGAATTCTTTATTAACTTATTTGCTTGACCCATTTTCCTGGTGACATCTATCATAAAAATCTTGAATGTATGTATGAACCATTTCCTGTAGAAGATGGCAGAAGAGAAGAATGTATGCTTCACTTGTGGCTCCAATACCTTCATTGTACTGCTGCTGAGCCTCTTTCTTATGGTTTTTCACGGTTTAGTCATTCCCCCAGAGGCCTTATTTCATATCCTCTCTTATGTCTCACTTGCAAAAGTAGCAAAGTGCTCTACATCAGGCTACTTTAGCTATCTGAGACGTCTGTAAAGTAGTTATAAGGTTTTGATTACGCATGCAACCCATAACATTGCAGTATCACTAAAAACCTTTACCTGTTGGTTTGAAAAGAGGTAACAGCTGATTCACCATGGCATTGGTTAGGAACTAGGGAGACTCAGGCCCAAGTCAAGCCTCAGTCCCTGAAGCTCACCAGGTGACTCCAGGCCAGTCTTGTCAGTCCTGTGAAATAAAATGTAACTTCAGCAAGCTGTCCTGATTGTTTAAATAATCAGAATGGGCTTGTTTTCTTTACTGAGTTTATTTCACTCATAATCAATGGTCGGTTTTCTTTATTGAGTTTATTTCACTCATAATCAATGGTCGGTAACAATTTGCCATTCTTGCCAACAGACAAGTACTGTTTCTAATTGGTGTTTCTGCTGGTCAGTAATGAGTACATCATTCTGCCTCTTCAGTTTCACGCTACAAATTTAAAAAGAAAAAAAAAACCTCTCCTTTCTAGAAATACATGGTAAAAAGAATTATATTATTAGCTTTTCTGCTTGCTGGTTTCAAAACTGGCACAATCCTTCTGCTGTCAAATATTTTGTTTCATTTATCAGTTCTGGGCCTCATCAATGCTGAAAAAGATCTCCACTAAACACAGCTGCTTTTAAGAATTGGACTTTGCTGCCTTCAAGAGTGGTCTTCGTCTTTCAAATGCAGACGGACCGCTGAAACCTGTCCTGATGGGTTTAATCTCCTATGTTGTGTCATGTGCTTGTGAAGTGGTTGTTTTGTTTCACCAACATACAGATCTGCATATCTTTCACTGCATTGTATTGCATATATCACATTGCTCAGTTTGCATCTGGGTGTTTTATCCTTGGGGTGGACAAACTTGTGCCTTTGTGTATTCTTGGGTTTAAATAATGCACAAAAATACATTAAGACAGGAGCTGGTCCACCTCAAGGATAAAACCAACACAACATACACATACACTTTAAGCCCAAGAATACACTAAGACAGAAGGTCACTCTTTTGAAGACAGTAAAGTCCATATTTTGGATAGGGAGGACCATCTATGTTAGGATTGAACACACCTCCTTCAACATAGGGGACAGAACCACTTATCTCCAGTTTACAATGCAGCCCTTGCATGAGTTCCAAGAAGATTCCACAACCAACTGCACCCTGATTCAGGTGAACCTGAGAGGACAGATAAACTCCCAAGTGGCCTCAACAGCCTTCAGAGAATGCTAATGACCAGATGACTGCAAAGAAATACAATCCTTCCATCCCCCTCACCATCCTATCAAAACCTATCCTTCCAACCCCCTCCCCCCCCATCCAGTCTCAATGATCCATCAGAACTGATCAAGTTTCTTGAATGAGAAGTGAAACATTTTCCTCAAGGAAAAAACAGTCCAGTTGCCTTTTGAAGAAAAAAAACACCTTTATGTGCAACACCCTTTTTTAAAAAAAAATATTAGTTGCTATGGGAAGGATGGGAAAGTCTTTGGTTATAAGAAAAACATAACAGTAAGAACACTTTAGTCTTCGGTCTGATCATATACAATATTTCTTTGTTTATCTTTGCTCTTTTTTAGCTGCATTGCTTCGGGAGAATTACCACTGAATAGGAAAAAAAAAACTTTGGTCAGCTATGGGGATGCACTTCTGTCATCATAGTCCTGATAATGCCATGGTTATACTGCTCTGTGTCTTTGATCTTTAGTCCAATTGGTCTTCTAGAAGTACCATCCAAGAAATAGACTTTGATACAGCATTCCAAAAGGTTACTTTTCAGCATTTTAGTAATAACATTACAGTATGTGCTCATTTTGGACCTGATCTAATACTTGCTGAAGTTAATAGCTTGCTAGAGTATTTTTCATTCTTCAGGCAATCTCTTTTTGCCAATTTTCCACTGTGCACAGAAATAAGGAGTGAATAATAAAGCTGTATCATACTGTACCAGCTGAGATAGTTACACAACCATAAAACCAATTTATCCCAGATGGTATACAATTATCTAATCAAAGCAGAAAGGTAGATATCAGTATCACAAGTTGTTCTACAGCCATATTGCAGACTAATCTAAATTATACATTTGGCATACTCATTACAAAATTTCACAAACAGAATATGAAATAGATTTTTTAAAAAATGTCAGAAAAAAGATGAAAACCTGGACTTATACAAGATAAAATAGCAAACATTAGAAACAGCTGGGAAAACTCTTTAAGATGGACCAAGTTATTTCTTAACTGGAGAATTTTGCTTTGTCTAACACATTTGTCTAAAACTGCTGGGTGGAAAAAGTATGATTCATTCCTGGGTCATATTCAGTATGAGCTGAGTCACAGAGCAGAATTCACTTATTGTGAGAAATTTTGTAAAAGAAATAGGGCAATGTAGTGAAACAAAAAGATAGAACAAATGAGAATGAACTCGTATATTTAAAAAAGAATTGAGCACATTTCATACTGCAGTCTGACATTAAAGATAAATTCAAAAAAGTTGGAAATTACTGATCTAAACACAAAATATGGTTCAAAAGTCAAAAGAGGTAAGAGAATGAAAAGTTAGTCATGTTCTGCTAAAACTGAGTAGTGAAAAATCCAGGCGAATGAGCTGCAGGAATTCAGAAGGGATGAAAATCTTCATAGTAGGATATTTATTTCACTTTTATTCCAGGATTTGAACTTTGGTGTGTGTGATATATCAAACATGAGGCCACTTGGCAGACCCCTATTCCCTTTCACAATGTTGAGTTACACATTGAAAAATACTTGAATTGGGCTTCAAGAACTACAAGAACACATTAAGTTTATTTATCACATATTTCTTTAAATCATGTTTTGTTGACTAAGGCACAAAGGTTTAACATGTTAACATGTTAAATCAAATAACATGTTAAATCATAAAGCAAATAACTTTGAGCCATAACATGGCACGTGAACCTAGACTATATTGGTGTAATAAAAGGAAGAGAATCCGAAGCTAAAGAATGCAGCCTTTTAGAGAACTCATTTTCACATATCAGAATACACTCAAAAGGATCTTTTTCTTGGCAACATGGCTGGGCAAAAATGAAAGAGAGCATAATACATAAAATTAAATAAAGTTGGGTTCTCTTCTAATTTAAAAAGTACAGAAATCATTCTTCCACCAAACAGCATATATTACTGCTGCTTTCATGTCAGAAGCACCAAGGTACTTCCAGAGTGAAAGGATTAGCTGGTGATACTATGTTGCCTAGGGGATGCCAAGTCAGGGGCTCCTTTCATGTCCCCATTAATGTGCCCTGTGAAGTGGTACCTATCTATCTACTTGTGCTTATTCACTTTTGAACTGCTAGGTCAGCAGGAGCTGGAGCAAATGACAGCAACTCACCCACCACATAGCAACACTTGGGTCTCAAATGCAGGCTTGCTGATTTTCAACCCAGCATCCTAACTATGTGAGCCATGCTCCGCATAAGTATATATTTAACTGTTATGCGGATTGTTATAAGTGATTATTTTTACCTGAGTTATTGTCTTCATATCTGAAATACACTAAAGAAAGCCCAGCAACTGGCTTTGGTTGTTTATGATAAGAAATAAGAGCTTCTTCAGTTGCTGCTATGAATAAGTCAGGGATTTTAATTTACTTGCCAAGAATTCCTAGGAGGCACATTCTGTCAGTAGATGGAAGTGTATTGCTCTGACTTTCCCATCTTGCAGAACCGGTGTTGCTTTTTCCTGGCTCTTTGCCCAACAGCATTCCTCTCAAAAGCTTCCGAGTTGTATGTGAAGTGGTATCTGACAACAGATGTTTATTCTTAACCAGAATTAGCAAGAGGATTTGCTTGAGAAATATTATAGGTTAAATCTATGATTATGTTACTGTGCATTTGTTTGTCACACAGTTTAAGCCTAGGACTTCCACAAAACAAGGGAATATAAATTGCTTGGAAAAAAGTCATTGTGTTAGAGCTCATGTCCTGGGACATAAGGATTGATTTTATATTGCATTTTGATTAATAGTGCATATGTCACATGAAGCATTTTTAGTTTTACTTAAGTTTATTCATCTGAAGCTACATATTACAAATTACAGTACTGTATGTCTTAAGTATTATGTGAGCTATGCCACCATATGGAAATAGTCCCTACAGGAGGCTTTTTCCAGTCACTCATGGGATTAGCTCAGCAGCTGACCTAATTCTGTGATTACACACCTATCATTATGGATCAGCAGAAGGTTTGAAACCTGGAGAAAACTGGTTTTAAAAGGACAGCTATTCAAAAGAGATACAGTTCATTTGTTTTCTATCTTTGTTATTATAAGAGCTAAAACTAGTTATCATAGCAGGAAGTTCTAAAATGCTCTTAAAGATGTTTAATCTGTCCAATACAGTGAACCACAAACTACAGAATATTTAATCTTATATAAACCCATCCCTTGTGTTATATATATGAACATATAATACATTTGTTCAATGTATTATATGAACTTAAAGAATCAGATAAGTCCTGATTCAATTAACAATGGGCAAGCCTGTTATGTGAACACAGCCATTGAGAGAAGCAAAGTCATTTAAAAATCATATGATAAACACTGAGTGGGGCCTTGGTGCTCTGAGCTTGATTGTTTTCTTGCAGATGTTTCATTACCCAAACTAGGTAACATTATCATTGCTAGTAAGGAGTGGGTTTATTCTCTATTTATATTCTAGTGGCTTGTCCTGTCACTGTTGACGCAAATGGTCTTGGAGGGCTGTCTACTGTTAGCTTGTTTGGCAGTTCCTTGATTGGGGTATTGTTTACTTCTTGATTGTTGGTCTGATGTTAATCTTGTTAATCTATGCTCATCTGGGTGTTGATTGCTGGTGGAAGGTGTTTTGGGTTTTTTTTGGTTCCTTTTTTGACTTATTGACTCTTTTGTGCAGTATGTAGATGTTGTTTATGTCTATGTGTTTATTGATGGCCAATTGTCAGATTGCCAGGTTACCAGGAACTCTTTAGCAGTTTTGGACTTGCCTTGATCTAGAATGGTCAGTGTTTTCCATTTGAAACTATGATCTCTCATATGCTGTGAACTACTGCTGCTGTCTTCTAACTACTAGTTGGTGTTCATAGATATGTTCTGCTAGTCTTCTGCTTGTTTCTCCTACGTAGTGGCTTTGCAGTCTGTAAATTGTAAATGACCCCTGGTTTTTATTCAGCTACCTCAGCTGGGTGTTTTGGTTTACTTAGAATGTTTTGGAAAGCTTTAGTTGATTTGTATGCTATACTAATTCCATGTGGTTATAATAGTCTGTTGGTGGTTTCAGAGACATTTTTGATGCATGGCAGTGTTATCCTTTTTATAGATTGCGTTGGTTGTGCTATGTTGGGTTTACTAAGATGAGGAGGAACTTACGTTGTGATGGAATGACTCTGCTTTTGTCATTTGTTGAAAGCCTTGAACTGTCAATCCATTTAGTCATGGCATAAGCTGACAGAACAGGATCGTGGAAACAAATAATTGACTACTTTGATCTTGTTGCCAAGATGGATTTGAGTTTCTCAACCATGGAGGAAACTATGAAAGAGGTCTTTTAAGTGTGTAGCTCATGCAAAATGTAGACTATATTAAAGTGAAATGGTTGTGCCAGAATGACTAATTATTCCTTTAATGAACTTCACATAGTACAAAAATCTACTGTAAAAATTGAATTTGAAAAAAAAAACCCACAGAATTTTTTAGAATGGGGAAGATAGCAAAACAAGTATGCATACTGTCCTCATTCCTGTAAAATAATTATTAAAATTATTAAAATAGCAGAATTGCAAAAAGATGACAACTGCAATTAAAATTGGGGGTTAAATTACTAATAGTTTCAGCTAGGCAGATAACACTTTAGCTGAAAGTAAAGACAACTTAATTAAATTCATTATATAGGAAAAATTGTCATCTTGCATACTTAATGATTCTTTATAATCAAAACAATGAAGGTAAATAATTTTATTGAGCTCATAATAGTTAAATGCTGTACTGGGGAGGTGATGTCAGCAACCAAAACTAACATAAACTAATTATGAAGTTTCAACTAAATATCCTGAAAAATGGAAAATCCATTGATTAGTCATGGATAATCCAGTTGTACAAATTAAAACATTTAAAAATTTCAAGGGTGGCATTTGTGGATGGTACATTTTTCATGGCATTTTTGTTAAAAAGCTTATTTGGCTTATCTGCAGTTATGTTTCTTTGTCATAGCAAAGAAACCATGATCCATAGGTATTCCAGTGATAAGGAGGTAAAGCAGTATTTTTTGAATTAAAGAAAGGCTATTTGTTAAGTCTCTGATGAAGTACACTGTAGCTTAAAATTCCTGGTAATGTTTGATTCCAATGCTAGAAGTTCCAATAATGAATATATGGAAATGCCTGCAATGCTGTGAAAAATTCAGCTAAGAAAATTATTAAGGGCAACAAACATGAAGTAATCACTTCTCTAATTATAACATGCACAAATTATTTGGATGGTATGGAAACACTGGTCAGATAAAATCATGTTTCTTTTACAATAGACAAAAGAGTGTAGCTTTTCTTTTAAATAAATACAGACCCTGTTTATATGAATATTTATTCTTGTGCCTACAGGTCATGTGAATCTGGTTTAGTTTCTGCTATATGGCATGATCCTACCCATCCTAAGTTTGAGTAAGCTATTACATTGTTTGGACTAAACATTTGATCAGTGATAAATTTTCAAAAGCATCTAGTAAGGACCTGGGGGAATCCTTCTAATGCACCCTCTTTCATATTCTCTGAGAGAAGGGTATCTGTTTTTTAGACATGGTCATAAAGGAAACAAAAAGCTTGTCAATGCTTATTCTAAGATTGAGCATCTCCAAAATTAAGTAGGGGACATTTGTATGCATCTTGTTGATGAATATTATTGCTTTTAATTCCATATTTATTGCAAATGTTTGCACTTGAAATATATGTTAAAGAAGGCCAAAGACTACCATGAAAGATTAGTGTATGATGTAAAACCTCGGATATGTGGGGTTCTTTGATGCTTTCTGAGCTTGGATGTTTCCTTGCAGACATCCAAACTCAGACATCTCTAAGGAAACCTTGCATTACCAAACTAAGTAATGTCATCACTGCTAGAAGGCAGTGGGATTTGCTCTCATTTTATATACTAGTGCAGTGATGGCTAACCTTTTTGCCGTCGTGTGCCAAAAGTGGACGGAGTGGGGGGGATTGCACACGAGTGTGCCCACATCCATAATTCAATGCGCCCCATCCTCCCACGTGACCCCCCCCGCTCTCCCCCCGCTTTTGGCACGTGATGACATGGTGGGCCCGGTAGGTGGCCCCATTTTTTGCCCTTCCCAGGCTCCAGAGGCTTTCTAGGAGCCTGGGGAGGGCGAAAATCGCCTTCCCCACCGCCCCGGACGCCCTCCGGAGACCCAGAAACAGCCTGTTTCCCAACTTCCGGTGGATCCGGAAGGCCTGAAAATCAGCTGGCACATGCGCTCGCGTGCCCACAGATATGGCTCCGTGTGCCACCTGTGGCACCTGTGCCAACATGGTACTAGTGGTTTGCCTTGTCAGTGTTGGTGGGAGTGGTCTTGGTAGTCTTGTGATTAGGCTGTTTATTGTTAGATTGTTTATCTGAGTTTGTAGTTCCTTGATAGAGATATTGATTAAAGATGTGAATATACTCTTGGATATCTTTTTGATTTCACATCATTCAGAAACATCAAATTATTTTTTGCCTGATTTCCTGAAACAATCCTTGCAATTGTTTTTAATGAAATGGAGGCCTGAAATGGATTTGTCAGAGAATATACTTTCTTTTCAGAATGATATAAATCATTCTCAAGAATTGATATAAATTTTTTGATATGAAACAAAATTTGTGTTGATATTTTGCCTAATTTTTTTCATACCATAATCTAGTTCTTTGATAGAAAAAATATTTTCAATTTCAGATTGAGATTAAGTGAATCTATTTTACAATAGGAATAAATTATAAAAAATTAAATGAATATTTTGGTAACGGTTTGGACAAAGTAACAAATCTAATGACTGGGATGCTAATAAAGTGGTCACAAGAGATTATACAATATAACCATTTAGAGAACAAGAAATCTCGGAAAATATGCAAAAAATAGTGGATGAAATTAGAAATAAAGAAAAAATACCAATGGATTCTAAAATCTTACATCAAATTAAATTGTGCTACCAACAATTATCTATCTTAACAGTCTGAGAAAGAGAAACTAAACTGAATTATGTGAAACAGAAGCATTTTGAATTTGCAATTAATCAGGAAGATGGCTGGCTCACAAATTGAGAAAAGAAATAGAAAAGAAAGTGATAGAGAAAATCCAAGAAAGTGACATGGTAATAAAAATGACCTCATTAAAAAATCTTCATAATTTTCATCCCAATTTTAGAACAGGAAGTAGACACACAAAAAATAGATTATCTATAAAGACAACACTTACCTACTCCCTTACAAGCTTAGAGACAACTTATGAACGAACCAGTAAACCACCTTTGAAATACAGCTAGTCCTCAACTTACGACTGCAACTGAACCCAAAATTTCTGTTGCTAAAACATTTGTTGTGAGTTTTGCCCCATTTTATGACCTTTCTTGACACATTTGTTAAGTGAATCACTGCTGTTGTTAAGTTAGTAACATGGCTGTTAAGCAGGGTGGATAAAAATCAATGGTTTTTAAAAAAAATTAAAAAAAAATTGGATTTTTTTGATTTAAATTGATTTTTTTGATTTTTATCGAATTTATTTTAATAAAAAACTTCTGGGGTAAAAATCTATCATAAGATAGTTTTCTAGTTAAGATACATAAATAATTTAGTTTATTCAGCATGAAATGGAGCTTAGTTATGTAGCATGAGGCTGTATATTCTGCAACACTGGGACTATCGGTGAGTCAACAGTGGGTCAAAGGAGCAGCAGAGATGACAGTTGCTCTTTAAAAATTATGATTTAAATCGAGTTGATTTAAATCAAGTCTTTTTACTAGTGATTGAAATCATGATTTAAATTGTGATAAAAAACAACTCGATTTAAATCAAATCCACTCTGCTGTTAAGTGAATCTGGCTTCTCCATTGACTTTGCTTGTCACGAGGTTGTAAAAGGGGAGCACATGATCCTGGGGCACTGCAACTGTCACAAATACCAGGTGCCAAGAGTCTGAATTTTGATCAAGTGACCATGGCCATATTGCAATTATTGTAAGTCATTTTTTTCAGTGCAGTTGTTAGATAACTAAACAAATTGTTGTAAGTCAAGGATTACCTGTATCAGATACTATTAAACAAACAAAAATTGAAAAGCTCAGGGTTCAGATAATCCCACAAATCAATTCTATAAATGTTTTGAGGACCAACTCCTACAGCCATTAAAAGATATAATGGATCTGCAGGGAGCAAAGATGTCTTAAACTTGGAAAGGAGCCGATATAACACTATTATCAGAGGGTCAAGATGCCTTGAAAATAAAAAACTATTGACCAATTTCATTATTAAATAATGAATACAGACTTTTTACTGAAATATTGGCAGAAAGATTGAAGGTGGTTTTAGTCTTGTATTCATGAAGACTAATCTGGGTTTTTGCTAAAAGGACAACTAAGAAACACTGTAATGTGAGAACTGTTTTGAATGTTATCGAATATTTACAATACAACAATGAGAAAAACAGCTTCAATATTTCCGGATGTGGAGAAAGCCTCTAACAATTTAAATTGGGTCTTTATGTTTAAAGACCCAATTTGGAAGATATGAACTTCAGGAAGAAATTTATTCAAGCAGTTACAGTGATTTAAACTTCATAACAAGTGATTATTATTAATGGAGACTTAAATAAACCATGTGAAATTCAAAAGAGCATGAGACTAGGATGTCCCATATCTCCTTTGTTGTTAATATTAATGTTGGAAATTTTGACTAGAGATATTAGACATGAGAAAATAACAAGCATAAAAATTAAAAATGGAAGTTTATTAATTGAAGGCTTTTGCTGATGAGTTAGTTATATTTCTATGAGACCCCAAAACTAGTATAGAATACTTGATGAAGCAATTAAATGATTTTGGAGCTTCAAGAGAAATAAAGAGAAACATTCAATGTTATTCAAAGGAACTAGATTCTTTTCAACATTTTTTGGTTACAATAGAGTTAACTAACTCACATAATTCTTGAGCCCATCAGTTGTAAATTTTCTTTAAGGAGGCCATCTGGTGTTTTCTAATGTCTTCATTAGAAGACATTAGAAGAAGTCTTCAAAGCCTTTTTATTAGCAATTTATAAGCACAGTCACTCTTCCCACAGGAAAGGATATTTTTAGTTGACTTCTACATCTTTTTTTAAAATCAATTTCATCTAAATTCCTAGGATTTAAAAGCTAAAACCACATTATCGTTCTCTTTTAAAATTTTTACTTAAAATAAAATGTTACAAAACTAGCAACGAATATTTTTCTTCTTAAACTGATAAAAGAAAGGCTCACTCAGTGAACCTTTCTGAAAGTTCACTGAATTCACCCAATTCTGAAGATTTTTCAATCTTGAAGAGGTTGGATAAGCGATAGATTATGGGAAGACAGGATATTTATTTTCTTGTTTATATTTGTTGTCAAGATTGGATGTCACTGTATTTTCTTTATCTTCTTCCTTTTTTGTTTTTTCTTTATCCTACTTTGCACTTTTTTTACTTTCCCTTATTTTTCTGAATATAGCTTGTATTAGCTTTTAATACAGTAATGAAAAATCTTCAATAGAATATACTGTATTGAAGATTTTACCTATCCATTTCAATATGATTTCATAAGCCAAGTTACAGATTTTTTAAAATTAAGATTACCAGATAAATATTAACAATTTATAACATCAGAATTATACAGATCTACCTCATGTAATATTAGGGAAATTTCATAGGAGTGCAGTGGCTCACATGGTTAGGATACTGGGTTGACAATCTGCAAGCCCATGTTCGAAGCCTGAGTGCTACTTTGTGATAGAGTGAGCGCCCGTCATTTGCTTCAGCTCCTGCCCACCTAGCAGTTCAAAAGCATGCAAATGTGAGTAGATAAATAGATATCACTTCGGTGGGCTCATTAATGGGAACATGAAAGGAGCCCCCATCTGGGTGTACCCTGGGCCACAGAGATATCACCAGTTAATCCTTTCACCACAGAAGCTCTTTGGTGCTTCCGACACTGAAGTATAGTATAAAAAAATGTATTACTACTGTATTTCAAACATGACAGGCTCAAACATTCTGGAAAAATGCTTTGAGACTGGATCTTCTACTTAAAATACTTTGTGGCATCAATTCTTTTAAAATCTATTTTGGCAAGTCATCAAAGAATTAAACATAAAATATAGTATTACATTCTTATAAAGTTGCATTTCATAAGAAGTAGATTAACTTCTTAGTTAGCTAGTCAGCTAACTAAAGTATGTAGGAAGCACATCACAATGGTAATGGGGGATTTTAACTACCCTGACATCAACTGGGAGACAAACTCTGCACCAAGTGGAAGATCTAATAGGTTCCAAATAAACCTAGCAGACAACTTTGTTTCTCAAAAAGTAGAGAAGGGAACAAGGGGATCAGCCATATTGGGCTTAATTGTCACTAACAGAGATGAAATGATAGAAGCAGTGGTGAAATGTAAAATTTGTTACTGTGGGCGTGGCTTGGTGGTGGTGGGTAATGTGACTGAGTGGGTGTGGCCAACTTTTTTTTTTTTACTTTTAAAACCATTTTTTCTACAAAATGGGATTCTACAAAATCCCAGCTGAGTTGCCTGATCGTCAGAGGCTTTTTTTTCTTTTAAAAACATTTTTTCTACAACCTCTTCGGCCAAAGAGGTTGTAAAAGAAATGCTTTTAAAAGCCTCTGACGATCCCAGCTGAGCCGTGCGATCATCAAAGGCTTTTTTTTTTTTTACTTTTAAAAGCATTTTTTCGGCTGAAGAAGTTGTAGAAAAAATGCTTTTAAAAATAAAAAAAAAAGCCTCTGATGATCACGTGGCTCAGCTGGGCATGGGGGGGCCCCAGAGATTTTTGCTACTGGTTCTCCGAACCACCCACCGCCCTCGCTACCGGATCGGGCGAATCGGTCCGAACTGGGAGCATTTCACCCCTGGATAGAAGGTGTTGAAGCTACAGGAACCTTGGGGGCAAGGGATCACGCAATATTGGAATTCAACATTATGTAAACACAAGTAGTAGAGCAAAGTCATCTTAGACTTTAAGAGAGCTAATTTCAAAAAACATAGAGCTTGAGAAGGATTCCATGGATGAGAATCCTCAAAGAGAAAACAACTCAAGAAGCTTGGGAAATTTTGAAAAGTGAGATTATAAAACGCCAGTCTAGCACAATATCAATGAAGAAGAAAAATAATAGCTCAAAAGAAACCAGCATGGTTGCATAAAGAACTCCCTGACAAATTGAAAAACAAAAAGAACAAGTATAAAAAGTGGAAAGAGGAGCAAATAACTAAAGCAGAATATCAGCAAATAGCCCGAACCTGTAAAGATGAAGTGAGGAAAGCTAAGGCTCACAATGAACAAAGGCTTGCGACAAAAGTAAAAAATAACAACAACAAAAAAAGCTTCTTCCAACATGCTATAAACAATAAAAAAGTCAAGGAAACAATTGGCCCATTGCTGGGAGAAAGTGGCAAGAAGGGACAAGCAACAGGGAGAAAGCAGAACTACATAACTCATTTTTTGCATCTGTCTTTACACAAAAGAAAAAAACAGTCCAACCTATCAAAAACAGCACTACAAAAAACAGATTAGGAACACAAGTTAAAATAGGGAAGAAAATGGTAAGTGAACACCTATCTACCCTAGATGAGTTCAAATCACCAGGACCGGATGGATTACACCCCAAGGTTCTGAAGGAATTGGCAGACGAGATCTCAGAACCACTGAACTATATGTTTCAAAGATCATGGAGCACAGGGGAACTGCCAGAGGACTGGAAAAGAGCTGATGTAGTTCCCATCTTCAAAAAAGAAAAAAAACCAGATTCAGGAAACTACAGACCTATCAGCCTGACCTCAGTACCAGGGAAGATTCTGGAAAAGTTAATCAAGCAACGAATCACTGAACACCTAGACGCAAACAAAGTAATAACCAAAAGCCAACATGGGTTTGTCAAAAACAGATCATGCCAGACTAATCTTATTGCATTTTTTGACAGAGTGACAAAATTAGTAGACCAGAGGAATACTGTCGATATAATTTACTTGGACTTCAGTAAAGCATTTGATAAAGTAGACCATAACCTACTACTAGATAAAAGTAGAAAAATGTGGGTTAGACAGTATCACCACCAGATGGATTTGTAACTGGCTGACCATCTGCACTGTAGTCCTCAATGGAACTGCATCTACATGGAGGGAAGTAAGCAGTGGAGTACCCCAAAGCTCTGTTTAGGCCCAGTATTCTTCAACATCTTCATCAATGACTTGGACGAGAGGATAGATGGGGAACTCATCAAATTTGCAGATGACACCAAGCTGGCAGAAATAGCCAACACTCCAGAAGATAGGCTCAAGATATAGAAGGATCTTGACAGACTTGAACATTGGGCACTATCTAACAAAATGAAATTCAACAGTGAAAAAAGTAAGGTTCTACATTTAGGCAAGAAAAACAAAATGCACAGGTACAGTATATGTGGTACCTTGCTCAATAGTAGTAACTGTGAGAGGGATCTCGGAGTCCTAGTGGACAACCATTTAGATATGATCCAGCAGGGTGCAGCAGCTGCCAAAAAAGGCAACACAGTTCTGGGCTGCATAAACAGAGGGATAGAATCAAGATCACATGAAGTGTTAATACACTTTATAATCCCTTGGTACGGCCACACTTCGAATACTGCATTCAGTTTTGGTTGCCATGATGTAAAAAAGATGTTGAGACTCTAGAAAGAGTGCAGAGAAGAGCAACAAAGATGATTAGGGGACTGCAGGCTAAAATATATGAAGAACGGTTGCAGGAACTGGGTATGTCTAGTTTAATGAAAAGAAGGACTAGGGGAGACATGATACCAGTGTTCCAATATCTCAGGGGTTGTCACAAAGAAGAAGGAGTCAAACTATTCTTCAAAGCACCTGAGGGTAGGACAAGAAGCAATGGGTGGAAACTAATCAAGGAGAGAAGTAACATAGAACTAAGGAGAAATTTCCTGACAGAACAATTAATAAGTGGAACAGCTTGTCTGCAGAAGTTGTGAATGCTCCAACACTGGAAATTTTTAAGAAAATGTTGGATAACCTATGCCTGAAGTGGTGTAGGGTTTCCTGCCTGGGCAGGGGGTTGGACTAGAAGACCTCCAAGGTCCCTTCCAAGTCTGTTATTCTATTCTATTCTAAACTGCATTCTTCTTTCATTGTGTTGAGAAAGTTGTATACCCATTTTTGGAGAGCATGCTCATTTGGTTATTTGTTCTGATAAAAGTTTTAGGAAATTGTGAAAATCTCTCACTTATTATTCATAATTCTGCTATTGGTTTACTGATCAGCTTTATAAATCGGTGTAGCATAAGAAATCAATTATGTTCTTATTGTTAGCTGCTAGAAACTGCAAGTTTAAAATACAGCAAACAGAATAGCAAAAAGCTCAGAAGAATTAGATTTAGGGACCGTTTTAGTCAAATCTGGTTGCCATTTCAAAATTATATTCATATTTTATAACAGAAATATTTTTCTAGGTAGAAATAGTGAATATATTGTTTGAACTGCATTTGTAAATTCTTATACCTGATTTAAAATATTGCAATCAGGAATTTTACTCTATGGAGCGTTTTAAAAATCAGCAGTAGCAGAAATGACAGATGCCAAATTATATATAATTGGAAGTATTTCATTCTAGGAAGGAAATACAATAAGAAGTGTTCTGAAGATGATTTGTATAGTGATTTATGAAGTCACTTATGAGCTTTGGATTGTTTGCAAAAATAAAGTAGGCTCTTATCAGATGGGCAATTTATCCTAACTATGCTGTTTTATATGTAACAAAAAAAAAAAAATGAAGCACGAATATCAACACACTAATAAAAACGAAGATAGTGCTTACATGATATTGCTATAGCAACATTTATGCTATAATTATGCATCTATTGCCTTAAAAACAAGTTATTGGGCCTTAATACTCTCAGTTATATTCTCAGTGCATGGAAACATATCCTCAAGAAATAAAAAAAAAAAATCCCAATCCATTTGTGCTTGCAGTTCTATGATTTAATCTGATCAATTTTGTCTGATGTAAATTCCAGCTGAATAATATAAGTGTTGTGCTGGGAAGAACTGCAGATATCCATTATTTGGCAATTTTCAGTGGATTCAGGGCACCATAGATTTATTTAGAAAACAAAATTGGAACAGTAAAAAAAAAAAGATATATAGCCTACAGCAATGAAGAAAATTCAAAACCAATGTTGTTTTCTCAATATTGGATTCTCAGATTAGATTGCTGATGTTCTTCTGTAAGTCAGTCTAATGTAATCATTGAAGAGTAAGATTAGAAACAAGGAGTCTCAGCCTCAAAAACCATGTTCAGCCATGCAAATCATTCTGTTGACTCAGTCTCTAAGCCAGCGATGGCAACCTTTTTGGCACTGAGTGCTGAGTCACGATGAGGAAGAGGAGCTGCCCAGGGGGCATGTGAATGACGGATAAGGTACTTCCGGTTTCCAGCGCGCAAGTCTTCAGGTTACTGCCACGCATGCGTATGCACTGATGAGCTGGCTGGCGCACATGCTCATGCCAGAAAACGGAAGACCAGCTCTTCCGGTTTCTGGCACTGCCGCATGCACGAAGCCAGATGATCATCGCATGCGCATGCGGCCAGAAACCCAGAAAAGAAATAGGAGACACCACGCGTGCCAGGCGACATGGCTCCGTGTGCCACTTCGGGAACGGGTGCCATAGGTTCGCCATCATGGCTCTAAGCACAACTTATTTCACAGGATTGTTATTCTTAAGATAGCTTCCATGTGTTGCATATAAATAGAAAGGGAGGAAGAGGGGTTTAATTTTTTGAGGACAATGATCCACAATTATTTTTGCTCCAGTATCAGGAGAAGTCATTTGGATGTTGTTTAGAATTCTCTTTTTGACTTGGAAATCTTGAGGATATTGATAGGCATATGAATCGGTAAAGACTATCAGCTGTTTTCGTCTGCCTTTCTTGCTCCATATGACTATCCCAAAGAGGAGTTATCCCACTGAAGTAAGAAACACTATTTTATGGGAGGAAGTTGTTCTTTCTTGCTTAAAAGAAATCAATAAACTTTTTATTAAATGAGCTTTTTTAAAAAACTTTCTAGGATACACCTGGATATTACTGATTATGTAGACTTACTTTAAGCCACTTTCAAGTGAGTTATGGGACTGAGATTAATTTGGTATCTTGGATGATCTTGCTGAAGAACTTGGTCTTATCAGCTATTTTGACTTTTCTGTACCTTAAAGCAATCTATTTATCTTTCTACATGCTTTGTGATAAGGTTCTCCAGACTTTGCAGTATTAATACTGAGATGCCTGTCAGGTTTTCTGCAGATGCTTTACCCCATGTCTCTGCAAAGTTTATTCAGTACAATAGGTCAAAAGAGAAGTTATGTTATGGAATGTGTAGTCTGCATGGTTTGAATTCGGGTGTGGGTGTGGGTGTTGGATATTGACTTAAAGGCCCTGTGAGGTTCTTATAATCTTTTTGCTGCATTCCAAGCTGTTTTGATCTTAACTGAAGATCTGTATTTAACATGTTTAAATCAGATGTCTTTCAAGGGCTTTTGTGCAGGAAGAAAAATATTTTTTTGGGGTCCTCATTTTACCTACAGTTGCAAGGAAAAGTATGTGAACCCCTTGGGATTACGTGGAGTTTTGCATGAATTGGTCATAAAATGTGCTCTGAACTACTATTGTCACAACAATAGTAAAACACAGTCTGCTTAAAATAATACTACACAAACATTAGATGTTGCCATGGTTTAATGGAACATAACATGTAAACATTCACAGTGCAGGGAGGAAAAAGTATGTGAACCTTTGGACTTAATAACTGGTTGACCCTCCTTTGGCAGCAATAACATCAACCAAACGTTTCCTGTAGTTGCAGATCAGACCTGCACAACGATCTGGAGTAATTTTGGACCACTCCTCTGCACAAAACTGTTTCAGTATAGCAATATTCTTGGGATGTCTGGTGTGAATCGCTCTCTTAAGGTCATGCCACAGCATTTCAATCGGGTTGAGGTCAGGACTCTGACTGGGCCACTCCAGAAGGCGTATTCTGTGCTGTTGAAGCCATTTTTTTTGTTGAATTACTTGTATGCTTTGGGTCATTGTCCTGTTGCATCACCCATCTTCTGCAGAGCTTCAGTTGGCGGACAGATGGTCGTACGTTGCAAAATGTCTTGATAAACTCTGGAATTCATTTTCCCATCAATGACAACAATCCGTCCAGGCCCTGAGGCAGCAAAGCAGCCCCAAACCATGATGCTCCCTCCACCATGTTTTACAGTGGGGATGAGGTTTTGATATTGGTGTGCTGTGCCTTTTTTTCTCCACACATAGTGTTGTGTGTTCTTCCCAAACAACTCAATTTTGGTTTCATCTGTCCACAGTATATTTTGCCAGTAGTGCTGTGGAACATCCAGGTGCTCTTTTGCAAATTTCAAACGTGCTGCAATATTTTTTTTGGACAGCAATGGCTTCCTCCGTGGTGTCCTCCCATGTACTCCATTCTTGTTTAATGTTTTACTTATTGTAGATGTGTCAACAAAAATGTTAGCATGTGCCAGAGATTTCTGTAGGTCTTTAGCTGACACTCTAGGATTCTTCTTTACCTCATGAAGCATTCTGCACTGTGCGCTTGCAATCATTTTTACAGGACGACCACGCCTAGGGAGAGTAGCAACAGTGCTAAACTTTCTCCATTTGTAGACAGTCTGTCTTACTGTGGACACATGAATATCAAGGCTTTTGGAGATACTTTTGTAACCCTTTCCAGCTTCATGCAAGTCAACAATTCTTGATCGTAGGTCTTCTGAGAGCTCTTTTCTGCGAGGCATGGTTCACATCAGACAGTGCTTCTTGAAACCAGTAACCCCAAAACAGGTGTGTGATTTTAAAGGGCAGGACAGCTGTCAGCAACACATCCAATATCATTACACTGATTGGAGTCAAGGTTGGTTCACTCCTGGCTCCAATTAGCTCTTGGAGAAGTCATTAGGCTAGGGGCTCACATACTTTTTCCTCCCTGCATTGTGAATGTTTACATGTTATGTCAATTAAACCATGGCAACATCTAATGTTTGTGTAGTATTATTTTAAGCAGACTGTGTATTTCTATTATTGTTACTTAGATGAAGTTCAGAGCACATTTTATGACCAATTCATGCAAAACTCCCATAATCGTAAACGTAATCCCGAGGGGTTCACATAGTTTTTCTTGCAACTGTATGTTGGAAGGATGGAAGGCTGAGTCAAGCTTGAGCTGGTGAGAATTGAACTGATGATTGTAGCTGGCAGTAGTCTGCAGTACTGCCTTCTAACCACTGCACCATCATGGCTCATATAGCCTTGTATAGTCTGACTTTGCAGTACACGCTGTAGAGTTCTCTGAATTTCAGAAGATTAAACCAAATAGAAGAGTTTTTCACTATAATCATGCAAAGAAGAGTGTTTTGTAGGGAAGGACAATTATAAAATTTATACTGTGTCTAATTTTACTTTTTCATAAAGATCCTGGAATATTTAAAATATTTATTAAATTTATATACTGCCTGACTCCCAACAATTCTGAGTGGTTTACAAGTTAAAAAAATATTTAAAAATGTATATTTATGTATACACACACACACACACACACACACACACACACAGATACATGACAGATAAAATCAAAGGAGTAAAATACAACAAGATAACAAGACAACAAAAAGAAACAGACCTGGCCCGCTGCTTGTGCAAGTCGAGCTGTGAGTGGGCATATGCATGTTGGCCACCGCTCAGGCGGCCTGGTTCCCTCCCCCCCGCTGGTCCTCCAAGATGCCAAGGTTGGGGCCCGCTGGTTTAAGAGACATTTTACTATGAAGGTTACCAAACAACAATGAAAAACCAGATGTCTGCTATTGATGCAAAGAAAATATCATCTCTTTGGGAATTGCTTGTCAACATTCATTCCTGTTGCCTCTACCATGAAGTCAACTGGTATTAAATTGAAATGTGGCAAAGTCATTTGTTTGGAGATAGTTAAAGATCCCAAGTACTTATTTTAATGATAGCCAAAATATTGCACAGAGAAGGAAATACTAGCCACATACAGATTATCATGATCATCATCATAATATTCATTTAACAACCACATAATCCCTTGCAGGGTAGAGTCTGGGCAACTGAAGGGAGCCAGCAGAGTGTTTTAATGGCTGGATGTCCTTCCTGTCACCAATGCAGAGTTTTGTTCAGCAGATATATTCTCAGTGTGCTCAGAGAGAGGAATATCTGCCTCTACCCAGGATCGAACCCTGATTATGAGGTGGGAGTTCCATCTCTAGGCTACTGTACGACTCCTACAGATTGCCATGATGCAAATAGTGTATTTCACTGTAACACTTGCACTGATTCAAATTGATGATTCAAGCTCTGTTCATAGCATCATAATTTAATTTTGATCTCAGGATTTAGCATGCATTATTTATCTAAAGAAATGGAGTTGACTGAAGACTATGCAAACCAAGATCTCTAGTTGCTCTTCATTTTATAGTCTGTGCAGATTGTGAGTAAAATGTTTATTACATTTTTTGAACAGGGCCCAGGAAGAGGCAACAATCCAATGTACAATTAAGGATGCTTACGTTCCTTTGAAATAAAAAGAACACAATGGGAGTTAATGTGCTTAACAGCATACTGGATGGTGGCCATTTCCTAATCATCTTCAACAAATAGGTTGGTTCCAGAGCTTGTGAGCATGTGAAATAATAAACTGAAATTGACATGGAAATGAAGTTTTTAAAAAGTATATTTTGATATGAGAGACACCATGAAGATTCATGATGGGATTTTGAAGTAACATTTAGCTAGCAACAAAGCCAACAGAATAGTTTTAATTACTTTCAGCAAATGTAAAACCTATCTTTCTTCTTTCTTGAATTGGTCCTGGCCTTTGATGCTTCTGATCACTTTGGCACTGACCTCTGTTTGCTTATCTTTACGTTTTTCCTCTTCATCTTTGTTTTGCCATATAAACTGTTCAGAACCACTCTCTCTTTCAATTCAGTCACCCATTTGGCTCCTACTAGTTGATTACATACAATATCAGTGGCAGCCACTGAATAAAGCAAAGAGGAAGACATAAGAGGCATTTCTCCTCTCTAGGAAGCCAAATGAATTTCATTAATTAAACTATGTTTTAATACTTGCACACGCCTTGAATTATACAAAAAATGATGTCCTGTTACATTCAAGATAGGTTATCACTACAGAATATTTAACTCCAATTATATATAAACTGAATCAACCTCTGGGGCACAAACTGAATGTGAATTAAAATGCTGTGTTAAAATCTAGTTAGTATCTGACTGAATCTGCTATTTTACTATTTAGAAGGAGGACCTCCTTAATGATTTAAGTTTTGTTTGTCTGAGTGACATAATTCAATAAAACTTTGGATATTCTAAGCTAAAAAGCTCAAAGCTAAAAACGTGATAAAACAGCAGAATCAGGAACGAACAGAACTGCATGCTAAATATTGACTGTTTAAAACACACATTACAAAACAATAATTCAACAAAAATGCAGGTGCAATATATTTTGAATTTATTTTGAATAAAAACAACATATTTTATAGTGATAAAAGCTCTCAAAAATGCCATAAAGTAAATAGAATTTCCATGGAAATTTTTTATTTTTTAATAAAAATAACATATTTTTATAGCAGTAAAGCTCTCAAAAATGCCATAAAATAAATAGAATTTCTATGGAAGATTTTTTTTAAAAAAAAAATCCTATTTTTTTCTACTCTTGATTATCTTTGCTACTTGGGGACAAAAACTAAACAAAATGAACTTTTTTAAAAAACTAGAACAAAACACGGCTTATTTTAAAAATAAACATAAAAGGTACATTTTGAATCTTAGATTTACATTAAGCAAAGGGATTTAAAAGGAATGAGCTTGGCTATCTTTTTCATCTATACAATATGCTTAATTACCCATGTTTAGATGCTTAGAGGCCTGTTTCATATTACACCAACAATTGTTGTTCCAGGGTAATGCTAATATAATTTTCTAACGTCTATGTGTTTTAATCTGCAAAACAGAAAACAAAGAAGTAGTACATAACATACTAACACTCAGTGCTACAATCAGGAGATCTAAGATAATTCTGGTTGAATGCACCAATCATGGCACTGAACAACAGCAGTTTCACAATTTAAGGCATCATTTGATATGCAGTATCAGTGGTTATACCAGGAATCCAGTCCATACATACAGTATTCCAGAGTTCACTATTCTTTTCTTTATCAAGCAGTTAACAAATAAGAAAAACATCAAATGTTAAGCTGAATCAAGGGACACGGCAGCTACATGGTTCTTTTCAGACAATGGCCAAATCCAACAATCAATGGGAAGGTCCAAAATAGAATGGGAACCATTCCCTACATTAACCAATTCCTTACATCAAAGGATAGGAGCTTTATGTAGAGAATTCATAAGGCCAGTTGCAAGTGAATGCATATGTTGCAATCAATGGCGTTGCAATAAAATGTAACTATTACGGTATTTATAATGTTTTTTACAAAATTATTGTCTTCAGCAGACACGACTTTGATATGAAAAAAAGAAAACTGATACTGGTTATATCCAATTTAGATCAGGTCAATTTCACCTGCTGAATAATTGCTCTGATTTTTTCCAATAATCACAGAACTGTTTCTAAATATCAATAGGCTATTCTGTCTAAACTTCATAGTGTTACCAATAACATTGTTAAAAATAGTCTTGATGATCAGGATTAAAAAAACAACCATGTAGTCCAATACTCTGTATGTCATAATGGGCAATTTGAGGCACAATTTAGTAAAAAAAGGAACTTCCTAAAATAAAGCCAGAAATTAGGTGTGTGTGTGTATTCCTACCTATTACCTATATAAAAATATATCTCACCTATTATCATAAACCGAATTCTAAAGACCACACTTCTTGTGGAATTTAGGGAGTCAAACCACAACAGTGATTTGAAATAATTGAAATATGTTCTCAAAAGTTAATTGAGGCAATTAACCGGGTTTTCTTTTATCCTTATTCATATACAACTCAAAGCATTTTTCCCATAACAATCCTATGGAGTTGGGTTGAGTCTAGCCCAGGGGTGTCATACATGTGGCCTGCGGGCCAAACGTGTCATGCAATAGCCATTTTAGCAAAGGGGGAAAAAGTTGTGATATGTCATGTGATGACATGTCATCGTGAGTTTGACACTCCACTCCTGGGCTAGCCCAAAGTCACCCAACCGGTTTTTCAAGAATCCTGGAGATCAATCTCACAAAGAGACATAAATCCATTCTTACTACTTTCCCATAGAGAGGTCCAGATGTAGATTCTTAGCTGGGATGGATGGAAATGGTTTTTGGGTGAAGGTGCTGTCTTGTTCCATGGTGTTCAGTAATTAGCTATCAGAAGACAATTTTCTGTTTAAATGCATATATTTTATCTCATGTTTGCTTTAAAACTACTATTATTAAACACGTTTATATAGCCTCTCAACTCACTCAATGACTCTGGAACACTTACAACTATCATGTTTTCCCCAAATAAGACCCTGTCTTACATTTTTTTGAATCCTGAAATAAGCACTTGGCCTTATTGCCATGTGCTCAAAAGCCCGATTGGGCTTATTATGAGGGGATGTCTTATTTTGGGGGAAACAGGGTAACTATAAAATATAATACACTATTATGGCACATGACATAGAAACAAACATAATTAAAGTCTGATTTATAAAAGAGCAACCATAAAACCTATAGCAGGCGAAGTCCCACTTTTTAAAAATAAATCACAATTGGCTGAATTTTCACAACGTTCTGACAAAAAAATTTAAAGAGTCCTCCTGGCAGTATGTGAATCCAAGTATCCAAGATTGCCATATTTTTATCAATTACAATAAAAATAGAAACAGTTGAAGAAATCATGGCTTTTATTTGACCACTAGTTGGAAAGCAAGTTCTGGCAGCAGCACAAAAGAATGTGTTTGGCTTTTAAAACTTATTTTCACAACAGTAGTAAGAACACAGCACAAAATAATTGCTCAGTGATTCTCTTTTAAGCATTTTCAGCTCAGCTTTTACAGTTGTCGAATGTTTCTTGACGGTTCAAATAACCTGTTTCATTTACAGTCTTTTGGTAGTAGAGAATGTACTTCAGGTCTGATAAATAAGCAAGAAAAGATACTGTCTGGGCTGCTATCTCCTCTCCTTTTTGCAATCCTATGACTGAAGAATCCATCCACCCCAGTTATGTATCCACAGTCACATGGTGCACTTTAGCTGCAATCCTAATCCTATATCCATCCAGTATGGACCCATCAAGTATAGGGTTGCACTTATTTAATTTCCTATCTTGCTATTATAGAAACATTTTAATCCTGTTTTGATTAACAAATACATCAAACTCTGGCCTTGATTAATGGAATATCCTAGGTTTAAATTGTCCTTGTTCAAGATACAAAAAACAAAAAAGCCGTAATATGTCCAGAATTACTAATGACTAAAGCAGTTTAGCACTTATCGCTGGGGAAAGCAACAATCCTTCTAGAAGAGAGCTTACCTGGCAAATCCCCTTTCCACTGGGAAGACTAAGAGGCTACAGAAAAAGCCATTGTGCCCCATCAGATACAATCCTCCGTCCGCTCACTTCGGAGTAAACTCCATTTAATCAGAGGATGTGATTTTTGCAGTCAACGCAACCAGGAATGCCTTATACAACTGTAATCCTTTGTCAGGTTACCCCTTTCGGGTAAACACAGGACAGACCTGTGCCAACCATGCCTCCAAGCCAATCATTACTCGGGTAAAAAAAGAGAAAGGAAACCACCGTCCCACAGGTCCGTTTTTCTTCCGGCCAGGTAAAAAAAAACATCGCTTGCAAAAGACGGAAACCTTCCCCCTTTTCGCTCAGCACGCCTCTTCTTGTTGATTGGACAGAAAAGTTGTCTTTCAAACCAAAGAGGAAGGCGGGCTCTCCAAACCTCAAACCAGAGACTTAGTTCTCCCGTGGCGCGTTTTCTCACCAGCCTCCCTCCGTCCCCACACGTTCCCGAGGCTCCTCCCTCTTTTCCCCTCGGCGTGAGTCATCACCGCTCTTAGCTCCGCCCACTTCCCCGATTGAATCCGTTTAAAAAAAAAAACAGTCCTCATGGTCGGCTCGCTCGTGGGCGCGGCTCCACCCCTTTCCAGGAGGCTCCGCCCCTCCACTTCAGGCCTGCGGCCCGGATAGCTACGGTTCCTGTGGTTCGTGAGGCGGGGCGAGAGGAACCAGCGAGAAAACTCCGTTGCATCAAATCGCCGCAGCCAGTCCCGGAAAAGAGTTCCGTAAGCCGGCTCCTTGCTGAATCAAAACCTCCCGGACAAGGATTCGCGGGGCTCGTTTTTTTCCCCCTCAGAGGGACGGAGGAGAGGCGACCAGAAGGACGACAGTCCAGTCGCTCTCAGTCCCCGGGACTCGGTCCCGAAAGCCTTCCCTCGCCCTCGCTGCCTCCTCGCGCCGGCCAGGGGCAGCGCAGACTCCTCCCCTTCCCTCTTTTTCCCACCCTCCCCCGTAACCGCCGCAGCAGCAGCAGCAGCGGCGGCAGCGCCACCTTCCCTCCTTCCTTTTCCCGGTTCCTGCTGCCCCCGAGCCTGAGAGGCACCTGCACCTCCCCGCCCCGGCGAGAGAAGGGCAAGGCCGGAGTCGGCCTCAGTGGCTCCTCCAAGGTAAGAGTCGCTTCTCCGAGCGCGCCGTGGCCAAAAGGTGGGGGAGGCAGCGGCCGCGGCGGGGATGGAGAGAAGAAGGGAAAAGGCGGCGGCGGCGGCGGGGAGAGAGGGAGGGAGGGGTGGCTCTCCTTGAACGGTGTACAATGGAGAAAGAAGGTGGCAAGTGTGTGTGTGGGGTGGGGGAGGTCTGGGCGGAAGAGGCGAAGGACCGGGGCCCGCCTCTTAGTTGTGAGGCTTGTTGCTCCCTTTTTGGTGGGAAAAGGGAGCCGTAACCCTGCGGCGGATTGGAGGTGTTTATGTTCCTTGTGCGTGGGCTTCCCTGGGAAAAGCCTGGGGGTCCGCGTCGCGAAGGGCGAAGCGGAGCTTCTGAGGGGAACAGGCGTAAGGTTGGTTGGCTTGCTCTGAAATTCCTCTGTTCCCTCCGTGCTGTGGAGATGGGAGCGTGTTGTGTATGCGTGGTTTTTCTTTCGAGTTTTTTTTCCCCCCCCTCAGCGCGCGTACCAGTGGAAAGGATTATGTGTGCATAATACATGAGGGTGGAAGGCTCTCACAACGCGCACGCATCTGCCGTTCCTTGCGAAGGAGTGTTAAGGCGATGTGAAGATTGGGGAGAGGTGAGAACCAAGGCTCCGCAGTTTGGCTGCTCCTCCAGCCCGAAAAACAGAAGACAATTAGCAGCCTGATCCTTTTCCAATGAGGAACCATCCTCCGCAGACGAGATTTATTATGGTAAGAAACCTCTCTCTCTCTCTCTCTCTCTCTCTCTCTCTCTCTCTCTCTCTCTCTCTGTGTGTGTGTGTCTGTGTGTCTGTCTGTCTGTGTGTGTGTGTTTGCCTGGTTGAATCGGATCTTCCTTTCCCAGTCACCCCATAGAAAGCAGAGGTGATTACTTCGGATCACTGATGCTTGTGTTGAAAAACCAGAAAAGCTGCTGCAAAGATCTGTTATTGTTACACGTTCTTCAGAGTTTTAAAAAACTGATGGCAACATGGCAAAACACTGTGAAGCTCTCTTTCTGGAGGCTTACTCCTACCTCTCTTTCAAAAATGGCTTTATTAAGCTGCAGTTACAACTTGTAGGAATTGTTCAACTGGGAAAAAAGTATTTACAATGAGCACTGAATTATCTTAAGAATGAACACTCTTATTTACTTTCAAATGATTTGTGCAGATCTTTAAATGTTGCATGCATTATACTGGCTTTATGTGCAAGTTTTGTATTATATTGAGGTGTCAAATTATAATAAGCCAAAATGATATAATGGATAGAAACCCAATTAGCTTTCAAAGTTGGTAATTACTTTTACTTCTGAGTTGTTACAAAGGGTTTTGTGTGTATCATATTTTTAGCGTATTCAAATTCATTTTGAACTAATTCAATCTCTTCTTCAAAGAATCCATTAAAAGTATTGCACTCTGAAAGTTGTCCTTTCTTTTATAAAGCTATTAGGAATTGTGTTAAGACCATAAAGTTTGGATTAATGTATAATAGCAGAAGGTCACACAGTAGTATTAATAGCTCTTTATTAGACTTTTCCTATTGCTGTATTATATCTGTATAATTTTTTTTTAAATTTTTATTTATTTTTATTTAGTAAATTTATATCCCACCCTTCTCCCCGAAGGGACTCAGGGCGGTGAACAGCCGAAAATTAAAATAACATACAATATAAAAGTTAAAATAATTAAAAATAAATTAAATTAAACGGCCGCCCCAATTTAAAACCCCTAGCAATACAATTAAAAAACTAACCCATAAAACCTATTCAGGCCAGGCCGGCTTGCTGAAATAAAAACGTCTTCAGGGCTTTACGGAAAGTACCGAGATCCGGAATCAGCCGTATTCCGGGAGGTAGCTCGTTCCAGAGGGCGAGTGCTCCCACAGAGAAGGCTCTCCCCCTGGGGGCCTCCGGCCGACATTGCTTGACTGACGGCACTCTGAGGAGGCCCTCTCTGTGAGAACGTATTGGCCAGTGGGAGGTTATCGGTAGCAGAAGGCGGTCTCATAAATACCCTGGCCCTAAGCCATGGAGCGCTTTAAAGGTGAGAACCAACACCTTGAAGCGTACCCGGAAGGCCACCGGGAGCCAGTGCAGCTTGCGCAGGAGAGGTGTTATATGGGAGCGCCATGTCGCTCCCGTGATCACCCGCGCGGCCGCATTCTGGACCAGCTGGAGCCTCCGGGTGCTCCTCAAGGGGAGCCCCATGTAGAGACCGTTAGCGTAGTCCAGGTGAGAAGTGACAAGAGCGTGAGTGACTGTGCATAAGGAATCCCGACTCAGAAAGGGGCGCAACTGGCGTATCAGGCGAACCTGATAAAAAGCCCCCTGGCCACGGCCGTCATATGCTCTTCTAAAGACAGCCGTGTGTCCAGGAGGACGCCCAAGTTGCGAGCCCCCTCTGTGGGCGTCAATGACTCGCCCCCAATAGCCAGCGATGGTGCCAGCTGGCTATATCGGGATGCCGGCATCCACAGCCACTCGGTCTTGGAAGTGTTGAGTCGAAGCCTGTTCCTCCCCATCCAGATCCGCACAGCGGATCATACAATTTCTTTCAAGATTTGGATATATGATGCAATCTAAAACTGTTTTCATGTTTTTAATAGATGGATCATAATGTGCTCATAAAATACTGTTCTCATGTTTAGATTATGAAAACTCAAAAGTTTCAGAAATATACTATACACGTACATTAGATCAGGGTTACTCTGATTAACTTTTGTTAAAATATTTGTATGAAACAAACTTTAGAGAGTCTTGCATGTCTATTGCTAAATTATGTTACAGTTCTTGGAAAGTTAGGGTATAACAGTTTATGCATTAATACTTTGCTCTTTGCTATATGAAAAAAGTTTAACAAAGGTTTTGACTGTTTAGCACTGTCTATGTAAGCCATGTTTTGTAAACAAACCTTTCTGTGGAATTCTGAATTACGTTTTTAATTTTGAATGTTCTTCAGGGGGTAGAAAATAGAAAGAATGTCCTTAGCTTGCTCAAGAATAGAATGATTTTAACAAATGTGTATGGAAAATACACAATTCAGTCTTGCTAGGGTATTCTGTATTTTAGATTGTGTATATCAAGTAGTGTTTCTCAACCTTGGCAACTTTATGATGTCTGGACTTCAACTCCCAGAATTCCCCAGTCAACCATGTTTTAACAAGGCTAATCAGAAATTTAATAAAGCTTGAAAATTAGCCAGCTGATGGGGGAATTCTGGAAATTGAAATCTGGACATCTTAAAGTTGCCCAGGTTGGGAAACACTGGTTGTAGCATAAGCAAAAACTTTTCTGCGGGTGAGAATAAACTCTTGAGTTTATGAGCTGGCTAGATGTAACAATCAGTTATGATTTTTGTAAAGGCTGCTAATATAGAGTGAAGCAAGTTTTCCTTCTTTATTCAGAGAGAAACTTGATACTAGGTGGAAAATTGCCTAAAATAGGATTTGAAGAACCTATTTCCATGCTTGATTAAATTTCTGTTTAGCCTTGTTACACATTTTTTATCTATTTTAAAAATATGTGTAATTTTGTCATAAAACAAATAACTCTGTTTTGATAGCAGAGGTGGCAACTGATTTCAGCCCCACTTCTGAAATATATAATCAGCATTGTCAAAGCTTCTGGCATTTCTTGATACATGTTGCTGTTTTATGAGTATAGACTGGTAAATTATAAGAAGCAAAAATGAAAAAATATATACATATTTACAATATGGCTGGATTTACATAGCATTAATCATGACCTTGTTTCATCTGATCCGTTGAATAAGTATGAACAAGTAATATATAACTCAAGATTTGTAAACCACAATAACTCTTCTTATCATTTGATTGCACCAAATTATTTAATCTCAATGCATATGGGATTTCAAACTCACTGAAAAAGGCTTGTGGATGGACTGGGGGTACTTGTTGATTCCCTGTAGTCTGATAGTTCAGGTGACTGGTGATGAAGTATTCCTTTTTCTACTGCATTCATATTTCTTGGTTAGGGCTAAACGGACTCATTCATTACCTTATGAATAGTTTGCTGTAAAACACTTTACATGCGTGATACCTTTGAAAATAATCCAGAAACTGCAATGATTCAGGAATTCTGTGGTGAATTCTGCCTCGCATTCTCCATTGGAAGCATGGAGTGGCTCATATGCACTAGTTTCCCATTGCTACCTGAGTCAAAATCAGAGTGTCTCTTTTAACATATAAAACCCTTTACAGATTTGTCTCACGTAAAGAAAAACTTTATGTTATTAACGGGGATCTCTGTTTATCATCTGTGGGCTTATAGTAAGAGTAGCTGAAAAATGGATGGCTTGCTGGAGATGGTTAGGTCGACCGCCTTCTCAGTAGTGGCACCAATATTGTGAATGATGAGTGGAGACTTCATCTCTACTGGATGATATTTTTAAAAAATTAAAAAGCTGTTTGTATAAACATTTCCTTATTAATTCCCAGGGTATTTGACATCTGATATCGATCTGGGTTTTATGTATGTTTTATTTGATCCTGTTGGTATTTGGGTTAAAAAAATGTCTGATTCTATAGTGTCCATGTATAATCTAAATGTGTGAAGTTAGGCTGAGAAATAGTAATTGACTCTTTTATTGTAAGCAAAACATTAGTAATAATGCTTTCCATTTAATTAAGGCACAATATTTCTGTTTGCCAGTCTGATCACTGTTTTTCTCATTATCAATCCTAATTCAAGAAGTTCATCATAATGTAGAAGAAAAATGGTGAATATTCTAGCTCAGGTATGCCAACTACAAATCCCATCATTCTTGGTGGGAATTGTTAATATTATCTAGGAGGTATATTGATTCCCCATCTCTGATTTAAAAAACGCTAAATGCTCAAATACTTCCTCCCCTAGAAAACCTGTTTATTAGAGACATTCAGTTGTTACAGAATCAGAAACACAAAAATAACCAGAGAATGTAGTTCAGACCTTTTTCTTGGTCACAAAGTTGTCGTCCTAATGTGGGCTAGTATTCTCATAATCCTACTATTCATTGTAGTTGGGATTCATGCAGGTTGAAATCCAAAATATATGGAGGATGCTATGTTGCATATCTTTTGAGTTAAAATTATAATAATCTTAAAATGAATCTGTAAATCATGATTAATGTAGCTTTTGTATTGCTTCATTGTAATATGGTTTATTTTTTAGTTTCAGAGTCTTTGAAAATAAAGTGTTCTATCGTGATATGTGATCTTTGAAAAATACATACAAATAATATATTTGAGAAAATTGTGTTTCAAAAAGCTATTCATATTTTCAGTGTTGTGTGATTGCAGGATTGGGGCTCATCCCAATTATTCTATTTTTGTTGTTGCAATATAGTTTAAATAAAACAGGATGACAACCTATAGCCCCTGAAGCTACCGGTGACCATAACAAATCCTTATAAAGTTTATTTTCATTTTGAAGCGGAAACACATGAAAGCTACTGTGTATTCTAAAGAAAACCATTAAACTTCAAAACCTACCCCACTCTGTTTCTCAGATCAACCTCAGATATGTTACATTTTGGTTACCAGTTTTCTCACCCCTTGAAATAGCAGCATACAGTATCTGTTCTTAAGATTATGCACCACTCTTTACCATGACTAATAAGATTTGTAAGGAAAAAAAATCATAATGTTCAACTATCACACTATTGGGAGATCTCAGTATATCATTACTTCCCAAACAAACAAACAAAAAAAGTTATGCAGTTTCTGAATAGAGTAGCTGTTCCGGGAAGGAGCTATGGAGATTTATTCAATAGTTTTTATATTTAAAGCAATTAAGGAATAAGCTTTAAAGAAGATTACTCCTTTTTCTTTACATAAGTTCTTTTAATGTAAACAACAAAAAGGACTGTTGAGGAACTAGAGTGTCTTTTCCTAATGAAGTAATTTTGCTTCACTGACCAAAATGAACCTTTCCAATGAAGCTTTTATTGTGGAGTTGCCCTGCCTGATTCATAAAATTTTACATTGAGTTGAGTGATTTTTTACTGTTTTAAAACCTTTTGTACTGTAAAAAAAATAGTTGAAGAAAAGACATAATGATGATATCTTTACATTTTGATGGCTAATTCTAATAGCCTATCCCAATTTAAAAGACTAGTTAGGACTGTACTAATCGGGAGGGGGGGGGACTAAACTTGAAAATGTTTCTTAGAAACATTTTCAGAAACATGAATAATTATATGGACTGTATACTAAAGAATATGAATAACCTCTTGAGGTTTAAGTGTTAATTCTGTAGATTATCAGAGAGAATTTCTTAGTTTTTCTGGAGTTTTATAATAAAGCCTAAATTGGTTATAAGAGCTTCCCCTCTCCTATTTCACTGGGATTTGTTCCATCTAATGTAGGCAATAGTGGCACTTTTACTTGTGTATTAATCTATGACCTTAATATAAAATGGCTATTCTGCAAACATAAGTATCATTGATATACAGTGGTATTTAAAAGTTTGTGAAATCTTTTGAATTTTCAATATTTCTGCATAAATATAACCTAAAAATTATGTTTTCTACATATCCTAAAATAACCCAATTAAGTGAGTACAAAACATACTTGTCCATTTATTTATTTAGGAAAATCAATCAAAGCTACATATATAGTCCTTGATGTATGACCATTAGTTATAAAGTTACGTTACAGACTCCATGAACAAAATTTGGGCACTTTGCAACCAGTTTGCATTGTAGTGTCCCACAATCATGTGATCACTATTTGTGATCTTCCTGCCAGCTTCCCACAAGCAATGTCGGTGGGTAAACCACTAAGCAATGAAGCTTGCAAGTTGCTTTGTTAAGTCTCCAACCTCCCTCGCCTTTCTTTGCTCCCATGCATCACACCTTTCTTTTCCCTTTCACTCTTCACACCCTGTGTCTTCTTTCCCTGACCTTTCAGCAGTTGCACAATATCAGCCCTTCCAGAGAGGAAACATGTCAGCCCTAAACCAGATAGATCCATCTATATCAGTCCTAAACTAGCGAGAAAACCTGACTAGATGAATTAATTCTACTTTATTGAGAGGCTACATTAGCAGAATCTTACAACTCTGAACTTTGCACTCAAAACCACCTGATCAGTTAGGTCAGGTCCTGACTTTTCCTCTAATCGTTAATCCATTGGGGACACACACCCCTCTCTCACTCTCTCCCCCCCCTTCTCTCTCTCTCTCTCTCTCTCTCTTATCTGATTGTTTCCCAGGCAGCATTTTTTCCCCTCAATCCCCCAAATCAGGCCTGTCAAACTGGTGGCTTGCAGGCCGGATACGGCCCACGCACCCCAGCTCCACAAAGGCAAAAAACATCGCAGTATGTCATAATATGGCTCGCGATGTGAGTGGGTTTGACACACCTGACCCAAATCATCCACACATTTCATCACATGCTGCTTGTGCCCTCTTTTCCTGGCCACTCTGTGATCCCACATATCTCATACCCTCTTTCTCCAAATCCTCTTGGTTGGATAAGACCAAAATAGAACTTTTTCATAAACTTAATAAACTTAAGCACCACTGTCTAAAGAATGAATGATTAACATTTTGAATTGAATTTGCTGTATAATGTAGTGTGGATTTGCTTTGTTTGGAAATATTTAATAGGATATTTAAAACTAGAAAATTGGATTAGTTCTATATTTAGAACACACTAATACAATCCATTCTATTATTTTATTCATTTTACAAGCATAAAATTTTAAGGGTAAAATACATAGTATCCTAGAAGATTTTCAAAAAGTTTTTGAACTTGTTTTTTTTTTTGTCTCAAACACAACATATTTTGAAAAAATCTTATCCTGTGACATTTTCATTTCTTTTACTAGTACATTCTTTGGGTTATAAAAGGATTTTAAATCATGATTTTGATGATGTATGTAATTTAAAATATGCGATCCTATCCATTTGTAGTCATAACTTTGGTGTTAACTTTTGAGCAAACAAACAGGATTGTACTGTAAATGTTACACATTATTTTAGAATGTTCAGATTGTTAGAATGAACATTTGAAAGCATAGCAACTAATGTAACAAAGACAGCAGTTACAAAGTTTAAACAGTCTGATTTAATGTTCTACCCCACCTCCAGCTGAAAAAATGTTGAAGGTCTTTAGGCTTTGTATAATTGTATTGAATATAATTTGTTCATCCTAAACTGGGGAAAGCACCACAGGCCATAAGGTCAAAGCTTCACAAAGGTCCCTCTCCCCACTCTATACTCCCAAACAATGAATGGTTATAGAAAACACTGAGAAATGTTCAGTACTGTGATTAATTTGAGGAAGGAGTATATTTTTGTTTATTTGTTTCCTGTGAAACGAATATTCCATTACTGGTTGCCACATATTATATTAACTATAAGTGAATGGCACCTCCAATTGACTTACTTAGAATCTCAAATCTGTATCCAGTTGCACAAAAGGGGAAAAGAGATTCCTGATTTTAGTTTCCCGAAATTATATACAATGTAAAATATCACTAGGCATATCATCTTTGGACTTCCTCAGTATATATGATATTATGGTTATCCTATCCCCTACTCTTTGTACTTACATTGAATTGTATTTGTGTTTGCCTTCTGGTTGCCTATCATGAGCTGAAAAAGCTGTTTGAGTTCTTTGTAGTTATTTTAGATTCACCACTGTAAACAGTGTAATCTGCAACAATTCATTCTTACCCACACTTCATTTATATTAAAAGGCACTGGTCCCAATATAGTTCTTTGTATAAATCTGTTTGTGAACAAACACTTTTTATTATTGTAATTTTCTGTTTTTGCTCAAACTATTGTGTTATAACTTACCAAGTCAATTCAGATTTTATTGTAAGTAGTCCTACTTTACCACAAACTAAAATGGAATTATAATAGTATTTTTTAAAACATTAGTTGCATGAAATATCTATGCAATTTGTAGCAGAATTATATATGCTAAACAATAATTATTTGTATTCACTTTTATTATACAATAAACCAAGAAACATAATATTGTTAACTATATAACAAATACAGGTAGTCCTCAGACTACAATAGCAATTGGGACCAAAATTGCTGTCACTAAATGATGCAGTGATAATGTGTGATGTGACTGCA
Organism: Pantherophis guttatus; assembly: GCF_059756535.1. Classification (NCBI taxonomy): domain Eukaryota; kingdom Metazoa; phylum Chordata; class Lepidosauria; order Squamata; family Colubridae; genus Pantherophis; species Pantherophis guttatus. Next base: position 55,164,104 of record NC_142064.1, read on the forward strand.
TCACTTAGTAACACTAATACTGGCAATTGTGCTTGCTGTCATAACCCCAAGACATTCAGGTTGTTAAGTGGGAAGCAGCAGGAGTCCCAGGAAAGGTGGCTTGGGGGCAGCCCTGGAAGGACAATGCAGGGGGCAGTGAGTTGGGAGAGCCCAGGCAGGCCAGTGGAGGCTGCACATTGGAGGGAATGGGTGCTTGGGAAGTAGTGACTTGTGATTTTTCCTGTGGTTTTCCCTTTGACTTTGCTTGTGAGAAGCCACAGGGAAGGTCACAAATAGTAGTCATGGGTCAGGCCCTTTAGTATTGCCATAACTTTGAATGGTTGCTGAATAAATGGACATAAGCCAAGGACTACCTGTACAAGGAAACTCTGCTTGTTGGTGGAATTTTGAAAAAGTGTCAATATTTTGTTCTTGGAGCCTGCATAAAGCAAGCAAAACAATTAAAGCATAAATTCCTCACACTGCCATATCCTATATACTCCATTCCATTGCTGGTGTTCCCACATATCTGTTTTATCTGTATTCCAAAAATACCATCTGGAACTTCAGTATGGTATATAGACCAAGTTGAGACAGCAGTTCATAATGTATGTCTCAAGATGGTACTTTTAAAGCTTAGATTACCAGAAAAAAATAGAAAACATTTTAAACTACCCTGTCTTCCCAAAATCCTGTTTTTTCCATGAAGTGATTCCTGTGTTCAATGTATAAGAAAGCCACTTGAATTGATAAATTTTAAGTCATGTTCCTTTTGAAAGAATGAAATATGCTGGATCACACAGTTCTAGTGAACACTGAAAGCCTAGAAAGGTATAGATCTTGTCTTTGCAAGAATTATACTGATTCTTCATCAGGCAGATATGTGACTTGATGATAGCTCTCTTTAAAGAGTGTTCAAATATTGTTAAGCTAACTGATCTGTAGCTTCCTGGCTATCCATATTGCTTTTTGAATCTGTATCACTTTAGCTACCTAAAGTGGTATGAATGCCAGGTTTTAATGATAAGAAAGGTGACCAGGATGGTTTAAATGTATTATTGTGGAATAATACAGGAGTAGAAATCCCTAAAGGTCAGAAAAACTCAAGTATATTCACAATAACATTTTCAGTCAAAATACATTGCTAGCGTACTTTTCACCATCAGCCTACATGCATACACATATATTTGATAGGGTAAATTGTAAAGTATTAATTGCACCAAGAAGTATTTATATTACAGTATTTTGTGTATTAAAATACTGAATTATGTTTATTGATAATGTTGACTGAATTTTTATTTTCAGATGCCATGCACAAATAAAACAGTGTATAACTTGTGATGAGAAAATATGAAAAAGGTGGAACATTTTCTTGGGTGAGTATGATTTATAAATTATCTTATTTACAGAAGGGTGAAGAAATGACTCTTTGATAATAAGTGTAGTTGTAGGGAGTTCAGGAAAGACAATTAAAGTGAAAACCTTCAGGAAATAGACTTTTAACTAATCAACAACAGCAGGAGTATTAATTAACAAATTGCTAATAGTAACATAAAGCACGAAAAGAAGCCAGATTTGTTTAGCATTTTTGATTCCTGAAATTCCCTTTTCCATTGGTGAAATACTTTGACCTGCACTCATATTTTTGATGACTCATTGTTTTTGATATTGATGGGCCTGTCATCAAATTGTGCTGCTTAGTTGTTTAGTCTGTGAGTTTATCTCTAATGAGAGTTGGGACTTCGTAACAGATACAGGTAGTTCTCAGGTTATGACAGCAATTGGAACCGAATTACTGTCACCAACTGATGGAGTTGTAAAGCATGATATCACATGATTGCATTGTTTACTGATGACAGTCCAGATTGTTGTCATAAGCCCAGGATCACGCAGAGTGTTAAACTAGGACCTCATGTGATTGTGATGTGGGAAGAGGCAGACGTCCCAGGCAAGCAGGCTGGCAGGTGAGAGTTACAAGTGGGTACTGTGGGTGGGTGCTACAGAATACAGGTAGCTGGGTGCTACAGAGCATGGGTGGGCAGGCATTATGAAGTGCAGAGGGTGAAAAAGAGCCTGTAGGAGATGACCAGGTTGAAACCAAAGGAGGGATCAACCTGTCATAAGTCAAGAGTCTCTACATGCCTGCAAGAGATCTAAATCCTGCCCACCTTCATTCAGTGCCTTTCTTATCTCCTGCTGATTTCCTTTGACCACTAGTTGGTCAGATTCTTGTAGAGAAATTAATCTTGCAATAAATCTTTATACTCATATGAGCTGCCTGAATCTCCTGATTTCCCCTGTGCTTGACAGAGACGGGGCAACTTGTAATCTCTTACTAGCTTGCCCATTGACTTTGTGGGAAGCTGGCACAGAAGTTGCACATGGCGATCACTTGACTGTGGGTCCTGCAGCTGTTGTAAATGAGAACTGGTTGCCAAGCATCCAGATCACAAGCATGAGACTGTGGGCCTGTGATGGCCAAATTTCAGGATCACAAGTCCCCCTCACTTTGAATGGCCTCTGAATGAGTGGTTGTAACCTGAGGACTACTTGTTTATTAATGGAAATACCCAAAGATCTGTTCCAAAAGAAAATGAAGACAAAGGGGTAAAATGGATTGTAAAAAATGCATTGGTGGTGATTGTAGGACTAAGTGACAAGGGCAGATGGCAGTATTAACTAGATGGGCAGCCCAAAAGGCAAGGATGGATAGAGTGGATAGGCAAGTGGGGATTTCCAGAGGAGGTAGTTCCTTAATAGATTTGGAATTGTGAGTGATCAAGTTGGGAATGGATTGGATTGGGGGGGAGGGATTTATTTATTTATTGTATAGAACATTCACATCATATTTCACTAAAAAGAATACAGGGGTAAAATTGAGGGGAATCCTTAGTTAATGAGTAATGGGGTTCATTGAACAACAGCAACAGAGACTGTCTGGATTGTTGTCACTAAGCATTGTGGCCACATGACATCACACTTTATGATTGTATTGCTTAGTGACAGAAATTCCATTGGTAAATCAAGTATTATCTGTAACTGTTTTATATTTTATATAGTATTCCATTTAGTCAAAACACCTCTTGTGTTGGTGATAGGTTATTGAATATGGATTACACTGGATTGAAATTAAGTTTAGGATTGAGCAAATATTATAGTGTATAGTTGTTTTGATTTGTACTCACGTGGATTTCTGCAACTTAATTGCAGTTTGGTGTGCATTATTCTGAATAATTATTTGTGGTATCTTTATTGCTGTTTTTTATAGCAGGTATTGTAATAACCTGTGAATAGCTTTTATTAAATGTTTATTGGTTTAACAAAATTTAATTTTCTGCTATATGCAACATAATTATTTAATAAATGGTTATTTTTGTTACAGAAGCACTTTAAACAGTAAATGGTGCTGATAGAAGAGCTACTGAGATTTTGCTTTAATAGCTACCAGTGAAAAACACTTTGCGAATGGGATGAATACGCAAAGAGTGACTGCCTGCAGCAGCTTCATAACTCACAGTAACTAAGTGGAGCACTTAACTAAGGATGTTTCCATTTCTACTTTACCCCATTTGACTTGGCTTGCCTTGATTGGGGAAAGACATTCAAAGTGGAGTACCATAAACTTGATATGGATAAAAAAAAAGACAAAGACAAACTGGATGATAGAATGGCAAGGCCTAGTGGACGCTCAAGTCACAATCCACGAGGTAGCTCTTCAAATTCTGGTGTGTTAATGGTTGGACCTAACTTCAGAGTTGGAAAGAAAATTGGTTGTGGCAATTTTGGGGAGCTACGATTAGGTAAGCCTTTCTTTATCTAAACAGTCCAGTAAAAACTCCTAAAGACAATATGTGTCTAAAGAATAATTTCATTCACTAGCACATTCAAAATCAGATCAACTTATATTTCCTTGTGACAGCTCTGCCAATATTATGTTTGAACAGGAAGTAATATATAACACCAGGTTAGCTCTTTGGAGTTATTCACACATAACACTCACTTGGGATTTTAAACTACAATCTGTTGAACCATTATAGTCAGTTGGGCCACACTTAATAATAAAACATATTGAGTATAATGTTAAAAAGATAATAGAATAATTTTTAGTTGTTGCCACTGGAAAACAGAAATGATCAGGCAACCTACATTAGAATACTGCTTGTTTAATCTTAAACTGTACTTCCCAAACAATTTCCACTAAAAGTGATATTTAACTGGCCTGTTTTGAAGAAATATATATTAGATGATTCAAGCTTGTGTTCAAGTTAGCCTTGTAATGTATTAAGAAATTATGAATTCAGTTGGATTGTGATATGGAGTTATAATCTGATAGTAATTTAATTTGAATTTTAGTTTTCCGAAAAATACTTCTGCAAGTAAATGTAATTTTGGATCCATGATTGAGCCCAAGACAGACACTAATGAGAGAACAGTTTGAGAGTGATGTTTTGTATGATTTTCTACATTGCTCTAAGCCATGTATTGTTTTAACTACAGTTTATTTAATAAATCATTGGTTTACATATCATGCTCAGCTGTAACCATGTTTACAAAACATAGTGAATTGATTTATTCAAGAGTATAATCTTACCCACTCACCAAAAAAACCCCCAAAATTGTAGCATGAAAAAAACAATAGTCAAAAGTGCTATTTTGGATGGGTGAAAA